>NW_016690254.1:427902-561596 GCF_001604755.1 Lepidothrix coronata | reverse complement strand
CCACCAGCGTGCCTGTAACAAATGTGGATAGAGCCTTCCCAAATCTTCGTTCGTGAAGCCTAGCCATGATGAGGGATCACTACAATCAGGATATCTTCAGAAACTTTCTCTTTTGGCCTAGAAATGGCTACAAAAGGGTCATGGATGGTTCTTTGACATGCTGACCTTGGGGATGGACTGCATGGCTTGTCCATCCAAGTGTAGCACATGCACAGGAGATCTCTGCTGGGGGTACAGCAGCCTCCTGCAGTACCCAGGACAACATGTGTCTCCTGCCATCCTTCCCTTCAGCTGGATTTTGAGATTTTAAACTGTTAGTCAGTTTGTAAAATGTGGAGCTCTTATCACTTGAGTTCTTGCCCCTGACTTCCCTTTGTCAGGAAGGGACTGGCCCTCCACTTTACCTCTCTTTGAACTTACTCTGCAAGAGCATAAGTATATTTAGATTCATACATCAATGGTTTATCTGAGGTGTAGTCCAGAGACAACTCCAGGTAGAGTCTGGACACAGATTGGTGCAAATGAGATCCCTGCCCAGCAGTGATGCTTTGTTTTGGAACACCAAACATATCTTCTGTTCTAGAGAGTTCCTAACAACCTGAAAATTGGAGATTGTTTTCATATGAAGCAGAATCTATCACTAAATTCAGCCAAAGACTCCCTATGCATTACTAGCCAGTGCAGGGCCATGTCAGCTGTTCTGTAACTAAACTGTACAACCATTTCATCTTTAGAGTGTTTTTAATGTAAGGATAGTGATAAGTATGCATGATGGTCTGGAAGAAATTATAAAGCTCTGTGAAACATATAGGCATTACTGATGCACAGGTAAGATGTATGGACAGATAAAAGCTACTTTGTTATGAAGATGTCGCTTTTAAAATGTTTTTGCTAGATTTAGGCTAGTCCCATCTAGAAATCTGCTGTTAAAAATAGCATTGCAAAAAGTAATGAATGTTTTTAGTATTGACTCACAGTGACAACTCTCTAAGAGCTCAACTAATATAATTAATAAGAGGGTGATGAATTAACCCCTTTTAATTCAGTGGAGTTATCTCAGAGATAACTTTGACTCCATTGCCTTTTGTGTATGTGACCCATCAGAATTTTCTTTAAGTGTCAGAGAACCATGTCTTTACAAGTGTTTTTTAAAAATCAGATGAGGGGAAATTTTGGTATAAGGTTTATATACGTAACTATTTCTTTCTTGGAAAGAAATGATTCTTTTGTAACTATTTCTTTCTTGGACAAGAAATAACCCCATTTACAATCCATTCAAAATAATCTATGAACTTATGTTTTATGCATTTTACTAACTTATGAAATTAAGTTTTTTAGTGTAAATGATAGTTTCAGCATAGTGCAGTGATACTGTATGTGTCCCACTACCCACCACCCCATGCTCACCCCCATGCTGATCTCCAGACTTTGAGGCTGTTTTAGTTCAAGGTAAGCTAAGAACCTTTTTCCATTGATCTTTTTATTCCACATCCACAAAAGAAAATGCTAAGACGTTGCTACTGATTTTTTTCCCCCCAATATGTGGTCATTATAAGCAAAAAAGAAGCTCACACTTCTACCTTTTAATTGGGCATTTAGCAGGACAATGTTTGAAAGCAATTAATGGGAAAAACATTTTTGTCCTGTTTTATCAATTGGTCTCCAAGAAAAATGCTGTCCAGAGTAACTATTATGTGCAAGCCAGGAAACTGTTGTCCTTTTCAGTTTTTCCCATGTCACAATTTATTCATTTAATTCAGTTCCTCAAAATTACTGCAGTGCCAATTATCTCTCTCTGTGTAGAAAATGAGTTTGGCCTACTTCAGCTTCCTTCATTTTATGCCTGTTTTCGGCTATTCTTCAATGAGTGAGTAATGTGCGATGTGAAAAAAGGGAGGATCTTCAAAAATATGTGAAGTGTCTAAAGTGGCTTTTTGGTACCTGTGAAGAGGCCCCTTGAGGAAGCTTAAAGGACAATAGAATATTGCGGCTAGCAGTGGTTTATTTTGTCCACATGACTCATTTCACACGCACCCAGGCAACTGATGAATGGAGGATTAACACAAGTTTTCACCTTATTGAAATGAGCGATTCAAAGCAAACAAATTGGACTAACTAGTTTGGAATATGAAATTAAAGTTTCTCTGAGTCCTTTTGTTATGCATCACTTTCAAACTTAATTAGAAATATGATGGCTTTGGAATTACTTTTAACCAACTTTGTTAAAGATGGTTTAAACAGTAGTTTAATGTTTGTTATTGTCACACAGTCTACTTATCTGAAATCTAAAGACTCCTAGGGACTGTTTAAAAAGTTGTTTTAAAACAAAATGAATAAATGTAACATATATACACATATATTCTCTCTTTCTTTGGGCAGGTTTATGGACAGTTATACAAAAAAAGAGCATTAGATGCATTTTTTTATTGTTAGTTGCATTATATATATCTAGAAATATTTATAGATGGGTGGGTAGCAGTACAGAAACAGTGCTTTAGATGCTATATTCATGGCAACTTACACAACTCATTCAACTCCATCAGTTTTGTAATTATATTCAAAAGAGGATGGGGTTACACCATTCAACCCTTTGTGACTTTATATGGTGCTAAGTTGCAACACTCCACAGTCATACAAGTTATAAGCTTCCAGTTTACAATTTGAACACTTTCCCCTGAGAAAGGATAGTTTAGCACCTTTGTATGGCACAGTCAATATCCAGGGCACACATGTGCTTTCCAAACACAGTGTCTCCCTTCATGCCTTCTGAGGATGCAACAAACTGATATTAACACCCTTTCTCTGGAGCAGATAGTGAAACACACCTTGCTGGCTGTACAGTTAATGGGTCATGCGCTCTTTTCCCCTGGTTTTTTTGAGCTAATGCTTCTGTAATGTACTGGAAGTTCCCTGCAGCTGCATTGGCTTCTGCAGAACAGCTCCATTAACCCTGGTCTTTATGGGTCCCTTCCAACTCACCATATTCTGTGATTCTGTGGTTATAAGCATGACACTGTAAGGAACTTCTTCAGAAGCATACTGAGCTAAAAGCAAGAATTTTGGTTTAGTGAGTGGCAGTACAGGGGAGAAAAAGAGATAGTTAATTCACCATCTAGCCTGTGTCTAATCCATTTCGAAGATTGGTGCAAATGTAGGGGAGAGAGGGACCAGAGACTGTTTTGTTTCTTTTTCCCACACAATCAGGAACACTATGGGATAGCTCTAGTGAGATCCATTGTTGTCATGGTATTGCTATTCCTGGCTGCAGAGGGATGGCAGGGGGTGTGATGCAGCCTGGAGAGGTACTGTGATCATGGGGTGACCAAAATAATTGGAGATATGGGCATCTCCACTGAAAATAGCAAACATTGGCTGTATTTTGATATGCATTCAAAGTTTTATTGCTGGTTTGTGAAAGAGGTTTTGTTTTGGGTTGGCGTATATTCACTGCTCAGGAAGACAGTCAGGAGTTTTGACAAATTCAGCTGCCAAAGTTTAATGAGTGTCCACTGAGCACATTCAAACTTTAATTTTTCCTTCTGCAGAGTCTTTTACCTTCATTGGCTGGAACATTTTCACAAATGTGAAAGGTTTTCCCATAAATCAGTCTTTTCTGACAGTTTTCAAAGCCTCAGTTGAGGCATGTAAATGTGAGATCTTCTCAGCAAAATGTCCACAGATATTTTCTTTTTAAAGGGAAAAAATAATTTATGAGTTTTTCTTCTCTCAATCTTAATAAGCAATGACATTTTTGTTGTTGCTGTTCAGATTGATTTCAATCTGCGGCAGGCTTTGATATGGAAAAACTTTTCACATCTCTCATTGTAGTAAGTGTCTGAGTTTGGGTTCTGTACAAAAACATGGAAACCTCTGGCAAATATATTTAAAGTTTTCCAACAAGTAAAATTACACCTTTCTGGGCAATTTCAACACTTTTAATTTTGCTTTGGTTAAAAGATTTTATAAGTTGTTTTGGTTGTGTATCCCTCCATACGTATTTGAAATATTTAGTGGAAAATCATTCTGTAATCTTCATTTGGAGGAATGAAATTATTCAATTCCTTTAGACCATGTCAAGAAGATTATCGCATTTAAAATCTGATAGTTGTATACACATTGCACTGAACAGTATTTCAATATAATGCCAAAGCGAAACAAGAATCAATACAATTTTTCTCTCATCAAGACAAAAAAATTCAGATTAGTCATTGTGAAATATTTCATTTTGGAATTATTGCCCAAACTCTTTGTCTGGCACAGTAAAAAATGTAGTCCCTCCAAAGGAAATTTTATATTTTGATGAGGGAAGAGTTAAGATTCAAGAAAGTGCTGGTGACTGCAAACCCTGGAAGCAAACGGGGGAGAGGGTGAATGCTATCAGCCTGTCACTGGCTCTGGATGCTGTGTTTCTCCTGGAAGCTTGGGCTCAGCACTGCCAGGGAAGGACTTGGTTTGTCCTGCTGAAATGCAGGGCTTTCAGGCCTCGCTCCCTCTTCTCTCCATGCCAGTGGAAAAACTTTGGTTAGTTTCAATGGACATGAGCTGGATCCTGAAAACTACTGTCACTTCCTCTCACTGCTGAGAGGAAAACCACGTGCCCATGAGATTCTCCAAAACCTGGTCCGCAATAAAAAAATCTGATCTGTTCCAGCTTGTTGAGAAGCACTCTGCCAAATGATGTGACTAATTTGTATTGCAAAGATGTGCCATGAACACCTCACTTTTGTCACAGCTAAAGGTCATTACCTAACCCACGAATACCTTTTCCATTCTAATAATTACCAAGGTTGTACAGCACGTCTCTGTCCGTTTGGGCTTGACCCAGAATAGATGTACCATTTGCTCTGAGAACTCTTAAAAAGGTTGGAAACTGTCATTTACCAGTCTGGGAGATAATTTTATAAAAGAAGCAAATTCTCTACTGGAGATAATAATGAAGAAACTCTATAATTTAGTACAGTGTAATAACTGGACTTACGGATACCTCCATGATGGGACTGTATGCATTGTATTCCCAAGTGCTGCCATATCTAATTCATAAATGGAAGGTTGTAAATCCCATTGAATCCATAATATCCAGAAAATATTTCAGTCTTCCACAGAAAGTTTTCCAAAACAGTGGATAGAGAAAAACCTGTCATAGAATGCATTCTACCTCGGAGGGTAAAACATTCAAACAGAAGTAAAGGTAGAAATATTTGAAAGCAGAGAAAGATGTTGGACCACAGCCTACATTGAACCCAAAATATCTGTTCTCAGGATGAAACAAACAACAATTGCCAGCCTTTATTGGATGATTCCTAAATGCTTCTGAGCTGTAACAATATCACATCCAGTCAAGATTTTGGTATGCGAAGTCAGTGGTCTCATTTTCAATCACATCTTGGACTGGAAAAGTTCTATAATCATTGGTCCTGCATTTAGCATCATGATGGATGTGACAAAGACAACACTATCCGGACTAGGAAGAAATGCTGTTACTGTTTTTTTCGGCAGTAGAGATTTATTTCTTACATGACAAATACAAGGAAAGGTTCCCATATTTATTCTCATTTGCTGGAGCTGTTCCACCTGGAGATGATTGATCATCACGTGAATGCCATGTGATAACTGCATACCTACATCAGTGAAATCCATGTGTAAGAGGTGCCTAATGTAAGCTCTCTTGTATTTTAACTCTGACAGCAAATATTTTTACATTTCCCCTAATACACAACAGTAGGTCTTTCTTTCATACCATTCCATGCAATTCTGAAACCTACGGATAACATTTTTTTTATCTTTTTCTAGGGTGGAAGCAGCTTTACTGTTACCTGACCAATGGGAAAGGTGATTTTGTTAAAATATACAGAAATTTGTACCAGTCCCAGAAACTCTGAACTCCCTCCCTAGAGGGGACACTTTTGCTCAGGGCAGTTACATTGCAGGCAGCCCAACAGAGCACTGACACAGATGTTGTCTCCAGATACAGCTTCTAGACTCTCTACTGGAATGATGTTTAAGTGACAAGGCACAAGAAGCTTGTCAGACAAGCATAACTCATATTTTTGGGCAATACTGTACTTCTTTTGACAAGGAATGACCCAGGTGTGTTTTGTAAGAGAAAAAAATTACAAGAGCATGTAGCTTTTAAACTTCATGAAATTTTGACAGGGACTATGACCTGAAAGACTCCCCTGTGTTTTTTCAGAACTGCCACTGTGATGGGATTTCGTATGACTTTTGTTGAAGTCCATTTCACAACCCAGTGGTGTGGACTTTCCAACTTGTCTTCCCTCACTTTGCAGATTTGCTTTTATTTTTATTTTTTTCCTCTATCTTTTAGTTTTTAATTTTTCAGCTTTCATAAGGAAAGAGTAAGTCTCAGGGTCAGAGTGATGGTGTTAAGCCTAAGGAGCAGCACTGCAAGAGAGAAAGAGTCCAGAATGTAACCAGAATTGTAAATGAACTTTAAAATATGAAATAGCAATTTCCCTCTTACCAGCTCAAGGGTTTTATATTATTAATCCCAGCGGCCTGAGCAGAACGAGCTCTGTACTCTAGTTATTAGCAGAGGAAAAGAAGATAAAAAATGAAAATGAAAAATTATATTATTTTCCACTAAACGCACTGATGTGGTAGTGTTGTTAGAAAATTCATGTTTATTCATTCCTCTCCCTTATTCCATTAACTCAAAAATCCCAGGATGTCACCACCCAGTGACGCTCACTCTCCTTTGAAACCTTGCCCAAATGCACACACCAAAACCACTGTCCAGTCCAAGGAGTCACACTATGCCTGGATTATTTTCTCCTGCCATGTCACTGGATGATGTACTGAGTTCTGCTGCCTGTCCAGAGCTGCTGTAGATGCTGCAGTGGGCTGTGAACCAGCTGCTGTGTTGCAGACCAGGAATGACAGCTTATCAGGAGGGAGTTAACGTGATTCCTCTCTCTGTAATTTGTAAAGTGCTTTGGGGTTCCACTCAGTGAAGTCTGCTCCCTGAATGTGTTATTGCTACATCTGAAAGGTTACACAGTGGAGCACTGCAGGGTCCCAGTGCTTCTGATAATTCTGATGCTTTCCGGGGAAGGACATCTGTGAACTCCTGGCTATGTCTAAAGACTGGAAATGGGGGGAAATGGGTCGTTTGGCTGATGTGAGGGATGCCACATGCCCCAGTGATGGAAGGGTGGGGAAGGTGCACACAGGCTATAGGGTTGCCTAAGAATAAAATAAGGAAAGATTTGTTTGCCCAGGGGGAGAAAGGAGACAGCTCTGGTTTATTGAAGGTTGGAGCCACGATTCATCCTGAATCTTCATGGATGCCATCTCTGTCTCTCCTGAGCAGCCCTGACTCATAATCATCTCCCCCTGACGCAGTCCCCATCCCTCCCCCCAGTCCAAATTGGGAAGGGCCTGAGAATTTGTCTCGCTCCAGCCCTCACCAGGGCCACGAGTGTCAGCTGCTCTGTCTGATGACTGGCGCACTGATTATGCACCTATCCAGACACATGGAAACTCCACAGGGAAAAGCTCCCCAATACACACACATTTGTAATCTCTTGTGAATAGAGTCCTAAGTGCCCATTAACTATTGCTCAATTACACGGGAACTCTGCAGAAGTAAATATGGCATGCACATGAATATCAATTAACGCCATTATGATCAGTGTGGTCTTGAGTCAGGAGGGAAATGTGCATAATCTTGACAGAATTACGAAGACACGCTTCATTTTACTCGTGTGGATTGGAATAGTATGTTAAGCTAATAAAAGCTTTTGCATTTATAAAAATAGTTTAACAAGCCCAGAATAGTTTTGAATCATATCCGCCTCTGATTTCAGTTGTTAAAGTCAGCTTTGAAGATGTTTCTTAACAGGCAGAGGGAAAAACCTCTACTGCTCAGCCTGTAATTTCTCAGTTCCTCTTTCCTCCTTCAAATGTCCAGCATTTATACAGCCCTATCCTACCTAACACACCATAGGTACAACCAGACATCAGATACTCGCACCAAAAAGGTTGATAGCTGAAAGACAAACGCAGAGCAGCGGACTGGCAAACCATTTCAGCTGAAAGAAAGGGAGCATCTGCATTGGGGTGTCTTATCCTGAATCCCCCAAACCACCTACTCTCAGACCAGGGGTAAACCCCAGGTTGATGCCAATGCCTCTAACATAAGTGAAAGGTGTAAAAGAGCTGCACCACATAACAATGGAGGCTTCATAAGGGATGTCTTTACTGTCACGGATCTTTGCCTCCAGAGGAGAAGAGCAAATGATATACAAGGTCATCAGGGGCAGGATGGTTTCAGAAGCACTTGTGGGACTACCCCAATGGTTGTGGCCTCATTTCCACCCTGATAGGAAACTTTCAGTGTAGCATTTCAAACTTTCCATATAATTTTCTCTTGCTGAGCCAAGCTATCCTGGCATCCTCTCCCAGGTGCTGTTGAATTTTGAAAACCAGTTGTCTTATAGAGATTCTTCAAACAAAAAATGTGGTGTCCTGTGTGTCTTCTCTCATAGGCTGTTGTCCAAGGAGCCTGAGAACAACTTTGGCAACATACAGTGCTTATTGCCTGAAATGCATTCAGTCAGGTTTAAACTCATGTTAAGATTTCCATTATTTTGAAATGTTACCTCATGGGCTGGGTGGTTTTTCGGCACACAGGCTGTATCCTTAGGGGTAAACTGCAGATGACCACTGAAGGCCAGTTACTGACCTTGTTATTTGATGTCTGGGCATGGCTGGGGATCCATTGATGGACCTGGAGGAGTTAACTGAGGGGATGATAGTCACTCTCCAGTTTGCTTTATTTACTATGACTTAGCCATAACCCATATCTGTACTCCTACACCGAAGAAAAGCAGGGCAGGCATTCAAGAACTTTCCTGATGCGGTCCATATCTATTAATTATTAGCAAAATTTTCATATAGTTATTTTAATTTTTATCTTGTTCAGGGAAGAGCTGGAAGATTTTAGAGTTGTGGGTACATTTATAATATCTACCAATTTTCAGCAATGCATATGGTTGTATCTACAGATAAAAAGAAAGCTATATAGTTCAGCAAATACAGTAAAAAAAGGAAACATGAGTAAGTAAATATTATGAAATCTGAACAAATGTCAGCTGGCCAAAAGAATGAAGTAGGGCTATATGAGATGGAATACTGAGGAACAGTTATTTCAGCCCAAACCTCAGTCTGTGTTTGCAGAAGTACATTTTTGTATAAAGTTATAGAGTAGGACTCGTCCATTGATATCCATTGGGAGGCAATGTGCTTTCTGTCCTTTGTTAGGGTTGTATACCACAGACAGCACCATGCCAAGTACTAAGTCTTCAGCACAGACTTTTCAGGATAAATATTAACCAAGGACTGTACTCAGATTTCTTTGCTGGATTGGGACCTCATTGTCTGAAAACCGAAACCTCTCAGTAGCAATTTTTAACAAGCTTGTATGGTTCCATTCTGTCCCATTAAGTGCCCAGCAGAACCATTGGGGTCTATCACTAGTTGCCACCTGAGAAAGGGATGAACCTGAGAAACTGAGAACATCTTGTAAGTCAGTGCAGTGTCTTGGTTGTCACTGATTTTACCTGGCTTTGGGGTTAAACCATTCAGACCTTTATCCTCATTTACCTGATCAATAAAGCATTCATAACATCCCCCTTGCAGGAATGGGTTAAATTTAATTAGTTAATATTGAAAAGCACTCTGGAGATGAAAAGTGCTCTGCTATGTAAGTGCTGACCATTAGCCATTATTAGGTCCTCTCTTATTTTTCATACATTAGCCCAACTAAAAGGCAACTCAAAAAGTTTTTCATTACATGCAGGGCTTTGCCAATTTAAACCAGCTGATTTAAAGTACATTTAACAAGTTGGATTGGTATATTTTTAATGGCCTATAAGCAGGTTTGTGGCAAAAGGGGCAGAAAGTTAATTTCTGTCCCTGCTTCTTTAAATTAATAGGACGTAATCTGTAGTAAAGGACAAAGTTTCCAAAGGAAATCATTGTGTTGGCAAGGCTGGTTAAATAAAGTGTCCTACAGGACTAGGTAATAAATAAAAACCCTGCCTTCACAAGGCTTTGTCATTGTCTGGAAAGCAGAGAGAGAGAGACTAAAATAATTAAAGGTGCTTATTCTAGTGTAGTAGCTCAGTAAATGAAGTATGCTTGGATTTTCCCTTCACAGGAGCTAAATCTGTGACCTTCTGTACCAGAGGAAAGAGTCCTTTGTGTTCTGAGCTCTAATAGCCTTACCATGGTTTCATTTCTACCAGGGTCCATGAAACACTTGTTATATTTATTTTCATTACTTTCATTCTTTCTCTTTCGCAGTGAGGCGTTAGTTCAGTCTTTAAGGAAAGAGTAGATTGCTTTTGTTTTTTTTTACCTTGATGGACTGTATGCCTTTATGTCTTTGGTTTATCTCCTGTGTTTCAGAATGTTTCTTTTACCTTGTGGAATACTGTTAGAAGTCTCTGTACAAAAGCAAAAGCTGTGGTTGCTATAGCAATAACCAATCTGATGAAGCTGTGACCTAAATCATGACTGAGAAAAATAGTACCTTTTCTGTATCACTGCAGTCACTGCTTCCTTGGATTATGTTACCGTTATGCAGGATTTATTACCTAAAATGAACTCTTTGACTCCAGGATACAAGAAAAAGTAGAATGATATTTCTATAGCTATAGAGTTGGGCAGGGACAAGAACAACTTATATCTGCTTAAATTTATAGGTGAAAAGGTGCTCTGCTCTTGCTAGCATGCATGTAGCTAGACCTTTGTGCAGTACAATCTATTTCTTGAAAATCTAGGGGGCTTTGACAACTGGAAGATACTTAAATCAACATAATGTACAGCTCAGATTTATTGAGCATTGCAGAATCAAGAACTTGATCAGCTTCCTGAAGTCTTTCCTACTGCTCTGACATACACTTACTGAGTAGGAAACGAGGGAAACATTCTCTGGGAACAGTTGCTTCCCTGCTCACTGAAAATTTGGTGAGGGAATTGGCACAGGTATCCAAAGGCCATTACCTAAAATACAAAATTGTTGGTTCTTATTTGGCTGTGACCATCAATGATCCCTCACCAGTAGGAGCTACAGGTGAGGCTTTTTCTGCACGTAAAACTGACAAGGTGTGTAACATGAAAACTAATATTATGGAAGATGGTGTGCAGTGGGATTTACTCTATTATGTTTCTGAAAATCAGGGTTTAAATCTATGTTTATCATCCAGGCTCCTCTGTAGTCAATGAAGGGCAGAGGTGTATATTTTTTAATTCTCCTAAAAGAGGCATATGAGATAGATGGGGAGAAAATTTAGAAGAACATCTCTGTCTCTGGACTACAGAGGGAGCATGGAGAGCTTGCTATGAGCAAACACCTGATTTTTGGATGGTTGTAGTTACATGAGCTGAACTCCATTAAGCAGGAAATTAGTATGGATAACCATTAAGCAGGAAATTAGTATGTTATGATGATGTGGTGGGAGTGAAGTGGTCATATCTTCAGCTTTAACAGCAGTAGGTTGCCCTGAGCTCTACAAGAAGCTGTGATCTACAAGAAGGTGTGAGAAAAGGTGATATCAAAATTACTTGTATTGTAGAGGATGAGGAGTAGGAAGTTCACAGAGATAACGAAACCATCTTCACCAGGACAGAAGTAGGTTGTTGATTGTGACTGCATTTGCCTGACAAATAGCTAGTAAAGAGGTACTTGTGCTAGTCTCTCACTTCCTGCTAGTCTCTCTACTTCCTGCTAGTCTCTCACCCATCCTTCTGTTATAAACCCAAGTGGCTATACTCTAAAAATCAAGAGACAATCAAATGTGTTTGAGGATGCTCTTTGGGAAATCAAAGTTGCTGTCTTTGTTGTCAGAGATTTGGAGTGGAGATGCACAAACATCTCCACTGGCTGCTGAACTAGTTGGAGAGATCTAAAATTACCCATTTCTTATGGCCACCTGGTCTCTTCAACATCTGCTGTGTGCTTGGCTCAGAGGCTGCCTGCTTTCTGAAATCACACCACACATGACATATTGTGTCAGAAGTAATGTGACACAGCAGTGACATTTAAAGGGACACAAACTAGTCTGTCAGCTCTTCTAGAATGCATGCTCTGGAGTTTCTGAAGTTTCAGTTGGTTGCAAAATACAAATTAGACCATTTGTGACCATTTTGAATCATCTTGAGGTAGACAATCAAGGACAATCCTTCATTTCATGAGTCGTCATGTAAAGCAGGTGTTACTTGTAATGCCAGGACTTAGGAATCCCTTTAATTTTGCAAAAGCTCTTTTACATCCTCAGCACTTGTGTTTGATGGGTGATGGTGTGCTTATGAACTGGAAATTATATGGCTATTGGCCAATATGCAATATGATAAAATATTACAGTGCAGAGACAATATTTCACATCTAAAGAAGCTGAGAACTGACTCTTGCTGGAAATAGCACCCACATACAGCCCTAGCTGGGAATGATAATCCAAGTGACAAAATAAAAAAGGACAGGGGTGAACACCATGAGGTTGGATGCAGCAGCAATACTAACCATATCCTGGGCTGCATTCAAAGCAGCACGGGCAGCAGGTCAAGGGATTCTGGCCCTCTATTCTGATGAGATCCCACTAGGAGTGCTGCGCCCAGCTCTGGGGTCCCCAGAGCAGGAAGGACATGAACCTGTTGGAGTGAGTCAAAGGAGGGCCACCAAGATGATAAGAGGGATGGAGCACCTCTCCTACAAGGAAAAGCTAAAAGAATTATATGGGGGTCTAGTGGAAAGTGTCCCTGCCCATGGCAGGGGTTTGGAACTAGATGATCTTTGAGCCATTCTATGATTCTATGATACTAATGACAAAATGTTCAGTTCCTCCAGTGGCTGCTTGTGGCATTGTGGTCTTTGTGTGCCTTTTGACTGCTTCTTCAAGAGTCCCTTTAAAGCAGATGCTCCTCATAATCCCTTGGTTAGGTTTCACTATTTTACTTTATATGGCCCCCTTCTTCCCTCTCCACCTTGCCTGCCTATGGCAATGGACAAAAACTGTGCCTGTCTGTGTCACAGGAAAAAAGAATCAGGAACATCAGCAGTATTTTAGGTCCCTGGAAAAACAGGGGCTTATTAAGCAGATTGTCCATTTGATCCTTGAGAGTATGTTTTTGTTATAGCTGGATCTGTTTGAAAAAATTGTGTGTCGCTGAGATGAGGGTTTTTCTGGTTATAAAACTTTCCCAATAACATTTTTAAAAGCAGCTTCAACCTCCATCTGGGACCCCTGTTCAGTTTAAATCAGCTAATGTGTAGCCATTTCAAACCACCGACCGATCTTCCCTTTGCTTCCTTCTTGCATTACTCCTTTTTTCTCCCTTGTGAAGACATTCTTTTAAAAGCATTTTGTAGTATTTTAAAGTATTAAATATTTTAAAAGTATTTAAAAGTATTCCTAACCCAAAGTCCACTTTGATGGCATTTGGAGGGAGCCTGAGATTACAAATCCTCACAGCTTTTTTAATCCACCTGCTTTGTTCTACTGCATTAATATTCTCCCTTCCTAGAGCAGAGCAAATAGATGCAGAGATTCACTTGGTCTTGTGTTCATCATCCCCTTTGGAGATCCTTAATAGTCAAATGTTCATATGCACGAATATACGATGAGATGCCTTCTTCCAAGAGCTGGGACTCTCCATTTTTATCCAGTGTCTGTTAGAAACTGAATTTCCTTCACTGCTCAACCTCTTTCTTTATATTGTGGCTGCAATACGCCATTTCAGAAGTGTCATCACCTTTATCTTTTTACATTCTGATGTAGTCTGTAATCAACACTAGCTTCAGCGACTCTCATTACTAGCTCTTGAAGTGATTCTTCAGACTCAGCAAGAACAACATCATCATCAGATTACAGCATCTGCTTCCTCCAATTTCAGCCCTGCCACTGTAGCCAACAACAACGACACACATTTGCATTTCAGTGCACAGACAGAGCTGATGCTGTGCCACCGTGCAGTCCTGACGGACTTTCTTCCTGCCCGTCAACCGCTGTGCAGTGTCCTTTGTTGAATCTTTCTTTTCACTCGTGTCTGGTCACGTACAGCACAATAAATTACATAAACCTATAAGAAAGCCCTCACAGATAATGAGAGCTGCATGTAGCATTCAACTGCTTCTTTCTGTTCTACAGCACAGGTCTTTTTGCACTAGTTTTTCCTGTGATTACTTTCCCCCCAGCGTTATTCTAAAAGCTGATTTAAATCATTGTCATGAGTAAACTAGCCTGTGTTTTGTTCTTCCTGTGCTCAATTTTGCTTTCCAATTTTTCAGCCCCTTTCTCCAAGCACTAAGCCCATTTTTTCTCTGTGTGTTTGAATAGCAAGTGGAATTATTTGGCAATGTGCACATCCTCTCAGACTCCCCTTCTCTGAGCACAGAATGAGTTTAGTGTCTCTCATTAAGTCCCTTAGCCCCTGCCCTGTTTTTTCATAGAAGTTTGCAGATCTTACGGGAAATCTTGATACCAATCTAACGTTAGACTGTTCTCTTCAGGTACACAAAGCAGGCAGGCATGAGAATGTTTGAAGCGTGTAATGATGGCTATTTGAGTTAAGGACCCCTCTGTCTTCCTGAATGATTAATTCAGATAAAAGATAAGAGGTTCTGACGCTGAAATCATACTCTGATACATGAGGAGATGTAATCTGGCCTTTTTGTTTATTTGTTTGATAACATACACACTGATTTAATTTCCTTTATCTCTGCAGCACTAAAAAGGAAAGAACCTTCATAAAACAGTGAAGAGGATTTACAAGCCTCGAATGCAGGGTCCAGTACAGAGCCCAAGATGTCCATCCTGCTGCCACTCTCAGCGTGTGCATTCCAGCTTTACTGTGTCTTGCAGGGGCAGTTATTCCTCCTACAGGCTCACCTGAGATTCACGGGTGGATGGGGAGGATGCTCTCCACATTCCTGTCTTGTTACACCCTCTTGTAGAGACTTGTGGGTTTAATGCTGTTAGGGAAGAAGGGTTGCCTAGTCTTAAGCATACAAGCTGAAATTCTCTTCTGTATGTGTATGGAGAGCCTAGAAAAATAATGTGTTAGCAGAGTTTCACTGATCTGGAGAAAAAAAACCCAACCGAACTAAAACACTTAAAGGCCAAGTTTGAGAGCCTCAGTGCTTGTTCAAGAATAGGTACATCCTTTGTGAGACTGCTGTGAGGGAGATGAAGCATTTCAAAGCTGAGTAAATTAGATAACTCAGGACAACGTGGAATATTGGTTCCTAATTTTGAGTTTCATAACCAAGCAGGATGGAATTATTATTAATTTTTTCAAACAGAGCTTTAGAATTCCTCCAAGGCTGCCAGAGGAATTGCTACAAGCACTTTCAGTTCCAGCTAATGTGATTGAAGACCTTTTCTTGCAGAAATCAAATTATTAGATCCTTCAACTTCTCATGTGGGGAGCCCACTAGGAGCACCCAGTCTCACTTCTCATGCAATGCAAGTTGATGGCTTTTGACAGCGTCCATTTTCAAGTTTCTTTTATTATTTTTAAACCATTTCATTTTCTATTGAGACACTGAAAAATTCAAACCTCACTGAATATTACTTTTAATTTGCTTGTATTTTGCCTTTTTTTTTTTTTATTTCCAGAGGTTGCAATATTTGAAGCTTCCATTATAGTGAAATTCTGTCAGGTCAGTTGAGCTCTTGTGAAATCAAAATACTAAACTAAAGTAAATTTTTTATGATTGGACAATGAATGCTATTGCTTTTTGCATCTTCACATGCCCAGCGAAATTATGAGCAAAGTTAAGCCATCCTGCAGCTTAACTCCCAGAAAAAAGTGGGAAAAGATTCAGAATACAGGTACTCAAGGTCTAGCTTTTTACCTTTCTTAGCAAGTTTGTGTTAAAGGCTGACAGTGCTTCCAAGTGCAGCTCTGGTCCATTCCCAGCAGTAAAGTATGCTAGAGGCATATTGGTACAAGTGTTAATAAAGTATAATAAATCCTCACTATGTGGGAGTAGTATTGCAGGGAAGGCATTGATAGAGAGTGTTAGGTCACTTACAAGGGCTGGCTGGGATCCACATGCTCACCTGTCATCTCTGGATGACAGCTAAGAAATAGGTACTGAAATTTTACACAAAGGGCTGTAACATTTTTCAACATACTTCTGAACACGAGCATCGATTCTTTATACATCATTCCAAATATTCTTCTCGTGTAAACATTGCTTTATTTAGCAATATTTGTAAGAAGCAAATTTACCCATCAGTAAAACAAGTATAAATAAAAAAACACTAACCCCCAAATAAACAAACAACAGCAAGAACAACTAACAAACAAAACAGCAATCAAACAAACCATCCCCCCCAAAAAAAAAACCCCAACACCACCAAAACAACAAACCACATAAAAGCAGGAAGAAGAAATAATACAGGCAGATGACTGAAGGGACAAATTCTCATATGCAGCAACATGTAGAACAAACTTTGGCTACAAGGTGAGGACACCTGAAGATTTTGGCCTTCAGTCTATCTTCTTCTGACATTCTGCTACTCTAAGACCTGTGCCTGAATGCAATCTCCAAAAAACCTCAAGCTTCCATTGGCTGTATTTGACATCAAAAGAAATATCAAAGAGCTTTTTGCAGTATTTCTGTCCTGATTAAGGTGGTTCCAGGAGATTTCAGTGAGGTTTAGATAAGCAACCTGAAAAAGTAACTATAAATATCTATTGTTTACCCATGTATCTAACAATATCTGGCTTATTAGAAAATGACCTTGGGGTTTGCTGCAAACCATTACTCTCTTTTAGTCAGTCTTATGGGGTATGTTACCTTCCCAGGGCTAGAATCAATGTTATTGGAGGCTAAATTCCTGAAAAGCATTGCAGTCACACTGAAAAGAAGAACATAACGTGAGCAAGTTCATAAAAATACCCCTGTCCTCAACAGTTTAACAAGAACAAGGGAGTGTGGTATTCACATGTGGAGCTAAACTGGTACAAGCTGACAAGGAAAGGTGAGTCCTTTGTGTTGGGTTAATAGCAGCAAATCTTCAGTGATCTCTTGGTCATGCTCAGAACTTTAGACTTCCTCTCTGAGATACACTGCCCTTGCTTTTCCAGGCTCTGCCTCTAGGTTCATTCCACTGCAGTAAATTGGGTTATACTGGCACAGGATTAAAAGGATGAAAAAGAAAACCAACCAGCTTTTATGCACAGTTGTAACTGAAGAACAGGGTGTCATAAAGGGAAATAAAATTCCTGGTCTTAAAGCCGAATATAAAGTGTAAATAGGATGAATTAGAAATTCTTCTGTTTTAGAGCCCAACAAGAAATGTACAGCTGTAAATTCTTTGTAAGCTCATATCAATATTTTGTATTACCAGCTGATAACAATTTAATTTCTATCTATTGCCAGAATTAAATGTATTTATACAGAGTTGAGCAGAAAGTCTAAAAATTAAAATTTGTATACCACTATGTTCAACAGAGTTGTAGTTAAGGGTAGGGTGCATAGAAGGATGTAAAAGCAATTAAACACAAGGTTGTCAGTAGGCAGAGAATTAGAGAATTCTTTGAATGACAGGGACAAGAAGAGGAGGTCATTAAGGCACATGCTATTTATTTTAATATTGTTCATGATCTGTATTGTACTAAAATTATAAATAGGCTAAGTGTGAGTGACCCAGAACAGTTTGGCTTCTGTCCTAGCTGGATTTAATCGCAGTTCAAGTTGTCCTCCTTCCTACTCATTTTCTGCCTTCAGCAGCGGCTCTGCCAACATCTGAGATTTCTTTCCCTCCTGAGGCTCGCATCAAAACTTTTGCTTCAACATTTAGCATTCAGCTCTTGGAGGCATGTGTTTTCCATGACATGTAAGGTTTTTGGGGTGTTTAAGTAGCACCTTGTTTCGTCAAAAGATCCCCACAGCAGTATTTCATGCCAGTATGTACAAAATTGTAGTGGTATAACTATCCTGGGACAGTGACTGCCTTACAAGGTAGTGTTTGGGCTACTTTTTGGAGATGAGCTAAATTATAACTTTGCCTAAGCTACATAATCTAGGTCCCACTGTGAGTGACCAGCTGGAAGAAATAGTTATACCGAGCTAACAATATCTTTTTAAATTTACATGTTAGATTATGACAAAAAAATAATCCCATGTAGGCAAGACCTACATTTTTATTCGTTAGGGCTGTGGAGAAAACATGACTCAAGTGAATTGCAAAGACTTAGATACCGGAAGGCAAATAAAAATAAACCCAGTTGCAGTATTTTTTTTTTTTCAATTTCATTATTTTTGTGCCAATCTCAAGGTTTTAGGGGCCTGAACTCTGAAATCATGAAACCTCAGGGACAGCAGAAATATTGACTATAATTAGACAGCATAGTCTTTGGGACAGGGGCTGCCTACCTTTGTGTTCAGACAGAACTCAGCACCAGGGGCTGATAACCAGATACAGCTTTCTGGTCCTAGCACAGTGCAAACAAATATTTAATATTAACACAACACAGTCATCCCTCTCTTAGGTGCACATCTGCTACATGCCCACAATCCCTACCCAAATCCCCTGTTCAGACTGAAGCACATCCTCCCACAGTTTGGCTCTATCTTGACAGAAGCCCTTACCTTGGCTTTTTATGTCTCTGTGTCATGCTGAACTCTTCAGGCCACAGACTGTCTGTACCTTTAGTGAGCCTGAGCAATGTACAGATGCCTTGACAGGTGTCTTTACACGCACAGCCTGCTGTGGGCTTACATAGGAAGCTACAAGATAAAATGAATCATGTTAATTCTTCTGCAAGGGAGAGGGCAAAAAATCCAAATCTTGCCACCTGCCTGAATTTATCTTTTGTTATTTGCTATGGATGAATATTATCCTTGTGCAGATGGTTCAGGTAAAACCCTGCCCATGCTGAAATCACAGTTAACCAGTTGATAGGTGGCTTTAGAGGTGTCTTCAATGTCCCTTCCAACCCAAACCCATTCTTTGATGTCCCAGTCCTTGTTCCATGTTTCTGTAGTAATGAATTATTATACTGCTTCAGTGGATATCACTTTTATGACAGATTTTGTGGAGCAGTGTTTCCTACTACAATCCTGTTAGATGCCCTGTATCAAACACTTCCTCCAAGAAATGCATATGGGCATTCCTAGGAGCCATGTATTTTGTTTCAGGACCACTTATTTAGAGAACAAAGTGCACAACCACTCTTATGAACCTGGAGAAGAACCTATCAGGTTGCTGAGCTGAGGTAACTTTCCTCTAAGTGCTCTTCACTTACAGGTGAGAGTGTCCAGGAAGTAAGTACCAAAGCTGTACTCAAAAACTACTCCCTCCCTAAACAGATATTTCACAGCATTTGCCAAATGGAGAAAATAATATTTTTAAGTGACTTCAGCCTGTGTTTAGCAGACAGATTGAGCAAAATTTTCATGAGTCAGTAAAAACCAAAGTTAAAGGTAAAACATTTATCACAGTTCTCTATCAACATACAATCTTGTTGCAATTTGATCTAATAACAGTCTTTCAACCTCTTATTTTTATGATATACTCTTTACAAACATTAAAAGGTGCAAAGCTATCAATTTATATGGTTTAGTATTACAGTATTGCAGAACTGATCCCAATAATTCAAATCCATGTATTTTGTGCCAGACTGAGTGGGCATAAAGAACATTACGAACTGAATTGAAGCTTTGATGAACTCAGCACCTTTATCTCTTCTAGAAATCCCATGTTTTTCACTTATACTGAGAACCAACATAGCAGTCCCTCAGTAAAGTTTTGGAAAAGGAACAAAACCTAGTCCATTAGAGACCAAATGCAGGCAAGGCCACAGGTAGAAGTTTTCCACATCATTGCATTATCAGTAATAGTGCATATTTTTGCCAAGTGACATCTAAGAAAAATCTTTTGTGTTGCACTTTATAATTGCTGTCTTTATAGTGACTAGGGGAGGTTGAGTATTGGGTTTTGCTGTGAATGATTTCTTCAGCAGTAATAAAAGGTGATATTAAAATGTCAGCGCAGTTATTTAAATAGTTGTTTTCTAGTAAATGGATGATTTGTGGAGTTCACAGTCCTCAGCTGTTAATAATAATTTAGCTTGTTCTGTTGATGAACAAGTTAAAATGGCATTTTGACAATAATTCTCAGTTATCAACCAACATTTGCCTTCTGTTCAGTTTGTGTAATTATCACAATCTCTTAATCTAGTCTGGGGCCTCTGCAAAATTTACAGCAAAAGACCAAGCTTCTCAAAGACTAAGAAATACTATTTCTTTTCCTCTTCAGGAGGAAGAGCTCTTGCAGTTCAGCTACTCTGGCAGTGCACTTTCGTTGGGCATCATTTAGCACCCGCATCTCAGGTGGCTGATCCCCAGTACCAGGGGCCAGACAGATCCTGCACTATCAGGTGCACAGGTCCAGCAATGGAGAGTCTGTATGAACCTCAGTCTGAGCTGGGCAGCCTGTGGGCCACGATGGTCAATGAACCTGGTGATGCACGATGTGGACACTTAGGAATAGGCTCAAAGAAGAATCAGAGAGGTGTGGAAAGACTGGAAAACCCAGAAAACCTGATAGGCCATGAGAAAAGTCCTGACTCCTTATGGACATGTTTATGTGAGCAGAGGAAGCAGTGAGAAGCACTTGCTGATGCTTACCCTGACCCACTGAAGACCTGGAGAGATCAGTCTCCATCTGCTGCGTGGTGGCATGACATATCTGGGGAGCTTGGGCTTTAGTGACTACCAACACCTCCAAGAGTGCTCTGATAGCTCTGCTTATGACTAGATGATCAACATCATGTTCTTAATGCCAGCACATGCCCTGAGGCAACAGACCAAGTGCTGGGGTTTGTGTGCCAAAATGAGGAAAGTTAATTCAACACCCTTGATAACAACAATAGTACTTTGTGCTTTTGATCTTCAAAGCACTTTACAAACATTAGCTAATTAATTAATCCTTACAATGCTCCTCTGCTATTATCCCCATTTAGCAGATGGGGAAATTGAGTCAGAGGAGTTAAATGACTTGCCCAGGGCTATGTAGAAGTTGGCATCCAGGCTGTGATGGGGAATTCCTGGCTCCTCCTTTCAAATCTCCAAAACAGCTGTGGCTGCTGCTGCAGACCCGAGACTGCCTTAACTACAGACGCTGGAGTGAGCAGCTGGGCAGGGGCACTGACTCTGAGGTGCACTTTGCCCATCAGATGTGGACAAGCCGAAGTGCCACATACAGACTTGCACTGTGGTGCCAACCTCGAAGAATGTTGGGATTTGTGCATAATTTATTGTGCTCCCCTGTCTACAGAGCTTCTGGAAAGGAGCTGACTCGCATCTGCCCAGTCTGGCCCTGAGCTTGCATCTGTCTGTGTAAATACCCACACTTACCCCTCACAGGAGGGTCTCCCAAAGATACTGCCTCCATGCTAGACAGAGAAATGTTAATTCTGCTTCATAGTCAGAGAACAGGGAGATGGAGACTGAGGTGAGGAGAGCTGAATATAAGACTTTAAATCTTCATTTTATGAAGTCCCCATACAAGAAATGAACTGAGAGGTGTCAAATCATCAAGGGTGTGGACAGCGTGCTGAGGGAAAGCTCTTAATTTTTACTCACCCAGGTATTTCTGTATCTGATAGAGTAGGATTGTAATTTTTTTCTACTGCCTAAGGATAGGGTTGCTCAAGATCTATTACAAAACCAGGATAATTACTTAATATCAAAGGAACCATCATGCTATTTTGGCTCCAAGTAATCTAGAAAACTAGTCAATACTACTAGATAACAGTTAAGCATTAGTCAAATAAGCACATTTTCAAATGGATACAGCCGCACACAAATATGTTGTAGAATAAAATAAAGTGAAAAAATGAATAAAGAGAATCTTTCACTTCTACAAGATTGTGATAAATGTTTTCAAGCAGAGGTATGCCAAAGATACTGTGTTAGAAAGGTACTAACTCTCCAAAGCATAGAAAGGATATCTAAAAGACTGGAGTAAAACCAAAGTATTCTCCAAACTCTGAGGCAAATTACCACAGAATCAGAATGGATGATTTGAAAGGCATCTCTGGAGCTTATCTAGTTCAACTCCCCTGCTCAGTGCAGGGTTATCTAGTGCAGGTTCTTCAGGGCTGTATGCAGCCAGGTTTTGAATATCTCTAGGTGCAGAGTCCACAATCTCTCTGGGCAGCCCATTCTACTGTTTGACCACATCCACAGTAGAAAAAGATTATTATTTCAATGAAATTTCTGTTTCGTGCCCATTGCCTCTTGTCCTGTCCCTTGTCATGCCTATGAGAAGCCTGGCTCCACTTTTACTCCCCTTGAGCTGTTTATACACATTGATGAGACCCCTTTGGGACTTCCCCTCCACAAGCTGAACAACCAGAGCTCTCAAGGTCTCCTGTTGCTGACACATACTCCAAAACCTTCATTGTCTTTGTGTTCTTGCACTGAGCACACTCCAGCAAGTCCATGTCTCTGTTGTACTGGGGAAGCCCTGCACTGGATCCAGCACTCCAGGTGCACATCACCAGTGCTGTGTAAAGGGAAAGGATGACCTCTCTCAGCTGGCTGGTAGTGCTCTTCCAAGTACAGCCCAGGATGCTCTTAGTCTTCTTTGCTGCAAGAGTATATTGCTGGCTCATCCTCAACTTGTTTACCAGAAACCTCAGGCCCTTTTCTGCAATGCTGCTTTTTAGCTGATTACCCCTGGCCTCTGCTGGGATATGGGGTTGTTCCTCTCCAGGGGCTGGACTTGGCATTTGCCTTTGTTGATTGTCATGTTCATCCTATCAGGATATTTCTCCAGCCCACCCAAGTCCCTCTGAATGGCAGCACAATTGTCTGGTGCATGGGCCACTGCTCCCACTTTTGTATCATCTGCAAACTTGATGAGTGTGTACTCTGGCCCACTGTCCATGTCATTAATGGAGATGTGAAACTATACTGGTGCCAGAACCAGCTCTTGGGGTACACAGCCAGCAGCTGGTTTCCAGCTGAACTTCATGCCACTGATCATAACCCTTCAAGTCCAGCAGTCCAGTCAGCTGGTTTTCAACCCACTGAACTAGTCTTTTCAGCATGGAGGGATATCAGGTTGTTTTAGTGTGGTTTCCCATTCAAAAATCCATGCTCACTACTCCCTGCTTCATGGCTTCCAGAATTATGATTTCCAGAAGCACTTCTTTTATTGAGTTGGATGTTCCATTGCTCACAAGCCATGAGTTCAAAATGTGCCAGCTC
This sequence comes from Lepidothrix coronata, assembly GCF_001604755.1. Taxonomy (NCBI): domain Eukaryota; kingdom Metazoa; phylum Chordata; class Aves; order Passeriformes; family Pipridae; genus Lepidothrix; species Lepidothrix coronata. Next base: position 538,342 of record NW_016690254.1, on the reverse strand, counting down.
TGGAAGAAAGAAGAAAAGTGGATTACTTAAATGAAAGTAAGTAGATACATTTCTTGAGATCAAGCTCTTAGCTGCCATATTTAAATTGAAAATTGTATAGTCTGCACAATCCTTGAACTATAACTTGACCTGAATGCTGAGAATGTGTTTCCCATGGAGAGGAGGGAGATTTCCCAAATAATGTAGAATCAGTGTCCCAAGAACCTCTGCTTGCACAGCTCATAAGATGCTTTGAGCGGGCTGTATCTTAACTGGGCTCTTTGCTTTCTCATGGGAGCCATCATCAGTTGGCACAGAATGGAAATGCCTGCAGGATAACATCATTTTGTGAAAGACACTGTAAAACCAGACCACAGCCCAGGTAACACTACCATCTCCTCACTTGCAGGGCTGATCAGTGATTATCAACCATGCATGAGAACATCCAGAGATGTGAATAACTCCAGACATTTCCATGTGGCTAGAAGGACACATTTCCCATAATCCAAAAAGGAGAGAGTGAGATTCCTCTTGAGGGTGCACAGCAAGGGGACAGGAGGCAACGACCACAGTTTGCAATAGGGAAAATTCTGATCAGATAGTAGGTTGAAAATATGCACAGTAATGGCAGTGAGTATTCAATTCAAATGTCAGAGAAGGATTCAGGGAAGTTGTGGGATCTCCAGCTTTGAAGGTATTCACAACTTGACTGGACAAGGTCCTGAGCAGCCTGATCTAACTGGACTTGTAGGAGGAGGTTGGATTAGATAACTCACAAAGATCCTTTCAAACCTCAACGGTTCTGCGAGTCTATGAAATCCAAGTTTGGATTAGAACTCCACCCAACACTGGGATAGGAATGCAGCACAAACAGGAATGTAGGACACAGTGCTCATCTGGTAATATTTCCCAGACCAAAGGGAAAGGGATTTATACATCGTCACTACACGAAAGATGTTCAGGCCAAATCCAGAATAAATGCATCAAACTTGGGGCTATTCCTTATATTACCATAACAACAGTTCATCTGGTTCAGTAATAAAACTACTTCCACCAAATAGCCACTGCTGGCATCACAGAAATGGAAGACTTGCTTGATATTAAATAATTACAACAAATCTAAATATAGTAGGAGGCAAATAAAGTACAAGAGAAGTTAAGAGCTTTGCAAGAGATATGAAGTTTGCCCATTATGAGACACTTTCTGAATAGGATCTGTAATGGTATATTCATGTTAAAAGGAGTTCAGTATGTTTTTAGTGGGAAAAAATAGCTCTTGGTGCAGATAAAAATAGATTGTCCTGGGATTTTCCTTTGTTAGAAATTAAAGTATCTCACAAAATTATTAATAGCTGTGTGTCTTCATGGTGCTAGTGAATTTTTCTAGGGAGAAATAATGTAGCAGAAGGTTCTAATATTTCTTCTTCAGTATTCTGACAAGAAAACAACGGCTTCTTCACTATTTATTGTTTTAGAAAGAAAGAGTAATGCTCAGCTGCTTCACCTCAGAGGTGTCTGATGGCACTTTCCACAATCAGCACTGACAGTTCAAGGCTGAAAGGTATGGTGTACATTCTAGTTATTCAAGGGTTAAAGAAGGTCCCATAAATAAATTATGGATGCATTTTTAGAGCACTTTGCTAAGAACAAGAATGGCAGAAAATATCACAAGGCTGTCAAATCAGATTAAAGCCCATGTGCTTCGAGTAATCTGTGGGGAAAACTAACAAACTGTATGTTTGTCATGTATTAAAGATATTTTCTTAAAAAGCTGATTGGCTGAATGAACACAGAAATCCACCCTTGCTTTTTCCTGTCTCTCATGGTTTGTTTCTTATGCTTAGTTTTAAGTATAACTTACAAAATAGTTGCAGCCAGCAGTATATTCCAGGTGAGCAAAGACTCCATGAAGAATAAAGCTGTGGAATTGAGCATACATGCTAATGTCTGTGTGTGGACAAAAATTCATACTATGTATACAAATTTTCTCATCAAGGTTTTCTAAATCTAGTGACTTGGGTGCCTTGAAAGCTTAAACTTACAACTTCTGCTGTTTTATAGCACATAGGTAGAAGGTTTATTCTTGATCTTCTCATATCAGATTTGGAGGAATTTACATAAATCTCTCAGAAAGAAAAGAACTACTGCTACAGCAGTTTGCAAGCTGTTAATCCATTATCCTAAAGATCTAGAATTCAAATCATGTATCAGAACAGAATCTTATCAAGTGCCAAGAGGGATGCAAAGGTCCTGGTAGAAAAGGTTAGCACTAGCTCCGAATTTCCGGAACTGTCCCAACTGGCTTTTATCCTGGATGTACGTTCTGTGTGTCACTAGTCTGCCTGTTGGACTAATACCCTGGGATTTCCCCTTGCATCCTCTATGTCTTATTTTCCATGGGAAGAAAGCCAGTGGACCAAAAGGATCAATGGTGCCGCTTGGCCAGGCTTTTGTTTGGGAAATGGGGTTCTTAGGTATATCACAGACTGCCTAAGCCCAGCTGTGTCCATGCAAACTGCAGGCATAGCAACTTGTTTATCAGTTCAACCACCCAGAGAACAATTAATTTTTTCCTGTATCAGTTTTAAGGATTGGGCCATAAAACCATCTTTCAGTCTAATGCTATTGGACTCAGCTGGATTCAGAGGCAAGTCAAAGTAAACAAAAGACTTCAATTCAATAGAAGAAAAAATCAGCAGAAAAAGGACTAAAGGAATAACTGAAACCCTCTCTTGAGTGACACCTTATGATACGGCCCCTTGTAAGATGTGTAATATGTTAAACACCCGAGGCAGAACCTAAGGGGGCAATTAATTAGAGCAAGATGACTATGATGCTGTTAGATCAAGAGTAAGAAAAGGATGTTCAAGTCAGCCTTGAATTATCTCTCTATTGGACCACATTGGAGACATATGTGAGATTTGGACCAGATCCCGAAGATTTTTCATGCCCTTATCTTCCTAGGCATGTCTGGATCAGCATGTCTCTCCAGCTGACTGATGGAAGTCCAGGATACTGCTTATTATGAGGGAAAGTCCAAGCTGAAGTGTACCAGTAAGTACAGTAAACCCAGGAAATTTTGTAGCCAAGCTGGTATGGTTCTGAGTTTTTATCTGGAAGAGGAGATTTGAATCCCAGTGTTGCCTCACAGGATGGTTTCTTTTTGTGTGTGGGTTTTTTAATTTTTTTTTTTAATTTTTATTTTGTTATTATATATATTATTAATATAAACTGAACATTTAGTATTGCCTTTCATTGTTCACTGTGGGGTGGTCCAGCTCCATAACCCAGTATCTCCTAGTGTGAGTGTAGTTTGCATATCAGAAGCTATATAGTTTATAAAACTTAAGGCATTCTCTACAGCTGTACCTTTGCTGTAAAAATTTTAATTTTTTTTTTTTTTTTGTGTTCTATATATTCTATAAATTCTGTGCTGTGACTTTGTGCAATGAAAGTCTTTATTTTATAAAACACTGTCAAGGTAGGGACTTCTGAAAAGCCAAGGCTAATCTACCAGAGATACACACATAGATAGCATTGGGTTTTTTAAAGCCCCCACAAAAGACGAATTAACTTTTCTATCTGAATTCCATTCACTTCAATAGGATAAGGAATTCTCCCAGTAGTGTTTATGCATATAAACATTTGTAGGTTTGGGCCTTGTTTATGACCCAAAGAACTCTGAACACGTTGGACCTGGAGTCACCCTCCGTGGAAAATACCACTCAGTACCCATGGGATTCTTGTTTCACTGCAATTGAATTCAAAGCTCAGTAAAACCCATGAGACAAAATTATGTTAGAAAATCTTATCTACAAAAGTTTCTATCACATTTGCAATCAGATGCCTAAAACGTCAAAAGTAAGAGAACTAATGCAAACAGGGGAAGAAATTGAAAGATTTTAAATAAATAAAATAGTCATCAGCAAATGACAACCTGAAAATAGTCAGCACTATCAAACACAAACATTAATTAACTCTTTTTATAACAGAAAGTGTAAGTAACAGATTTGATTAATTTGGTTGACAGTTCCCAGGTTATTTAAGATAAATTCATATGACAGGAATGAATTCTTGAAGTAATTTCAAGGACCAGCATTTTAGAAATAAGTAACCATTCTCAATCTCATAATAATTACTTGACTCCAGGAAAAAAGGAAAAATACATTGACACAGTCAGCAATATATTACTTTTAATTAACATGGATGGGATAAATTCATTATGCCCTCTAAATTGAATGCTTTATTGAAAGGAATACTGTGAATATTGTAAGGATAAAAGTTGCAAGTGTAAAAGAGCTGTCACTTTATCAAAAACAGTGTGTGTTTTCAGAAAAGGAAATTGCCTAGAAGAGAAATGCAGGAGCTAGTGCTGATGGAAAGGGCATGAATCCCAAGGATATTCAGTTTGAAGCCAGCAGGTTCAGATCTGCCTTACCAATCATGTTTAAGATGGAAAGCTACCCAAACCCAGGCTTTCCTGTGAGGTAAGTGCAGCATTGCTTCAACTCCCATCCTGCATGGGGATGCACGGATAACATATTTTACTTAAAGTGCTTCCAGGAGGGCATGTTGTGCACAAGAAGTAGAATCTGCATGTTTCAGGAGAAATGGCACGGCGGGAGCTCTCTGCATTCCCGGTTTGGTTGCATAACTCTGCCGGTATCACTGTGCCACCCTAACTAGGCCACTGAAACTCCGAGGGTATGTTTGCGCACCGTATTATGCAATTTCATGCAGTGACACCCAAACTCAGACTAAATGATTCTCTCTATTCAAGGCAGTCAGGCTGTGTGAGCACATTGTTCTGCCTCATGTGTTTTAATCTTTTACGGGCTTATTGAAAGCCAGCTGGGCATTTCTACACGGTACTACACTGAGCAATACTGTAATTAACCTGGTGTTCTCCAGGCATGTTTTGCTACCTAGTGCTGTTTCTAGAAATCATTGCGATAAACAATACAGAAAAATGCTAGTATACTTGCTTCTCATAGTGGCAATTGTTAATACCATCACTTCTGGGAGAAATGTATCAGTTTTGCTGCATGAAATGAATTACTGGATTTCTTTTCCTAAAGTTCAGACTTGTTCAGATCTTGAATCTTTGGCACATCAGACTGAGGAGTTGCATGTTTCTACTGAAATGTCACTCTTCATTCCTGTTCTCAATTGTGCCTAAATATTTTATCAATTAAAACTGTTGAAACTTTTTTCAGTAGAAAATATTCTTCATATAAAATGCCACTTCCACCCCCAAAAAATATTCTCAAGGAAAAATGAATTAATGAAAACCTTACTACTACTGAAAAGGAAAAATTTTCCCTGGAAAAAAAATCAAAAAATTATCACAAGAAACTGTGTTTTTCAAAGAGTTAAAGCTAAGCTCTTTGCTGTTAAAAAATTATACAGAGGGTTATATATAAGCACAGAACTTCTAAGAGTAAGGAAAGATGTAACATCTGCCCTTAAGAGTTTATAATTTAATTTCTGCTGGTAATGACAGAGAGTTAGGGTGCCTGGGGAACAGGAAAAGAGGAATACACAGATCAACCTGCACGCTGAATCCAGGCCATGATGTGGTTTGTCTGTTGGCTTTGCGTGCACAGATACGATCACTTCTTAACCACCTAAAGCCAGTTAAAAGGTTATCCGTGCCACAAAGATTGATGCTGTTAAGATGGGTCAGAAAAAAATTTGCTCGGGACTTAAATCAGCCTGGTGGTTTGGATGACTGCAGCCTACACTGGGGAGGACACCACCAAAACCCCTGACAGTCCTTGTCAGCTCTCCCTAGGGAGCAGAGAAATTCCCTCCCCACCCCAAATCTGGCGATCAGTCCAAGAGAAGCACAGGAGCAAGGGGAACTGGTGTGGTCCTGAGGTGCAATTTAGTATATTTTCTGTTCTCCTGGGAGGAAGGCAATGTATTGGATAGCTTAAACCTGTATGAGAGAGTTTTATTTTTAACTCAGGGATGATCACAGTGTCTCCTAGAAATTCCTCCCTCAAGCAACGTAGAAGATGGAAGATGACTGGTGGCATAGTACTGCAAAGCCAGCACAGACATTAAACAACATATTTTTATAGATGGCAAATACACAGTGTCAACAGAGTTAGCAGAGGTTACTTTCATACTAATCGATTAAGTGTGCTTCACATAAACCTGTAGCTTGGAGCTCCTCTGCCATAAAGGAGCCCATATTCACACTGTTAATTTCCCTTAGTCTCCAGAGTGGGGTGACCACACGCAAAACCCTTATTGGGACCGGTTTCTGGTCCATAAGTCATATCCAGAAACTGTTTGGAAAACGTGCATTAGTTTAAGACAAAACCACACCTGTGAACTGAGCAGAGGTTGGGCAAGGTGACCAAAGGGGTTCCTGCCAGCTTTAATTTTTCTATGATTTGATGACTATTGTCTGTATGGATCAGCAAGTTTCAGTGCTTGAAGTATTCCTTGGTGCAGCCACATAGTTGTATCCGCAGAGTCCCTCATGGGGAAAGTCAGAGGCTGTGCTGCCTTGGCCCACCGCGGCCTGGAATCACGGCACCATGGAGGCAGGCACAGCCATGGACTTCTGTTCATTTTCTGTCTCAGTGGTCTGGAAAAATGAAAGGCCAGTAACCTGGGAGAACTCCTGACAATGCAAAATCCAAGAACAAGAGAACACAAAATGACCCGGAGTGACTGAAAGAATAAAGCCAGGCAGATGCAATTGTGGAGACTGAGAGGAAAAGATGGGGAGATGAAGTTATGGAGATGAAGGCAAAGAAGAGGTGTGGAGAAGGAAGACTCAATTAAGGGTCTTTTAACAATGTAAACGTAACCTGGTGAGCACTGGTTGCAAATACAACTCCAAACACTTCTTGTGCTTCTTGGGAATTCAGAATTAAGCTTTGCCCTAAACAATTTTTGAGTTGCTTTCCAGTACAGAAGACTATCTTTTCTCAAATTTTCAATGCAAAATTAAAAAGGACTCATGCAAAAAGAAATATACCTGATAATTCTTTCGAAGCATTTAGACAATACTCATTTTCCTGAATTCTAGCCAGAAGTAATACGTATTCTGCCTGACAGAACTTTTTAAACCGCTGTTTTCAAAGGTTAAGTCTTCTAAAAACATACATGTATATAACCCGCCTCATACCTGCCCTCTCTGAGTTCTCCTGTCTGTGCAAGTGAATGCCTTAATGGAGCGGGGAGGTAATTGCAAAGTGCCACAGACACTTAGTTTCCATCTGCTAAATACTGGAGCATTTTTAAAGAAGGTGGTAGTGAAGCAAACATGCTTTATACTGACTTGATGCCCAGTGGCTCAAACTTAAATGTCCTAAGAGAAAGATTTTAATACTTGAAGTGGTTTTTCTTCCACTTCTATCTTCCCTACCCTGATCCCACTCTCAGGTATTTGGCACTCGGAATTATTTTAGAAGAAGGCTCAAACTGTAGCTGGGCGACTGTTTTGACCATACCCCAACTACATTATTCTCTTGAAGACATGAAAGAGTCATACATGCCATTTCAGGAATCTTGGTTTTCATCACTTGTTGACTTTTGGATCCATTGTAAGTTTTTCTTTTTAAGATGCTGTCACATTCAGCTGTTTCCACTGAACTAATTTTGCCAAAAACATAGAACTGTAGAAAAAGGGCAGAGTCAACTCCCTTTTTTTCTATTGAGTCACTGACAGAAGTCTAAGCACTGTAAATGACTGCTAAAATGTGAGATGACAAAGATCTTCAGAAAAGACTGTTTCTTTCAATTTTTTCAATACTATTTTTTTCCCCCAAGAAAGGAAACCTAAACAAATGTGAATAAAGCCGAACACCCTTTAGCTGCATTTACAAGAAATAAAAATAGATCCTGAATTGCGGCTTGATCTGATCAATATCAAGTTGTGTACCCAAGATGGGGTAATGTAGATAAATTTCATACCACTACCCACCCAGTCCTCTCTCTATATTCAACATCCAGAGGCACTTTTTTTTTTTTTATGTCTCTGCTTCAGAGACATCAAAGGCCAAAGAACTTCACTAATTCATTGAAACTCAAATAATTAATTTCCACTTGTCCCCTCTGAAATTCACCCCATTACGTATGGATACAAATGGTTTATTATTCTGCAATATAAATGATGAGGATGGGCAGAGTGGTGCCTCATATTTGGAATAAACAACAGGAAGAAGTAATAAATAGTACATTAAAACAAGTCACCTTTGAATGGAAAGGCTACAGTTGACCCCAGGCCTTAGGCTTGCAGCTCTTTATATTACAGTGAAGACCATACACTAAACTTGTCCAAGATCCCTGTGAAAATGGAATAGATTCCTAATTTTTTGTGCTGAGAATTTGCATCCCCATATTTTATGGCCTCTGAAGTATCTTCACTGATCTAGAGTGTTCTTGTAAGAGGCACAAAAAGGTTCTTAAAGGAAATAATTTCTTTTACTCAAATTACAGTAGGCATTCAACCAACATTTATGTGTTCATGTGGAACAATTTTGAAAGGGAATAGTAGCTGGGACTTGGTTTTGGAAAAAGAAAAAATAATAAAAATTCATACACATACATATTTATACAGATTTCTGCATCTGTGTGTTATTACAGTTTTTACGGGTTTAGGAACTGTCAAGTATTAATGATGTAATATCAAGGTAAATTTTAAAATTTTGTGAATCACTGCAGAGTTTATATAACTGCTGGTGTTCCCACCTAAGTGAACACAACTTTCTGTATTTCTCTAGTTGCATAAACAGTAGATGCAATATTAGCTGCAGTGAAAGATCTCTTCCCACATAAGATCTGAAAAGTTAAAGGGGGACCAGGTGGGGTGAAAATGTAATTCTTGCCATATTTACAGAGGTGAAAAGCATGTATTTCAGTCAATCCTATGTCTAAAAAGTGTGCTGTGGACAAATAGTCTCTATGAAATTGATTGAACCAACTGATTTACCTAGATTAATTAATCACCATCACAAAGCTGCCATTTTGAATTAATTACAGAACTCTTACTTGGAGGTGACAGACTCTATAACTAACTTAGTCTTCTACAATGACTGAAAATTCCAGTTTATTACACATTTTCTGAGTTTATTTTTCTTGTGTCTTAGTGAATTATCAACATAAAGTAAATATCAGACATAATAAATGTGATTGAGCATTCCCCCATGCTTAATGGCTGCCTGCATTTGCTTCAGGGTGTAAAGAAAGCGTAATAAAACCCCAAGCATGTCATATTACCAACAAATAATCTGAATAAGCGACCTGGATTATAGCAAAAAATGCTGACTGAATACCGGGGTTATGATCCAACGACAATGACTCACAGGGAAGAGTGGTAGAGTTATGATGTCCAAGTACTAGAACAGGCACATTTACCTATTGCATTCATTCAGAGATAATCCAATTAGGAAAAGTACTAAACCTTCAGAATTCTTTTACTAGTTGTAGTGGGGAAATTAAAAAAAGATCATGAGGTATAATTCAACGTGGTAAAAAAGAAATCCTCTGCAGAGATCTTAAAACTTTGAGTTCTGTCTAAAGCATTTTTTATGATTTTTTTAACTCTCTTTCCCTCCCATAAAATTGGAGTTGATGGAAATGATGGAATTTATTCTCTTTTGTGCTAGATCAGTTCTTGTGTGCAGTGGAGACTGTGGACTATCGAAACTGTGGTTGTAACCCTGAAATTATTAAATGTCCAACCATCTGTTGAAGTACAGCACTGGAACAGCTTTGATTGGTACCATCACTTTGTATCTCTCACTGGCCTACTGCCTAGGGAGCCAGGAACAGCTGGACCTTCATCTTCTGTGTCCTCATCCGTTCTCTTCTTTGCTTGTATTGCCTACTTTTCCCTTAGGTGTAATATACTCTCTGTTCCTTAAGAAAGTGTCCCAAGGGTAACCCTAAGCTCGTTACATAGTCAGTGAAAGGGAGAGACACTTCCAAAAGACAATTCACCTACCCTGGAAACATTTCTGAGAGTGGAATATGCTATCTATCTCTGCTGACTAGAGGACATGACTATTTTAGACCTGGCCCTGACTGGTGGGCAGGTAAACATGAGATTACTCAGAGTTGTACATGTGTCCTTAGCACATTGTGAGACCAATGATGCGATCTTCAAAAATTGTCTTTTCCTTGCACCTTTTTCTGGGATAAACAAACTTTCCATTCCCACATCTTCTCTCTCTATAAAAGGTGATTATTTTTTTTCCTACAATGTGATCAAGAGCGATAGATCAGCCTCACACAAGTTACTGAAAAAAATGAAGTACTTTTCTTTAACCTCAGCACACACAGATATCCTCGTGTTTTACCATCTTATACTACCAAATATTTTGAGGTTGATTCCACAGTTTATGAATTCATTTGTGCAGGGACCATATTCATACTGAGCTTTATACAATGCCAATCATAAAGTCAGCACATAATAAGTTAATAATAACAATAGAATGACATATTGAGAGTCTAAAGGTTTATACTTTCAAGTTTTATTTTCTTTTTCAGGAACTGTGAAAAACACCTTCCATACTATATTTTTGTCTGAAGTCTTAATCCATAATTATGGAGAACCAAGGCACCAATGCCAGAGTAACAAGATTAATGCCTTTTTGACAGAATTTAATAATATGGTTTTATAATATTTAATTTTGTTCACAAAATATCTCTCAGTAGGAAACTTCTTTTTACTTACTTAAACATTATTGCTTTAAAACAATTTAATTCATATTTCATGGCACAAAGAGTTTATTATGAAGACTTGTTGGGAACAGGTTTTTATAGGCTCATGTAGGGATTAGCTTTAACTTAATTTGGATATTCAACAAATTTTGACAAGTATAGTCCACTGTGGGCTAATAATACAGTCTTTAATTCATTTATCCTTTCTTAAATGCTCCAAGGCCTTTAAAATCATGTTATATACGTAGCCTGGATAACAAAATTCATGTTGGTTTTGGTTTTGATGTCTGGAGAAACTATCCAACCACCAGTGCAGCTGACAATGTTTTTGCCTAAGTGAAATGAGGGTGAGGGTTGTTACGTAAGCAGAAAATATTGTCCTCAGCAGCAAAAATTTAATCTGCAGTACCAAGCTTTCTAGACAACACACGGGGTAGCAGAAAGCCCTGCCTCTCTGCTATGAACCAACAGCAAATGCCTCCTGTTGCAAAACCAATTTCCAAGCAGCAAATCTCTCTATTCATGCCAAGCTGTTCCTCAAATAACAAGATGTACATAGTTTGCCATTGCCATGCAGAGACAAGCCTATTACACAACTGCAGCCTGGATTCTACCCAGATCCCAAGTTCTGGAGGCACCAGCACAGCCTGTGGTGCCTGTGGGAGGTGACGGAGGGCCATTTTTGTGATCCTCCAGAGAGGAAGATCCTGGGGAAAAAGTCCGAAGTGCCTGGCTGTTAGGAAGATGTGTGGAGAGCATTGAGCAACTGAGATCTACACTTCTATTCAATCTAAATATTTATGTGTAGTTGACAAGTGACATCTTAAACAGTGACCTGAGGGCTGTGGGCTTGGAGAACTAAGGGATTTTTAGCCCCACTGTTAGTTATCTATATACATCAGTGACAGATGCAAATAATAAAATGCAAACCAAACTCTCAAATGTAAATGGAAACCTTCTCCAAACATCTGAGGTTTAATCCCAGGTTTTTTTTCCTTTACCTCTAAATGTTCCTTGGTGCAGGAAGAAATAGTGAAGGTAGGCAATAACCTGAAAGAGACACCATCATTTCCACCAAACTGGAAAGAAAAAAACCATTAAACTTGCAGACCTCAATGCTGCTTATCTGGAAAAATGCCATAGTTTTTTCAGAGCTGCAACTTTTTCCTCCTTGCAGCTGAGTGCCCTTCATCCTCTGTGGTAACGTGACATGGCATCACTGCATGGCAACGTTCCACCTGTACAGGAGTTTGTGTGGGGAAAAGGATGGCTCTGGTAACAAGGAAACAGCAGCAGGCAACACCTGAGGAGACTTCACAGGTCAGGGAAAGTTTCGGCTGTACATCCCATAGGTGCTCCTAAGACTGATTGTGTCTTTGTGAGAGAATAAAAACATGGATCCAGTCCTGTTCACATCAATTTAAAATCCATCCACCTGCAGAATCCAAGATCATCTCCACTGTGAGATTCAATTGCAAAGCTGAGATCCAAGGATGTGAAATGAACACATCACAGTAAAAACATGTGATGAAAGAGGAAAAAATTTTCTTTTTTTTCAATTTAGGGCTGTATGTATCTGTGTGAACATATACCTACAGTCATAAAAAGAAAGGTGGAATATGCGTAAAAGTGAGTCAGGACTTTTTCCTTCAGTATTACAAGTGATGTGGAAAATATTCCTTGCAGCTATTATGGGATAAATTGCAGCATGATCAGAGATATGGATCAGATGAGCACAGAAAGCTGGTGAGAGTTAAAGTAAACTCTGGCCACCTTTTCCTCTGACTTTACCTCCACAGGTTTGTTACCTTCTTCTAAATCATAACAGTGTAATTGAAGGAAAAGAACTGTTCTTGTCAGAATGTGTACAAACACATTTGTCCAGAAAACTCATGCCAGTAAGCTTGAGCAGGATCTTTTCTACCCACACTGAGAAGAAGAAAAAAAAGTCTCATAAGATCATAGAACTATTTAGGTTGGATAAGACCTTTAAGAACATCGATTCCAATTGTAAAGTCTATACAACTTAAATTTTACATGGGAAAAGTAAATCAGAATGACTATTTCTCTTTACTGGTAAAACAGAAATTAAAAGACACACAGAAGAATCAGCAATTAGAGCAGTCAAAGCAAATAAAACAAAGGAAGTTTTTTTCACTTACCAAGTTATTACACTGTGGAACACCCTGCTGCAGGATTTTCTGTATGCAAAATGTATAAAGCAGATAAAACAAAGGCCATCAGCCTTCAAACACCAGGAAACAGCTAAATCCTCTGTCTCGGGAAGGCTCTAACCTGCAGATTGGCAGAGCCAGAAGTACACAGCTCAGGAATAGGCAATGCTCTTCTCATCTGCTTTCTGCTGGCACCTACAACCATCTAATGATACCACATTTCTGGGCAGAACAGACATTTTCTTTAACTCAGCAGAATGATTTTTATATTCTTCTTCAGTGCAGTTTGATTTTCACACTCTTTACTATAATGCAATTTTTCTTCTAGCAGAAAAGCTTCCATTTGGCATTACTGGAGTCTGTTAGCTGTCAGGGAGGGATTCTCTACAAACAAGGGAAAAACAGCCTTGCTATACCTGAATTGATCCTTCATAAGTTTTTATTATGTCGTGGGTGCTCTTAGCGACACTGAGAGTTTTTGATGAACACCTGCTGCTCCATACTAATAGACCATAAAAAATGGGGCTGTGGAATTAAGCAATTACAAAAATGAAGTAGGAAAGACAATACAGCTGGATAGATAGTGCAGGAGAAGAAGAACATGTCATTTTAGCTGTCTAGAGAACTAGACCACGTGTGTATGTCTAAATCTTAATTTCGGTGACACTAATGTTTTTAATAAAAACACACTCATGCATTTCCCAAATCCAGTATATATTGGTGACTTACAGTCACTTCTCTTTAAGCTTTCCATTGTATTTTAACATCTTTGCTTCTTGACTTACTACTGAGCAGCATGAAGGTCAATGCTTAATGCAGGCTTGCAGTAAACTACACTTCTCCAACTTCTCTTTCCATATACCTTAATCAAAAATCTTCTAGGAAAACTGCCATTCCCACTAACGACAAGTTTTATATGGTAGATAGTCTCTGTCTCACAAAGTCCTATTCACTGCTAGAATTCAGAAAATGGCTCAATTAGTAGAGAATTTGAGAGATGTTGCTGCAGGAGATCTGTGAGGAGAGATGCCAGCAGATAAATGTGAGTCATTTTTCAGCTCAGGAGGCTTCAGCTCTGATTGTACAGACTGATTCCACTTAATTCATTTCATTCTTTCCATGTAGGTGAGGAAGACAGCAGGTGAATAGTAAGATACAAAAACTGGAGTAAAAATGGGTGTTATTAAAGTGAATCAAAGTAACAACTGGATTGGCAAGTACACAGGTAGATTATCTATGATTCACAAACCTGTATTATTTTTAAAATGTCATTAGGCAGGCAATGAGTATATGGAGATGCTAGTAAACCCCCGAAGTTTCCTCAGTTTTATAATTTTCACTATAAGTCCCTGAGTTGATACAGCTCTGTGAATGATGTGTTCACTCTTTTCTGAGTAGGGGGCTGGAGCAGAGACCTCTCCAGCTCCTACCTCCAGCCTGAATGACCCTATGATTAATGTCTCCTGTTTAAAAAATACACATTGTCTCTCTTGGGAATGAAAAAAATAAGTAATAGAAAAGAACTTTGTATATGGCTCCCACAATAATCATTGCATTTGGACACTAGAACTGAAAATTCCCAAATAGATCAGAATCTTGAAAATATTGATAAAAAATGCATTTAACTGAGGTGATAAAATTAATTCACAGTCATCTGACATACGGGGGAGTAACTTGGTGAAGAATGAACTTCAGACTCACTTTTCATCAAGTCAATATGGGGTCAACAATAACAACCAAGCAGTACCTGATCATTTAGTATTTTGAATAGGGATAATAAAAGTTACCTGCTGGTGAAGACTAACATGTTCCAGGTGAGCAACATAAACCCCATTTTAGAGAGGGACTGTGAAAACCTAAGGCTCATTTCTTAATAGTTCAGAGTGTGAACTGCCGTAGTTGTCCTGGTGAAGCTATTCCCTTTCAGCAGTGTGTGTCCCACAGAAATTCCCCAAGGGAGGGAGATGGATGTGCAGTCAAAAGTTTTGGTCATAGCTCAGAAGAAATTCAAAATTCAGATGCAGATGACATGGCTTACAGAGTAAAAATGGCAATGTACAGCCCTAACTGAACTCGCACTCCTGAGCTGTGAGGTTTGGTCTCTGGGTGAGCACTAGAAAATGAATATGGCTGATCTTTCAACAGCACCTGGTTCAGAAATGACACAACAAACTCTGGAGTTTTGTCCGGGTTTATATTGCTTTGGTACAGAGAGTGCCGCACCTTCTTAGATCCATTATGGGCTACAAGCCTTGCCAGTCTTTTTTCATAAATTATCAGAATTGTCATCTTTCTTCAGATTTCTGATTTTTTTGCTGGTTTTTTTTGTAAGCCAATTTTTGTCGAATGCTTCTAAATTCAACAGACCTCAGAGTCACAGGAAAAAAACAACCCAGGCTTTAAAATGTGTAGCATGAATTTTATAGGAAGAAGAATGAGAAAATATAGATGGTTTCTACATTCTCAGGAACTGACAGGAATTCCTGGTGGAAATCAAATTATATTCTTCCATTGACTTCAATAGGAAAAAGGTATTTCACCTTAAGATTGTAGAGAATTACTTTTGGGAAAAAAATATGCCAGTAGGATATTAAAAAGTGATTGAAGCTAAAACTTTCTGCAGAAAAGGAGTGGAATCAACAAATTTCCTAAGTTAACAAAAATTGATGTTTTGTTTGTTTCCAGCTGTCTAAACATTTCAGTTTAACATCACTATATAAGAATTGGATGTCTTCTGGCTAGAAATTATGTTTTGTTTTAAAATGTAAAGATAGGCACATAATGCGGTTAATATGATGCAAGCTGGAGTCTGAATTTGCAGTAATTTAGCTCATCTGTGGTAACTGCCTGTGGGGAGACTTGTACATGGTTATAAATGTGTGGTAATTTGAGGTTGCCTATCCCTCCTCTGAATTCCCCCTCTTGAAAGTAAATGATCTTATATTTACTGATAGGTAAGAAGGTGCACAGTTATTACTAAGTAGCCAAACACTTGTGGCAGCTTGTTTGCACATCTTTAAGATCAGATAATTACAGTAGGAAAAAAAAAAGAAGTGAAATTATCAAAATTATCACCTGAAATTATCAAAAGAAAATAATTTTATTTATTGAAATTTAATAATTTATAGATTTCTAGCCATGTAAATATCCACGATCTTTTGCCATTCTTTCTAATTCACTAGGCATTATTCACAGGCATTATTCAAAATTTCAATACTTCTAATCTAGAAAACCAGTTTCCATTCCAAATTAAATTTTTGTCTCTCCTCTTTTTCATAGCTGACTCTAGTGAGACTTTTTTTTAATTTAGACCATAAAAACTTTTAGATGATTAATTGTGAACCCAAAGACGTACTTTATCTTCTGTTTATTTTCCTGATATGAGACCATTCACCCTTCTGCAGAACAGATGGAGTTCTACTATATCATAACAAAGAGTATCAGATGCTATTTTTGAGGTATGAGTGTCATTGTTGGTGACAAATTAGGTTTAGTTGTCTGTTGACCAGCCCTCACCAAAAAGAAGTGTTCAGGAGTTCAAGCAGGAAAATGCACCAGTACAAAGTATAACATCCCTCCTGAAATGTAGTAAGATCTGTGTTCAAAACAAGCAGGTAGAGAACTTGGCATCTCCTCCCCATGGATGTTATGACACCAAAATTTTATGTGGATTCAAAGGGACACCAGAAAATGACGGTGCTGCCTTGCAAGCCTGGGGCAGTTATGTTTCTAACCCTTTCCTCTCCTTTCCAGTGGATCTAACTGTAATAAAAGAGAGAGTAATGAAGAACAGAAAAAGAAAGTTTGAGAATTCATATCAATTGGAAATTTCAGCATTTAATTTTTACAATAAAGCACCAAATTTTATACCTTTTATTTTCACAACCATTGTTCAAAAATTCTTTAGCACTGCTCTGTACTCTCCCTTCAGCAACAAAAATTGTTGACTAACTTTACCGGAAATCTCCTTTAATTAAAAGTGGCCACAGAGTTAGCCTTTCATACAAACATCAAATTAGAAGTGTCCACAGGGTTGCATACAAATCAGAACCCACATTTGCCAGCCAAACCACACACTGTAGATGTGGCTTTGCAGGGAGAACCCAAGAATTTTTGTTCCAAAACCACAGGTACCTGCTACTATCTTGTTTAGCTCTAGCAGTAATAAAGCTGACAGCTTGTGTGGAAACCAGCAGCTCTGTGTCCACACTGTGGAGGACATCTAATACCCCACTGATGGGCTGGCCTTAGTGAACAGCCAAGTGTGCCACAACAAGGCAAATTGTCCTTTATGGAATTTAAAATTGCCGATAATTTGTGTAATTCATAGGGCTTTTCTCTCTTCTTCTCTAGAAACAGCTCACATATATGTTCCCCAGCTTTCTGTTCTACTTATTCTGAATGACAGAGACAGGGAGAGAAAGTTCAGGATGAGGTATCCCCTCTTGACTTCATGTGTTTCTTAATTTATTTTTTTTTAACAAAAATGATAAAGGAACATGTGAGTCTGGAGAACAGGCAAAAGTACATCTGCCCCAGCTCTGCTGTGAAAAGTTCATTTCTTATGAGCAAACTTTTCACAAATGTGAGTGAAGTACCTCCAAACCTGGGGAAAAACTGCTCTACCTCCTGCACACCCACCAGGCTTATCAGATCAGTCACACTGCGGGAACCTGCCTTGAAGTTCTTGGCCTCATAAGGATCCTGAACACATACTGGTATCAGATTCTTTCCCAGTGTTTCCAAAACACCAGGAGAGAACTGATTTCTTATTCCTTTTCAAGTTGTTCCTAAAGTGGTGCAAAGTTGGGTTTGAATGCCTTGCTCTCACTCGACAGCAGGTTAAGCAGATATCTCCCCTGCTCTACACACACACAGTGCAAAGGATGAGCAGTGATGTCTCCTGAACATCAGAGATCACAGACAGCAGAAACAAAACAGCATGTCTTGTGGGGAAATAAACATTTCATAATTGCTAATGTTTCCTTTCGGGTAAGTGAAAAGCCTGAACACATTAAGTAAAAAAAAAAAAGAAAAAAAAAGAAAAAAAGAGAGATTTAATTTCTAGTTTAAATACAGCTGCAGTAATTCTTATACACCACACAGCTGTTCAGAGGCCTGGCAGCTGTCCATATCCTATGTGTCCTATCATGCATTTTCCAGTATTGTCCTCTTGACACATGAAGACTGTCTTTAACTGTTGGGAAAAGATAGTAGTCCTGGAGTTAAACACATCTATGTCTCATCACTGCTGGCTTTCACACTCGCTGAGCCTCTTCACTTTCCTCCCTGTGACCGTGATCTTGTTAGAGAGGAGAATCTTGTGGTTTCTTTATTTCTTTCTTTTACACAATCCCCCATACTGATGGTAGACCCCAAATCGTACACTTGTTTGTTAGAAACAAACCAAAATCATCGCTAACAAACATTTATATTGTCCAAATAACTAAGATGACAAATGTTTCTACCAAAACACCAACAGATGCGCCAGTTCCACTGCCAGTGCAGAGTGGGAAGGGAGGCTGATAAGTTTTCCTGACAGCAAGTGATGCAGTTCCAAATTAATTTCTTAGAGAATGGGATTTCTGGTTTTATAGTGAAAATGAGAATTAAGAACATCTTATCCAGTATCCTGAGCATTTTTTTAAATAAGCTTCTCAATTTTTCCTGCCGGCTTTTATTCCAACCAAAAATAGATGTCGTTGTAATGGTGTTCCTCAGCAGCAATATGTACTATAACATTTAGGTAAAGGTATCATGCAGTCCTGGGAAAGGTTTCCTCCACTCTGGCTTCTGACAGCTTCCAAAATACATGACACAAAGTCCTCACAAGGTCCTGGTGCAACAGGGGCAACATTACAACTGAGGAAACGGAGGGCTGGAGACACAAAGCTCTGCACAGGACATGCTCATGCCTAGTAGCATTCCATAGCTTTATAGAGCCACTTCAGAGAAAGACAAAAGAACAGGTAAGGTGCATCATGGCTCTGCATAACATTCCCATGCCTCCTTGGCCAGGATTTGACACTCCTGGTTCAACTGATGTCCTGTTGCCCACACCTTTACATGGCTCTTGGTTGGTGCCAGCTCGTGTCCAGCCGGCTCAGAGTGTAAGCAGGGAAGTGCAGTGCTTTCACCTGTCTTTGTAGGTGCTGCTTTATCTCCTCCATTATTATGAAATATAAAAATTACCTTAAAAGAACATTAAGGTTAAGCAAAAGACAAGCCAAGCTTTGCCTCCTTCATGCATGGCACTCAATCTATTTTTCCATTGTGCTGTTGTCTTTTTTTTCTTTCTTTTTTTAAACCATTGATTAACTTCTGTATCACCTGCTAACCCCACCTTACCTCCTCCCATATTTGTATATTCTAGCATATCAAAGCAAGATGTTTTTACATGATAAGTTCTCTTCTCTCTGTGCAACTTGGGTAAATAGTTTTCCCAGAA
Source organism: Lepidothrix coronata (assembly GCF_001604755.1). Lineage (NCBI taxonomy): Eukaryota > Metazoa > Chordata > Aves > Passeriformes > Pipridae > Lepidothrix > Lepidothrix coronata. The sequence goes on along the minus strand of NW_016690254.1, from coordinate 519,055 downwards.
ATGTTTCACTCACCACTATGTTACATACATCACCTGTAGTTTGTAGTTAAAGTAGAGTTTTACTAGGTAACTATTGTACAAAAGACATTCTCTGGTTCTATTTACCCTTAATCTGGGAAACAGTAAGAACAACCACAAGTTACTATTCCTGTGTACCTAAAGATACAGAAATAATATTGGTTCAGAGACAATATGTTATCGTATTTTATAATACATGTGCCCTTTTTAGCTATTCACTCCTGGGCACAGGGAAGTTCATTTTTAACCTTAATTCTGACTCTAGTACCTTTTGGCATATGAAAGTATGTAACACTGAAGTCTGTTTACAGAGTTATTCATTTCCTGGATTTATTTTTTTTTAAGTAAAAGAAAAGAGGAGGCCCTCTGGAGCTCAGCAGGTAAGCAGCTCATTGCATGTAACCGGCTCTTCAGCCTCTCTCAGATGAATATATTACATATTGAACAGCAGAAAAACATTTTAGACAGACTCTGTGCTTGAATTTTCAAATGCTAACAAGATGGTAAATGGGAAGAATTTCTTTTCAGAAGAAAGTTTCACACCTCTCTTAGCCAAAAACTAATTTCAAACACTCTAAATTTGAGTCTCGTATGCCCCGCTTTTCCTCAGGTCCCCCCAAGAAGGAGTTTTTATAAAAAGGTAATTATGACAGTTTCTACAAGAGTAATAGAGATAAGATTAACCCGATGGCATCTTTCAACCCCAGCTTTTTCACAGTTGCAAATTTGCAGCTGCTTTGGTATCACAAGGAAGATGTTTTCTTTTCTTTTCCCTTTCTTCATAACCGGTAGGCCTTTTTGGTCAAGCTTTTAAGCAATTCCACACCAAAGAGTGTCACTATCCCAAAACATGCTGCAGCAGTGGTTTTGCAGTCTCACCTAGATGTCATTCCCCCAGAATTTCCCTCTTGAATTTTCCCTGGAAGACACCATCATATCCTTTGCTCCAGATTTTTTTCATAGGCCCCTGCAACCTACTCCTCTTGTTTCTGGTGGTTACAGCATTGACTTACTCATAGGCATTCAGCATGTCTCCCTTTAGCTATACATATTCTGTTCTTTTAATCTTTTATCATAAATCAATCATTCCAGTGCTTAATCATATGTGTTATTTCCCATGAAATGCTCTCCTGCTCCTCTCCCTTCCTCCAGTCAGTGTTATGTGCCCAGAACTGAACTTATTTTTCTAACTGCATGACCAAAGAGACATCCAAAGCAGGACAGTCATCTTATGAGTAAATATAATAGGAGTCAGCCCAACTAATAAGGTTGGTGCATCATCACTCTCTTTGGTAGCTGCCAGTCAGTTGATTATTTTGTGTAACTTTAAAAACAAAGATTCAAGAAAGTAGCCTGAATGGAGACAAGGGTGGCAAACAGCAATGTTTCATTTCAGGTATGGCCTGATCCATGGGACCCAAAACCTCACAGACAGCATGGGAATTCAGATCCAAATGTGGGCTCCACAGCTCACAAGATTCACTTTTATTTGAGAGATTCAGCTTTGTAGCTCTCCTAAAGAAGTCAGCCACTTCCCAGCCTACCAGCTTAAGCGACTTTCCAACTCCACTAAAATTACCTGACTGACCAGGACTGAAATCATCCACAGGCATATAAGCCACAAGGCTTTCCCTTTGAATCATAAATAATTACTAGAAAAGGACACATAGTAAAAGAAAAAAAATGAGAGAGAAGAAAGAAGAGTCTACAGGTAAAAAAGACACTGGAAAATCTGCAATATTTTATCTTTTATATTGACCTGAAGGGGTGAGGGAAGGAAATGAAGGACCAGTGCTGCTGCTAGACTTCTTCCTGGCCCTGAAGAAAAAAGACTTTTTTCCTATTCTTGTTTGGGAAGACTAAAAGACCAACTCATGGGTGCCATGAGAACTGTACAAACTTGGCCCCTGAAGTCACAAAAAAATGACTGTAAGTCCATCAGCTCTCATGGAAAGCTTGGGCAGGCTCTGGAGACAGGACAGTGCTCCTAAGTGTACTACTGTTGCTGGAGGAGATGCTATCACAGGTGAGGGCACAATGCAAAGAGAGCCCTTACAAACACTGACTGTGAAAAGGAGACCAAGTAGACACAGGTGAATATGAGCACAGACAGTCTGACAGGGGAGCTACTCCTAGTGGCTTATGTAAGCAAAACAATTTCATCACCTTCAAAGGCAAATGGGAGCCAGGATACTCTGTTTATAATTTGGGGGATTTTTTTAAATCGTAAGTCTTTCATTATATAATGCCTAAAGCCCTCAGTCACAGCAATCAAGCCCTGCAATATCCGGTGTCACATAAAGAAGTACCTTCTGTATTGTAACAAATATCATCAAAGGGCTTACATCTAAATCATATTAGTCAGAAGAATGTAGTGATTATATTTCTGATGAGTACATTTCCTTATCAAAAATTCTATGTTTCTCGCTTTCATAATGATCTTGTCTTTTTTTTCAAATGATCAGTCTGAAAAAAAGCATCCCTAAATACAAAAGAACTCAAGTGTGTGCTTACATTTTTAGCCTACTTCATGTCCTTGGGACCAGCTGGTCTTCCCCACATGCTGCAGTGGTGCCGGTTCTGAGATGCCTCCTTCCAGTATCAGTGACACTTGTGATGACCCTTAAGGTTTCTTTATTCAGTGGGTCATCACAACAGTCTACAAATGTTTGGCAGAACCAACTTTTTGGCATAATCTTTTTGCAAATATGTGCTACATATTTCTATAAGTACGCTGCTGGTCAACATTTTTTTATGACCATGTACCATGGGCAAAACTAATTAAGCTACAGTTAATTGTGTCTTCATTTGCTTGCACACGCAGTGATGAGATCCAGCCTGTTAATGTCTGATCAGTTAGTGGTGAAGGACAAAGTCTTACCTAATTTTGGCCATATGAATCTGGACAAACACAACCCCCTGCAGGTACATAATAGAGACTGAGGGTTTCAGGCAGCCTTCTTAAATCAGACTCTTCAGGCAGAAGAAATTTTGCACTATACTGAAAGTTCTGCACTGTCACCAGGGGCTTTTTCATCATAAATATTGAGCCATAACAAAACAGATGCCACTTTATGCTTCTGCACATGGTGATGTTTTAATGCAACACTAAGAGCCCAGTCTGCAAGGATGGCAAATCCTGAAATGTTGTCTTGCTCATTTCAATCACCAAAAGACCTTCAACCTGCACACTTTGTCTACAGTCAGGTCTTACAAGGTTTGACATGGTGCTGTGCCCTTGCGGTCTGTTTAGCTGGTATTTCTTCACATATTGTGTTTCAGAGGTACTGCTCTTCATCAGATCCATCAGATGCATCATCCCCAACCTGGCAAGATGCGGCCACCACGAGTGACTGAGACTGAAGTGAAAAGGTGAGAAAACTCTAACATTAAAAAACAAAGCACAAATCCTCAGCAGCTTGTTTGACTCCTATAAATACCAAGGAAAAAAATTAAAACTACCTTCGTGAGAGGAGAAAAAAAGCTGAATAAAGAACAATCTCTGCCAATGTCTGTCACTTGACAGATGGTACACTAAGGAATATAACACCTACCTGTGACTTACACAGGGCAATCTCAGGTCTGTGAGGGAGCCTTGGATGGATATTTTTCTGTCTGGTGCACTGAGATTTAGAGAGTATATTTGGGTTTTGAAGTCACTAGTATGCTCTGAGAATAACCTCTATAAGGATTACGTACTTTGGGAACAATCTGGCAGACTTTCAGCCAGTTTTCAAGATCTCTTGTATATGCAAAGGGAACTTTGATTTTATGATTAAGATAGATTTATAGCAGCAGTAGCACTTATTTAAATATTATGATAATGGATAAAAAAAACTACTTTACATTGCATTGAACTAAAACGACATCTCTTAATGCTGTTGAATTCAGAGGTGATTTCTCTCTTCTAGTATTTGTGGGTATTCAGGAGGTTTTTTTAGACATGATGTGCATTTCAAGAATGAGAAGCAAGTACATTTCATCTTTTAATGAGCCCTGTAACTGTGATTTAGGGTAATTTCATTCACAGAAAGAAATTATATTACTTCTCTTTCAAACCCGTCTGAACTTTTTGTCTGCGTATCTGCCCATTGTGTTTTTCCACAGGTGAGGACTTAAGCCTTTACTAAAGACAGGATTTTGGCATTGCAGTATTCAGCAACAGCCATGCTACTGTCATTGAACCGGCAAAAGAAATGAGATCAAGCTCTAAGTAGTCATTATCAAAAGAAACTAGCTTTTAAATAGAATATTCAGTCATCCTCAGAACAGACTTTAAGCTAAGTGCCTGGTTCTTAGGTGTTGTGGTAGATTTCTATTCACAGTAATTACTGATTTTGTACATAAAGCTGTAAGGCTTCAGAGAAAATACTGAACCACCTTTACTGAGGGGAATAAGAATCACTTAGATATAGGAATATTCATAGGGGGGTTGTAAAACTGTGAAAGGAACTTTGTCCTGGCATTATCTGAGAGTTTGAATTTTTTAAGTTTTGACCCAAAATACATTACTTCAGTGTATGGCCATTAATTGTTGCCTTCTATAAGCAATTGTGTGTGTGTATTGCCATTAATTGTTGCCTTCCATAAGCAATTGTATTTAAGTTAACAAAGAAAACACATATTCAAGGAAGATGTGACACAGATCTTCTTGAATCTGTCTTTTCTCAGCCACTCAGGTGCCGTTTTCTGAGCCCTCTGTTTTACTGTCAGACTATGCATAAAAATTAGGAAAAATCCATGTATTTTTTTAGAGATGATGTGCAATTAATATGTTAATCAAGAATCTGTGGTGGACTTAATTCCCAGCAAAGCTGATGAAAACCAGGTTCAGTCTGATACCCAGATAGATGAAAACTTCTCAGCTGATTGTAAAGGTAAATATTTTATGCAGAGTAGACTCAGTATCATGTTTGGGTATTCAAAGGTGCAATTTCCTTCTGCAAAGACAGTCTTTTTTTAAAGCTTATTAAAATTTTGTATCAAAGCTGCTTTCAAATCAGAGGTAGATTTTAAACTCATTTTTTGATGCTGAATTATTTTTTCAGAAAGCATTAAGAGTTAAAGTCGTCTATGCAAACGCTGTAGGCACATGTCTCTGAGCTGATCAGCTGCACTGTTAGAAACATGTTCTTGCACAACGTGGCCCATCTCAGCTTTGTAAATAGAGCTGATATCTCTGAAAATGTCCATTTCATTCCATGACCATGACAGCTTTGTGGTGTATGGCTAAGTGGTGTACATCTCCACCAGTGGGACAATCTGCATGTAACTTATTTAATGAAAAATAACTTTCTACTAAAGTGGAAAGTTTCAGAAGTTTTTACTTTTCTGCTAGTAATTAACTTCTCAAAGCCTGAGTTTTATGGGCAAAAGTGCAGAGAAAGTGAAGGAGAATTGACTAATGACTTTGAATAATTGGATTTTCATCATAAATGAAAACGTTTTTATCTTCAGGGAATATCCAGTTAAAATAAAACAGAAATAAATATTCATAATGTTTCCCTATGTAGAAGTAATATCACAGTTTTCATTACTCCATTTTTAGATGTAAAACAAAAAACCCCTTTTGCTTTTTTTGAAACATATTCAGCCTGCTAACACTGCCAGGAAAGCAAAGTTAATAAGCCAATTTGTCTCCTTTTCAAGCAGACATGCTTGTATTTTATCTCTAGTTGCTTTTCAAGCTACAGAGGGAGCACCTGTAAACGTGTTGCAGAACTACCTCATTATCCTCATTCAAACTCTTTGCAAGCACCATTAGTCAAGGCAGTGTTTTCAAGCTGAGTCTAAGGCATAATCTGCTTCTGGTGGTGAGTTCTTGGTTTTGTGTGTGTTGTTTATAGTCTTCTGTACATGGAGGTACCTGCTGTCCATTGCACAAAGACTGCAGGTCAGGTAGTCACATGGTCCAGGACAGGACTACAAGACAACATGAGAAGGAACATTTGGTCTTCCAGCAGATCCATTTCTGAGCTTAATATATCTTTTTTTTCCCCAGTAGATGATTCACTCATCTAAGTTGACTATTTTTTTGTAGCTCCTCTCCAGCTCTGCGGTCCTTTGTATGGACAATGGAATTGAAGTCTGAATAAGCGAAGGACTAACAGACATCCAGACTGATAACAACATATTTCTTTCCAAAGCACCTCATTTCTTCATATTTCATGAGGGAAATTCTTGAGTTCCATTTTTGAGGGTTTTAGGAGGAATGGCACCTAGACCACAGGAACTATCAGGTGGCTTTGTTTCTTTTGATTTTCTTTAATTTCAGTGGGAAAAGTGTTCTTTGATTCATGTTAAACCTGGTTTGCTCCATGAATCTATTTATTATTTCACCTTTATTTTCCAAAATTATTTAAAAAATCCTGTAGGTTTGGATTGTGTGGGTTATTCAGATAGATACACTCATTTTAAGGCAACACGTGGAACTGAAGGGCTTCCAGGATGCCCCAAAGACAACAAAAAGGTATCCTGATTTCAGGGCCTGCAATGTAGCCTAACTTTTACCACTGCAACACTTAAAAATGTTCTTTTTTACCACATGCTGAGTAAGGCTTATTGTAAATCTATACCTTTACTTAGGCTTTTACAATTTTGCTTATCATCATGTTCAGCCACCTCTGTTCTCCTTTAGCAATGACAAGGGAAAATGACAGTCAAATATGTCTCAAAATAAAGCAGAAATTAAAAATAATGGCTCACCACATCTCTTCTTGACCACATTGTTATTCCAGGTGGCAAGGTGACTTTAGGCAGAGAGTAAGTAATTTTATTTATATCAGTTGAAGGTCTGTAGGTACACATTGAAAGGGAGTTTGAAAGGGAATGACAGAAAAGTTCTGATGGGGAATGGGATATGTAGAACAGAGTATATCAAATATACTGAAATCCCAGTAACTTCAGTGGGCAAGCAGACACGAGGGAAACAGCAAGCCTTAAGTTCACAGCTATATGCAACAAAAACAGACTGACAGTTCATTGAGGTCTCTAAGCTCTCACTATGGATGATCAGTGAGAGGAATATACTTCCCTGGCTGATAAAGCTGTGACAATGAGTGAAGAGTGAAGTTACTGCAGGTTTTAAGGAGCAAGGATGTTGTAGGAACAGCTGGACGAGTTCCTCATCCCACTGGCTGGCGACTCTCTCTCCACCTCAAAGAGGCAGAGTTATTCTGCATCAGTCAGATCCAATTCTGTAGATTTTCAATAAGCTGAAAAAAACCTTCACTTTTACAAGACGACAATTTAACAGGCAGCTCCCCTTCTTGCTTTCTATTTACTGGAACAAGACAGGCTATAAATATGGGACTGGGTGCAGCTCAGGGCCAAGATACGGGTCCGTCTTGGCTCTCTGGATATAAATACAGGTGAGTCACTGGATGTGCCTGTACACACCTTGAAAGAAAAATACCTGAAGTGATCACTGACTGCCAGGAACCTGTGCCAAATTGTTTGCAATGTCCTTTGCTCCTCTTTGGCTCATCTTCATTCATGACTGCTGAGCCAAGTCAAAGTCTGCCCTTTGGCTCATTTCATTGGCTGGCTCATCACTACAATATACACATCTTTTAATGAACTACTGTTTACACCCATGTACATACATACACACACTCACACACACACAAATTTCCCACAGACTTTAGCGTTGCTTGTCACAGATTCAGTGGCTCTTCTTTCAAAAGGTGTGTAGTGAATATTATTTATGCTCATGACAGCATGCACAGAACTTTTCATGCTGCTGAGGATTTTACTTTAGTGTCTGCTTACTTGCTGCATGGAAGCTTCCTTGGTATTATTTTAATTTACTTAGATAAAAGAGGAGTCAAGCAAAGAATTTCTGTAGGTTAGTTAAATAGATGCTTCCTTTTAGAACGAAATTTCCTGTGTATAAATGTTATCTAACAGTCCAGTTCTGATCTACTTGATGTTGTGAAAGCATTTAGTAATTCCTATTAATTCAGTGGTCTTGTTATAGATCCCCACTGGCATATCCAAGAAAAGAATTTGGTTTGCAAACCAAAAGAATCCTAAACTGTCTCTTTTTCTCTTTGCTGATGGTGTGCATGGTGCACAGTACTTTTTTCCCTGTAGTGGGATGAAAGATATTTTCAAAGATATTCTTGCAATAATAAAGTGAGGGTGTTGTGCAGCCAGGGCTTAACTTGGGAAACGCTCCACTTTTCAAAAAAAATTTTCCTCCTGCTCTGTGCAAGAGCTTTGCCAAAGGGTGTACTTGTTACTGTTGCTGCCAAAATTACTGTTATAGCCAAGGGATGTACACGTTTCTGTGCAAATGCGTTGCCAAAGGGTGTGCGAGTTGCAGTTCAAAGTTACAGTTGAAGGGGCATTCCTTGCTTTAACGTATGTGATCTGCTTATCCAGTCAATTAAACGCGGTTTATTTTCAGATGGCTGAGGGGATTGCTCATATGATGCCGAGCCTATTGCTATGGAAGCCCTTAAAAACAAGTTCCCTTTTAACTTTTTACTGTTATGCAAGGTATTACTGGTACTCATGGTATTCCCCATTCCTTGTACAATACGTGCTTCTACAAAGAATAGCTTACCTCCAATTATAGGTGGTAAAAGGGCTCCATTTTTTTTCTCTAAGGGTGCCAAATAAATTGCGAGTCTGCCCCAGGCCATGCATGGCTGTTCAGCAGGCTACTGTGTGCAGCTGTAGTCACATTTTGCGTGATTTTGAATTAATGGCAGTCACTTGAGAAACAGATCTGGTTGGCAGGCTGAATTCTTCAACATAAAATATCAACTGAGAGTGAGGTCAAAGGCACAGCAAACAAAATGAAAGAAAAGATAGAGGGCAGCTCAAAACAGTAACAGAAATCGTTGAAAATTTGCAATGAATCCTCCATATTTTCTGTCAAGCACCAGTGGAAATCTGGTGGCTCTGGTCTGCCAGGTATGTGCTCTCTCTCATGCAATAATTTCTTATATTAATGCGTTACTGTTGTATCAGAGCTCCTCACCAGGGTCAGTAGGTTGCTTCTTCCATTGTGTGTGATCTAGGTGTCTCCATGCTAGAAATCTGGACATGGTTCATCTGGTCTGTTTTGCTCTAGGAGAAGTTGCACTAAAACCTCCACCAGCACAGGTCACTAGATCTCCTCTGGCCATATAAATAGCCCAGGGTTGCTTCTTCATCAGGAAGAAGCCTCACATTCACCTTTGTCTTCACACATTTAAAGAATGAACATTTGCCTTTAGACATCTACAGCAGTGCTAGGTGGTCAACGTGTCAGAACCAAAGAAAGATGTCTAAACTTTGTGAAACAGATACAAAAAAGTTGCCCTCTTGAGGTGCTTGTTTTCCTTCATAGACTAGAGAATTTGCCAGGGTTAAATCAGACTGGATTATGTCTAATTTTTGCATATTGAAAGTTAGATGAGATAAATCTCTTTGTCTCACAACTGATTCACAGCAGAAACAAGGCAGTTCAAAGAAAGACAAACAAGATGAGTAGGAGCAAGGAACGCTTCTGTTTGACATGTGTATGATGAGAAATTAATTTAGAGGGAAAGCAGGTAAAGAATAACATGATAGGGCTGTTCACTAGTAGACTGGAAGAGATGAAATGAATACAGCTACCTACTCCATTCCAGTTAGGAGGAAAGGAGCATCAAATAGGACAGAACAAGCCTGAATATGGAAAAGGAGACTCCTTTCCTCCATACTGCAGAATCATCCCATAGACATGATATAGCAAGAACCTAACAGTTTGAAAGGACTTGGAAAAAGATGTGAGGTATATCAAGACAAGGAGGATACCAGCAGTTGCTTTAGTTAGTGAGAAAATGCAATTATTTTCTCACATAGGGTTAAAGGGTTACACTGTTCTTTTATGATACATACAGATTGGTGAAAATTGAACTGCTGACCTTGTCATTAGTCATTATATGAGAAACTTAAAAAAAAAAAAGTGTACATTTGCCTCAAGCCTGTGTTTGATTTCTGGATGCATAGCCATATTTACCTAAAGCTTGTAAACAAGCCAAAACTTGCATGCATAAAATTGATATTTTTCTTCACAAATTTGTTTAGAATTTGCTCCTTATGTTGCATGTAAGAAGTAACATCACTTTTATTTGTTGAAATGAAATTACTTCTAACTTTCTCTTTTATGTCTTCCACTTTTACAAGTTGTTTCTTCTGGCAATATCAGTCAACTTTCTTTGCCTCATTCTTTGTTCCCACATTGCCAATATTTCTGTGCTGCTGACTTCTGCACATATCCTCGGGAGTTTTTCTGATGATACTGTGAACAGGAGACCCTGGATGTTTACCAACTCCTTACTTATTTATTATACCTGGCTCACTTCCTAGGACACAGTGAAAACAGTGTCTGTTCTTGCTGATTGCTAAACAAACCTTGTAAGGAAGCAGTCCTCCAGTATGTCTAGGAACATTGCTTCTTCCTTTGGGACCCCATCATTGTCATCAAGGGCAACACCTGGAAAGTAGTGGCTCTCTGAGCTTTTGTACAAACCTTGCTACCTGCACATTGATCCATGTTTTTCAGCAATATGCAAAGGGATATCTGTTCTGATTTCTTCCTGTTGTCATTAGTATTTATTGAGTTATACCTCAAATTTTGTGACCTGTGTTGCCAAGTGAGACACACAATTTATTGAAACATTCTCTTCCACATTTAATCCAAATCTTTTAATTTCAAAGCACAGCTTTGACAAACTCATCAGGGCATGGAAAACTGTAAGGTGAGAATGAAGGTACTCCTCAAAGAATCTCTGATTCTGCTGCAGGCAAATACAGTTGCTGCTTTTCTGTTTGTAGTATGTCCAGCATTATATAGGGCTGAAATTTTCAGCACTACCTTAGAGATTTGGATACTCATGTTCCCTTAAAACACCATCCTAAACACTTCCAAAAGAATTCCAGGAATGCCCATACAGATATGACTCTCTTGCCTCATCTGTGACTGACCTGCCATAGAAGTGCTTATGAAACATTAAAACTTGCATTATTCCAAATGCATCATGTCAGATCTCCATGATGGTGCTGTCTTTAATATCCGTCACAGCTAATCTCCAGCAACAAGAATTTGCACCTTCTTTTACATTTGCCAGGAAATTTGTCTTTTTCCATCTTTTTTCTTCTGCTCTGCCTCAATTTTGATGCAGTGATGTTTCTGCCAGAACTCCTACTGTGTAACCAGTATTTTAGAACTGACAGAGGACAGCCAATGCTTTAGCTCTGAAGGGCTTTTTAAGCAACTGAAAACCCTAGCTGTCAACTAGCTACACAGCAGTTTAAATATGTCTCCTTTGCACCACAGGTCTCTGGAGTTTGTTTGCCAGTGTGAATGTGAAACTGTTCAATCTCTGTAAGTCTTTCAGTGGAAAGACTGTTGGCAAAGCAGAGGAAAGCAAAGAAAAGAGGCAACAGAGAGGAAAGATATAAAAACAAGGAATTCAGCCTCTGAGATGCTGATGTTATTTTTGAATTATTAAATATGGAAATATGGTCAAGTGCCATTTCTTTCTGAGGGGGCTTGACTTCTCTCACTGCTTGAGTGCAGGGCATGATCAAAGAGATGACCAGAGTCTCAATTCCAGGCTTTGACTTCTTGGAGTATCCCAAAGGGTCTCCTCCTTAGCCCCTATTTCTGAAATCCCCAGTAAAATGTGGCAAGCGCTTCTGAGTGCATTCCTGAGCAGGAGGTGACTTTCACTGCTTCTGTACCCACCTCACAGTTAAGAGATGTTACATTTCTCCTTGTCCTGCAGGAGTCCAGGACACAGAGGACCTGCTGAGCCTCCTTCAGTGATTTCACGCAAATCCATTTGTTCCCCACTCCATGTGCCTCTAGAAGCCCAGACTCTATTTCTCAATTTTATCACCTGACAAATTTCCAAGGCTTTTCACATCACTCAGTCTAACAGGAAAAGGAGATTGTTTACACCCAAATTCCTGGGACCCAGACTGTGACACGTGTCCCGCTGTTTGATTCCCTACATGACTGGGGAATCACATGTAGCAGTACAGCAAGTTTGTTCTTGCACTGACCTGCAACCGCACAGAGAGCTGACTCCATGGCACAGGAGGTTACACACAGCTTTAATAACTATAACTCTGTTGTTTTATCTGCCACATTGAGTGCACATAATGGCAAACAGGGAGAGTAGATAAGCATCCAGGTGTGACGCAGAGGGTAAAGTCAGCCCAAGTGTGGAACAGATCTTTCTGCTTACCTCAGCTCTATCAGCCTAACAAAGCATCCACATTTTCTGTCTTCATTGCCAAGGAGCAAGAGACCATCTCCTTGTCCAAATCCAACCTGCTTTGCCAGTAGAGGTGTCATAGGCCAACTCAAAATGCCCTTAAATACTACGTTTAGTAAGTAGGGACTGGCATTTGCTGGATGGGACACAGCAGGGACACAGCCAATCCCAGGTGAGCCAGCCAGTGTATATGCTGGAAGTCAGTAAGCATCAGCATCCTCAACTGAGATTGGGTCCATTTACTGATTGACTACTTGATGCACTGTATGCTTGTCTTGCAGTTAGGGCATCTTCTACTGGCATCATCATCCTCATCATCCTCCTTTAATTTGAACAAACATAGTTGTTCTGTTGATTTTTATGTTCTGAATGCCCACCCTACTTGTACAACAAAGCTTACCCTGCCAGAGAGCTCAAAAGTTGGAGACCATTTCAAAACTGCTGAAAACTCTGGCGTTTTCAACAACCTGATCACCCAACCTGATCTAACTTGTGTAAATCAATGGCCCAAAACTCAACATCCCTGGGCCTTTCCAGGCTTGTACTGGGATTTTCACAGCCCCAGATCTATCAGTATTCAAGGAAGGACTATACAAAAGCAAGCTTTTGGCCTCCCTCTTTATCTTTTGAGGAAGTTAACCACAATAGAAGCTACCTATTTATACAATACTTTGGGTTGGTCTGGAGGAAAACAAAAATCAATCACACAGCTGTTTTGGGTTGTTTTTCTCCCTCTTGCTCTGATGCACAAATTAAGCCACTGATTAATCAAACAATTCATTGACAAGAACCCTGATTTATGTAGAGTTAAGTTACAGCATGCAAATATTTGCATAGTGTTGGATGTAGATTTAAACACAGACTCCATAAGTATTTTTTTAAACCATGAACATTTCTTGAGGATAATCCAAGTGCAAAACTCAAGTTCTTCCTCCTTCCTGGTGATTTGAATGGACAGACTGTATCAAGAGTCAAACTATTTATGTTAAAACCTTAATCTGATAAATAACTCTCAGGATGATTTTTAAAAGCACAAAGGGCAGTAATGCACCTTGTTCCCACTAGCAATTCTTCAGAGTTGGGCACCGTTCTCCAGTTTACATTTTTAAAGACCTTCCTTCTTTGTCCTGAAATCTGTGCTGACAGCAGGCTCCAGTTCAGGACATTCTTCCAAGAGAAGCCAACAGGCAGTCTCAGACCTTCCTGTGGATGTGTGAAGAAAGAGACTGATGTGCTGTAAGCAGAGAAAAAATAAATTTCTCAAGGTAAAATTGTCAACAGCTTGTCCATGACTCAGACTGTGAAACCTCTTTTAAAAAGTAACTGCAGTATTATATATAGATATAGATATTTATAAATGTTATTCAGGTACCAAAAAGACCCTCTCTGGTTGTATTCCTTTGTCAAAAAAGGACATGAAGTCTTCTATTATTTAAGTTAGTCCTTTGGGGAGATAAATCCAGATCTCCATCCTTTAGCATGTTGTCTCATTCTGATACAGTGCTCTGTGCTCCCTATAAGGTGATGTTTATGTGGGGTTTTTAATGCAATTTAATTAATTCTATTCAAATCTCCTATTTTAAGACTATTTAACCCATGGATTGAAAAGACAGATTAAATAAATACGTGAGGTTTTGCTAGAGTTTTCCAGCTGTTTTGAGGAGTTGAATCTAAATCCTATTTTGCTAAAGCAGTGCTGGGCCCTAAATGCAATTCAGCCATCTCTGCATCACTTTCTTTATCCATTGGATGGGAAGGAGAGCGATTTTAAGTGCCTTTACAGAGGTAAGCCACACTGTTTGCAACACAGCATAGTCTGTCTGACTTACTAATATGTGGGAGCACAATTCTTACCTTCTGCTAAATCCTGCAGCCCTCCAGGGCTCCACTGGGCTCATCTCTGCGCTGGGTAATTCTCCACAGACTGGCTCTCTGGGCTGGTGCTCCCGTGCAAACAAAGCTGTCGTGACACAAGAGCAATGCCTGTAAGGTTGCCCACAAACAAAGCCATGCTTACCGAGTTTATCTGCATGAATTGGTAGAGCCTGCCCGTTCCTGCCCAGTTCTTTTGGCTCAGACACCTTAATACTGACTATATCCCTCGCTATATGCTGAGTAATCTGTTGTGAGAAATGCCTCCAAAGAGGCCCCATTATGCACGCTCTCCTACCAGGCAACGTTAAAATCCTGCCTAAACAGCATGCTGATTAAAGCCCCAGAAGTTTTTAAATGGTTATTTATGCTTCTCAACCATTATCTAGTGATTGTTGAAGAGCCTTGCCAAAAGCCTTCTTTGTGGTGAGTAATGAAATAATGCAAATCGATGGGACCTGGTGCTGATTTTTAAAGGAAAACAGGTTTCGTTGGATGACAGGACCAATGTAGTCTGTGTGAGCTGTTGAAAAGATTTGTCAAAGGGCACTTCAGACACCTCATGGTGACAATCCACACAGGAGGGTGTCAGAGACCAAAAGCCTTCCTGACCTCTCTAGTTGGGCTACCTGGGCAGTGTTGCCATGAATAAGGAAATACTGAGAGGGGAAATGATCAGTGGAGAGAAGACATGCAGAAATCCCAGAAATATGTAAAGCTTTGGCTTTATGTGGCTACACATGCACTGAGTTATGGATCATCATATCACACAGATTATGCATTTTGCCACCATCCCAAGGTCACAGCAGGGATCACTGCAGCTTACTTGGACCTCTGGCCTATTCTGTGGCTAGGGCTGAGATAAGGACAGGGTGAGGTTCAGGAACGGTTTAAGATTTTTTAGATAATTTAGGATTTAGGAGCTTGGCAACAGAATATACCAGAACCTATCAATCCTAGATTTACCATTTTGAACATGATTTTGGCCAGCTGTGGTTGAAGCCATTGCTTTCTGCATGTTGCTCTAGTCTCTGTTGTTTAAAAATGAACCAATGGGCAAAATCAAGCTTGCAAACCATCAGCTTCATGGAGCAACCATCTGATAAAAAGAGAGAACAAATGTAAAGAGAAAAAGCTGACAAAGACCCCAAACTTCTAATGCTGTTTTAATTAAGTCTGATACTGGGATCAGGGTAGTCAGTGCCAATGGAAACTAATTTTCAGGCATATTTCTATTACCTCCATGACTTTGAAGTAACCCCTAAACATGAATGAAAATATGCATGAGAGTAAAAGGTAGCTCTTTCACTGTCTCTGTTTCTCTTGGAATTGAAGGTGTTCAATGTGTACTAAAAGATTAGGGCTTTATTGGTTTCCTTCTTTGTTTGCTTTTAATTGGGCATTGTTCCTATGACAAAGCTTGGGCTTAAAGTTGCTGCATTGCAGTATGATGTGCTCAGTTGTGAGACTCAAATCCCAAATGACAGACCAACTGAGATTCCTCCCAACTAGGTTTCATCTTAACTAAGTATAGTAAAGGGCACCTTTTTATTTTGGAGACAGATCTAGAAATGAAATGTTAGAAAAATGTTTTGAATTGGGCATTTAAGCATCTCGGTGTTTAAAGCTGGAATTCAGTCCCGCTCCACTGGGGTTTTTCAGAGTTATCTTGTCCAAAACATTCAATGTGAGATCCTGACAGCTCACTGTGGTATATAAAATTGAGCTGAGCCTGTCTAGCTGCCTTAGTCCATTCAGATCTGCTCCCCCTTCTTACAAGAACCCTACTTTTACTTGATATCTATGTGCAAACTGCGAAGTGTCTGTGTTCCTGTAGTGAGGTCTCAGGTTTGTGTGGAAGTCACTCAGTTTAGAAATTTAAGCAGCTAATTAATTTTCTAAGCTCTGTAGACCCAGCACAGCATTTAAAGGATGCCTAATGTGTGCAAACTCAATTTTGCCCAGACCAAAGAAATGTAGTTAACAACACTGCCCACTTTTTTGTTGCTCTTAGTCATGTTTGGCTTTTGTGGTTTGCAAGAGAGGAATCAACAGCTCCAGAGACAAGTATTATGGAGTTTGCCAGTATAGGAGTGTCATAGATGTCCGTGGAGTCACAGAATAGATTGCTGAATGTCCTCATATTAGGAAGCAGCACATCATGATGACAGTCCAACCATCAATTGACATCATATTCCTATAAAAATAAATGAAAAATAAATGAAAAATACAGAATCACTAACAGCTGTAGCCCTTATATTTTTTTTAAAAAGTGCAAATACAACTGCTCCTTGTGAATTTCCATACCAAAATTAATGTCCTTGCCCAGGAGCTTGGGAGACAGTCTGTGGATACATATTAGTGACTGAGTAGTTAATGCTCACAACTACCACTTCCAAAATAAAGCTCTAACTGCACCATGTAGAATATTTTGGGGCCATCATGTAGCCAAATATAGAAGAATGATGGGGCCACATGCCAAGTGAAAGGCAATCTAACTAATATTGAGGAAGATGTCGATTATGGAATTTATGCACAAGCTCATTTTTGTGGTTGGGCTTTTTGGCACAGAGAAACAGCTCTGACAGGAAGAGCTCATTGAGAACCCCTCTCTATCTGGCCTGGATATTTAGACTACACACACGTAGAGCCAGGAAAAGGACCTCATTCACTTAAGCCATGATTCCTCTTTTGGCCCCTGATTGACCAGGACAACAGGGAGGACATGAAGACAACAGTGATATTGCTGATGTCCAGGTGGCTCCATCTGACTCCTCAGGGACTGAGGGTGATTTCTGTGGAACGTGATGTTCATTGTACAGTTTGGCATTTCTGATCTCCCTTGAATATGCAACACCACTGGAGCCCTCCCCTGTTTGCAGGGGACTTTGATTTGCTCTCTGGACACATGAATCACCTCTTCCTAGCTGTACACATTGTGCTTTATCGTGTGAAAAAAGTGCTCCATCCAAACAATGTGAATTAAAGGTAAAGCAAGTCTAGAGAATTCCTTCTTTGTAATAAGTTATCCATTAAATACCACTTAAACTTTTTTTGTTTTAAAGCATATGTCAACACAATCTCAAATACTTTTTATAAAGTACTAGTAGTAAGTCATTAAAAATGACAAAAATGTCTTTAATCTATAAAAAATATTTTAATCAACTGAGATATCTTTTTCAACATAACTAAATAAACACAACCCAGACTGGGCTATCTAATCTTCAGTTCACAATGGGATGACTTTACAGCAGAATGTCAGAATCACCAGCTAAATTCATTAGGTGCTTACTGCTCTCAGGAGCTTTCAGGTATGTTCTCCTCACTACTGTGGAATATCCTAGTTCTTTTTAAATATTTACAAATGTCGAATATTTATATGGCTGTATTTCCACAGGGGTAAATGCTTGCACTGCCTGAAAGGTGGCGTGATTGAGAAATAGGAAATAACTTTTTGGTAGCCACTGATCCAAGGCAAGATAATGACTCAAAACCATTTGTGAGCAACCATTCAGAATTTTCATCCCCTTCATTTGACTAAAATGACCAGAGGTCCTGGAAAAGGCAGAGAAGTTTGGAAAACAGGAGAGAAAAGAGGAAGAACTGTTAAAAATCTGTGACAGTGCTGCAAATAATATCTGAGTGTCTCTAATGACATCAATCTTTGAGACAGTTCAGTCACGGCACAGTTAACATCTACTGCATTTGACTTCTGATTTAAGTTAATTTAAACACAGTTCTAATTTGAGATCTAAATGTTACAGTCTGGGACTCCAACAAAGCCACAGTTCTGGTCTGATCGGTGCCCAGAGCTATGGTAGCTGGCCATGAGTTCAAGTATAGTGGAAATTAGGTGAATAGCCCTCTCTGATTTATCTTCCTTTTTTTTTTGTTGTTGTGTCTGATCATGAAGTGGGACAAAACTAACCTGGCAGAAGATGTAAGGTCATGTGGCACATGGTCAGTATGTCACTGGGAGGTGACGACGCTTGCTGGGGGTCCCACATGGTAGAGGGGCCATGAGCTGCAGACGTGTTGCTCCCTGTGCCATGAGAGTCCCTCTGTCCCTTCACTTGAGAGCTGAGACCTTGTAAAAACCATGAACACCAGCTGGAGTCCTTGAGCACAACAGAGTTTCACAAGGTGTGGGCCATGCTTATCTGTGAAGGGCACAGAGGTTTCCACCAGGATGGAATTAACTCCTTCATGTGTTGAGATCACCATAAACCTCCTCACTTCCCACCTCGAGCCAGGACCTTCTTTGACTTGCTTTCACTATTACCTATTTGAGCTATTTTAGGGACAGTTTGGGATAACCACAGATACACAGCATTAATGTTTTAAATATAATATTTATTCTTGTAGTATATTGAATAGTTGAGAAGCTACATTGAAAGGTGGCCATCTGTTCTTAGAGTGCTCTAATTGAAGCTGATCTGTATTTTATACAGTGAGGCCACAATAAAGAGCAAGACGCAGCATAAAAGTTTATGATAATTATGAGCATGGTTCAAAATGTATGCTTGATCTCTGCTCATATTTCATATTTTATTGCGTGACAATTATCAGATACTTCTTTGCTGTGATTCTTATTTCCTTTCATGCTTCTTTTAATTGAACAGAAGAGATCTCCACAGAGGGATTTCTGCAGTTTAGACATACTAATAGAGATGGAAATCTCCCCATGGTATTTCCCCCAAGTAAATATTTGCTGAGATTTAATAATCACAATGTCTAATAATGGACAAATTTAACTGTCATTCAAAGCAGTTTTGTAAGGTAACTTTCACAGATTTATCTCTTCTCCACAAATTTAAGCAATTTTTTTTTATAATGGAGTCTCTAATAGATAGAAGGATGACATAACCAAATGGACAATTTCCTAGCAGAGACTTCATGCTTTCCTGTATTTCCAGTGAAATAATTAATAAAATAATGGCTTGCTGCCTCAGCCCATAGGGGAGACTAGACCTACAGCACTGACAGATAGGCAAAGGTCTAGTGGAATTCTGAATTCTTGAGACTGGGAACACTGAGAAATCACAGGATCATCATCAAAGGCTGAAGGTCAGCCTTGAGGATTGTCTAGGAATAAAAAAAAAATGGGCATATTTTACTTTTTTCACACCTGAACCAAATTATGGACATCACAGAGAACAGCCCAGCAGAGAAATAACAGCTCTGCACAGGACCAAGAAAGTGTGGACCTTGACCCTGCCTGTCTTTCAGTGCACTCAACACTTTGCCCAACATTGAGCTCAGGGATGGTGGGGAGGAGCAGATGATGGGTTGTGCTCTGCCTAAGGACAGTGCTCTGGTGCTGAGTGGGGGCTGCTGGTAAAGCTGATCCTTGGCCAAGTCACACATAAGGCCCATCACATACTCCTTACAGCATCTGACTGGTTATCCTGGGATCCACGGAACATCCAACCCAAACCCATTTCGCAGGAGAGCAATGGAAGACTCAGAGAAGCTGTTCCCTCGAACCCAAGGACTTCTGTGAAGCTTTCTCTTCATGTTCAAGCACACGTAGATGATACATTTTTGTGGCTTTGCTTCATGTGATGGTTCAGATCTGTGGCTCAGGGCACTGGGAAATTTGTTCGTCTCTGACCCAGGCTGGCAGATTGTACTTTCTACTGTCCCCGAGGACCGAGGGGACCTGTAGCTGTAACACCTGCCAAGGTACATTCACCATAGGGAACAACATCCTGACTTTCACCTCCTGAGAATCTGCAGGCATAAAGAGCAAATATCTTTCTTTGGTAGTGAATGCGTGACAAGAAACTCATGTTTGTATTTACTGACAGTTGCCTGGTGCTGTATCCTAATTCTTCTTTATTAAGTACACTGTGTTGTGTGTGCACATTTCACAGAATCACACAAATGCAGACAGATTTCTTTCTCAGTACAGGCCTTTTTATACCAATATTGCATAAAGGGAGCTGTACTGTAAGGGTGAATCGCAGCTAGCAAGAACACATTGCTTTTTACTTATTTTCCCATGTACTGTGCATGCAAGGGAGACACGACCCACTCACTATTAATTTTCTTTCTGAAATATTTCTTCATAGCTTATTTGCGTCTGTTTTCTTCAGAAAAGGGTAACCAATAGTTGAAAATTTTTGTGATTTTTTTGCTAAAATGGCTTATTTCTGTATGAGTTTTTAGCCATGTAGTAGCCTACCTCTTTTACAAAACAGTAATTCAATAATGCTTGTATTTCTCACCTCTGGGCTGTAGAGACTACGAAAAGTATCTCCCTTTTTAACAAATCTTTCAAAACTACTCAGCCCTTTAATTTCATTATAAATTGGACTTGTACAAATCCTTACAAGTATGGTTGCCCTTTGACAGTTCTTCCTGCTTTAGTCTTAGAACAGCAATGGGAACAGAACTCTTGATCACAGCAGGAATGCGTTTATGATCATGCATTGCTCAAGTCTGTTTTTATTTCTCGTTTTATGTAAAATGCTGCAGTAATCCCTTTAGAATTCCCCTCAGCTTAAATCTCAGAGACTGTTCAAGACTGCCTCTTAATGTCTCAAGAGCACTTCAGCTCACATAAGCCTCATATTCAACAGGTAAAGCCCACTTTGTTCTATAGAGATGGCTGAAGTAATGTAAAATTAAAGATTTAATCTTCTGTGGTAACTCAGACTGTCCTCAGTGCAACACAAAGACACTAAAAGTATGTTAACTTTTGAGCAAGTAGAAAATTCTTTGATTGGCAGTGGTCTGCTGTATTGATCCCAGAAACTATGCCACAGCAAATTTTATTACAATTGGGTGAGAAGACTTACAGCACACTTTTGGAACGCAAGGGGCTTCATTTTACTATTAACAGGTTTTCTCCTTTATAAATTTTAATTGACAGGATTTAAAGGCAATTGAAGTCGAGACCAAACATTTTGGACAAATTAAGGAAGGATTTTTTGGGGGTTTTGTTGTTTTGGGGTTTTTTTAAAGCTAAATTTAGACAGAAGCAGTCAAAGGAGGGACTGGGCACTTGAGAGTTCAAATAACTGGTAATTACGTGAAATGGAATATAGTCTGCACACTTCTATTCTCATTAGGAACTTCACACAGGAGCTTAACCAATCTGTACCTTTAATGTGTTTTCTCCCAGCTAGAGGATAGATGCTTGCACAATGCATTCCACCAATTAATATAGCCTAGGCTGATATTCAGTGAATATGAGTGAATATGGGCACAGCCAAACTTAGCATATTTTCTCTTAGCCACAGATCAATCAGGTACTTTCAAAATCCCCTACCCTTACCCTCAGCAAACCGGCAGAAACAGTTTAAAGCTGTTTGGCTTGGTATCCCCGAAGTCTACTAGCAAGTTTGCCAAGAGGAACAAATGCAGCTCACAGATGACTGCAGGAGCAAAGCAGCCAGGCGTTTTGATGTTGATGCTCTGGAAGTAATTCTGGTATTTCAGTTGTGCTTTTCTACCTTGAACTGAGACCAGAAGTTGAAATATCAGTTTCTTTGTATACCTAAATGTTCTGGAAAATTGCAGTTTGCCAGACACCTAAATGAAACATTTTGTTTGTGAATAATTAGTACTAACCTGTTTCCAACGCTATGGCTCCAAATCCTCATCAGAGGTATGGAGGACCAGGTAGGTACCAAACACAGGGTGAGCTGAATAGCATTTTAGCCTGCACTGAATAAACTTTACATTAGAACTTTACTGACAGCAGTGGAAGCTTAGGCAGATTCCTCATGTGAACAACCACACATAAACCAATAATTAGACATTGTAACATGTGAGCTGAATTTTACCCAAAGAGGACAATCTTTTAGCTCTCTAATTTGCTCATGAAGACCACAGTCTTTGCAGTTGTCTGATTCCTTTTAAAATGTAGCACTGCAGCATTTTTGACCTGACATTCCTGCAGTATTTAAAATTTAACATTTGGGAACTGTATCTCTTTGGAGCAAAGTCCTGAGATTTGTAAAATGTACATAAAATATAGATTGAAAGATATATCTATATGGATTATAGATACAAAGAACTGAGGCTTATGGGTCATTCATTTTTGCCTCTGTTTTAATAGCTCCCTATCTAGAAGAATTCAGTATTTCTCTTCTCTACCTTCCTTGCTATTCTTTCTCTTGCTCTTACATCATGAACTGCATCCAAACTGGCTCATTCATTATAAGAAAGATGAAATTACTGGCAACATTCAGAGATTATTTTCAGTGGAGCAGTTGGGTTGCAATGGGAAGGACTCCCACTCTATAGGTGACTGGATGTAATGCAGTGGGCCTCATTCTCCCTTTTATTGCTCCTTTTTCAGTAAAGCACTATCTTGTCAAGGAGACAAAGACCATAAGAAATCTCTGCCTTGTTCAGTTTGGAAGATGTTCCAAATCTGCAGCCAGTGGACATCTCAAGTACGAGGAACAGAGAGAAAGGGTTGCTTCAGCTGCTCTTTCTTCCCAAAATTCCCCTGTAGCCTGGCAGTAAGGCAGAAAACTTTTTGAGATGCTGTCATCCAAAACTGCTCTGAGCTTAGGTGAATCCTGACTACAGACCCTGCACAACAAGAATGTGCTTTACATTGTAAGTAGAAGAAAAGTAAGACTACCTTTACTTTTCTTCTCTTTCAGAATCCAAGGGTATTTATTTTCAATTTTCAAATACCCTCAAGTGAATCAAAAGTACATATTTGGGCAAATATATCTTTTTGCCAAATCCCTTAACATCCCAAAGTAAAAACCTCAACACCTCATCTAGGTTGGCTCAGCACCACCCAGAATCAGACACTTAGCTGTCTCAGAGCTGCAGTTTTAAATGGCTTGCTGAAAATGTACAGCCTCCTAGGCAATTTCATTTTGTAAATGTAGGCCCTGTGAGGAGTGCCAGGATAAAGACATGACTATAATTACTTAAAGAAAAGACAGAGGTTGCTCTTCCAGCATCTATCTCCCTACCTTAGTGCTTTACACCTTTGCCCATCATCACAGAAGCTGAGTGCTTGCTCTGTGAAAGACCCTTACAGTCTGGGAAGGCTGGAAAGAAAAGGTAACAACACATCTGCAGAATGTCCCTTAGCCCAGCTATCATCTGATTACTCTGTCATGGGGTTGTTCAGTCTAAAGTAAATGGTTCAGAAACATCTTTTTAAATGTACAAAACCACTGGCAACGTTACCCTACTTAAGTCCAGTCACTGAGAAATACTGGGTCTAGGGCTCCCACTAGCTTGCTATTGCTTTAAAGTAGTGTCTCAAGTAAGTTTTTGTAACTTTTCAGGCTTTCAGTTGCTTATCCTCAAAGTAAGAGCAATTCTGTAGTTTGCCTAACACCTAATACTACATCCAGAAAAAGCTCTGGGGCCAGGAACCAAACCTGAGGTCTCTCTCTGGATAGTTCTCAATCACTGCATTAGAGTTGTCATGTTCTCATCTCTCCCGATCCGACACACCCACACTTGAATTTTGTACTCTTTTCACTAGTCAAAAAGCAGAGGCAGAGAGTGGCCCAGTATGACCAGCTGGTGTGTTCAAAGCCAGTGTGCTCCTTGGGATCAGATGGGTTTGATCCCCTTAGACTGAGGGAGACTGGACCCGGCTGAGCTCCCCACTGCTCAAAGACATTTAAGACTGCATTTTGGGGAGACTTTCTATAAAGACCCAATCCCCTAGTATCTGGTGAACCTTTAGGCACTAAGATGATATCACCAATACCTGCAGCCTGAATTCAGCTCTAGGTGCCTGAAGCTTTTTTTCACTGTGGCCGATGAAATCAACATTTAAGTGCTGAAGGGCTTGTTTTGCTGTTACTGCTTTTGACATTCTCACCTCATGCAAATCAATGTGTGTTTTACCACTGACTTCAATACAGCTGGAATTCTTCCTTAATGTCTTGGAGCTAATAGCCTGTTACTTGCTACCAGCTATGATTAGGCAGTTTTTGGTTTATCAGAGGAGATGAAACGTTCTTGATGTACCAGCTAAAATCTGTAATCAATCCAATGCAAAAATCCTCTTCTTCCTAATAGAATATTCTGTTTCTCTCCTCTCCCTGGGAAATTCCATTATATTCTGTCATGTGTCAAAATATATCCACTGAGTATTGATATCAACCAATTATGTGAGACAAAATCATTTGTGTATGGTAAGAAAGCAGAGACAAATGACTGAATTCTGAACTACCTCTCTTGGTAGCATTGTGGCAAAGGCTTCAAACCTCATATGGAAATGAGAAATGCATGTAAATTACTTTGTCTAAATGGATTTTCATTAGAAGTGGAATCTAAGCAGTTCAAAAATCACTAATGTTCACTAGCAAGAGCCAAATGGCTGAGTCAACATCACTTTTAGTCTTTAGTGCTTCTTTTCTATAATGCTGAACCACTGAAATAGTCTGAAATGAAATAGTCTGATCAAACTTGGCATTGCGTTGTGCCAGATTAGTTAAGTCACAGACTGACTCATCCTTGGAGTATGACAAATGCTAAATGAGCTACTGATCCTTTGCCTTGCTGGATACAGCTCACTGTGAGACTAGGACACTGACAATAGGAGATATTAATAGTGGGTGGCTCTGTCCTTCTGTTTAATTATTCTTATTTATTCTCCATAGGTTCTCTTCTTCACCCTACATGCTGATTTTTTTTAGCTATGATGGAAAGGAGAGAAATTCAACACTTGTAACTAAAAAAAACTAGAGTCATCAAGTTTCTAAAAGTCAGTTTGAGCAGGACTCAAAGTGTAGGTCTGAAATCCTTCATCTGTACATGCTACTACCTCCAGGATATGAAGAAGGAGGTGTACAACAAGTTCGAAGCAGGATTACACATTGAAGAGGTAAGGACTGTGCTCTGCTGTACATCTCAGAGCATCTCTGTGCTCAGAGAATGCCTAAGAGAGCTGTGACCATCCGGCAGCCAGGCTGGGGGGAGCTGCTCCTGTGAAGGTAGATTCCTCACAAAGATATCTTGAAATCCAAAATACAGATGCTGATTGAAAGCCAAGACTTTCAGTGCTCAGTGAGGCATCTGAAGTCTGCTCGTATGGAAGGTATCCTGATGTTCATCTGTTCAGGTAAAGCACAAAGAGGCAAAAAACACGGTGACGAGGCTCCCAGCAGTCTTTCTCACTGCCTCTATCAGGATGCCCAAGTTATCTCTGTAAGCCTTTGCCTACAATTCCATTAAAGGACTTGAAGATTTATGGTCTCAATGCTCTGTATTTGCTTTGCTCTGAGGATTTGTTTTGAGTCCAATCAGCAAAATATGCTAAATGGAAAGTTGTTCATCTTCTAGGTATATCTCCAGGCAGTTTAGTTTGCATTATTGGCCACTATGGATATTCTTATCATGCTTTTTGCGTGCAGAACTGTCATAACTAACACAGTCCTGTCCCATCCTTGTTTCACTCAAGCTCCATGGCATCCAAAGTTTTTGAATTTTTACAGAACACCTTTATAGTATTAATTGGATGACAGTGCATTTAGGTAGAAAAAAAAAAAGTATTTCAGACCTGGTTTGGTTTATCTTTTTGTTCGTTGTCAGAAACTGAAACCATTCTGCCTGAATCTTTCTCAGTGATGCTCATCTGGTACTCTGCTACATGAAATGTGTTGGGGAGATTTTTACCATTTTTAAAAAATAAAATAAGCAGAAAGGGATGATCAGGAATACCCACTCAGTTATGAAATGGAGGGCTGAGTCTGCAGGCCAAAGACAAAACAACTACTCAAAAGCCAAGCAGGTGGTTGCACTGAGCTAAGGCTGTCCACACTGTCCTGGCACTAGACGTAGATGGAAGAAAACAACTGCAGCTGAAAAGAAGTATCTGCAACAACTTCTCAGCTCATTAAAGCCTTTTAATATGGGTAATATCATCTACTGTTGCTGTCTCTGTCCCAGCTGACACTGAAAACTCAGGTACAAGTGTTCCTCCTGGTTTCTGAACCATTATGTGGGACAGTTTAAGCTGTCCCTTAACTTGATTTTGCATATAGAACCAAACATTTGAGATGCTCAGGACTGGGTATACACTGGCACAGGTTGCCCAGAGAAGCTGTGGATGCTCCATCCCTGGAAGTGTTCAAGGCCAAGTAGGATGGGGCTTTGAGCAACCAGTGGAAGGTGTCCCTGGCCATGACAGGGGGCTTGGAATGAGATGATCTTTAAGGTCTCTTCCAACCCAAACCATTCTATAATTCTGGGATTTGAGAAACCTGAGCCTTCCTACTGGGATATCTGCATGATTGCGTTCCCTGGGTCTTGAGCTGTTAGTCCTGGTTTGCTGCTCCTGCCCATGTTGCACCAGAACCCGTTCCCATTGCTGAGGCTGGGGCTGCTCCCCTCTGACCTGCTTTCCCCTGTAGTTTGATTGCACACCTGTGATTGGGCTGTACTCTCTGGGGATTTCATTAAGTTAACTGAAAATAAACATTGAAACTTAGCAGATTAACTGTTACTTATTCAAATTCCACTTGGTACAGCAAAAGTACAGAGGAGTACAAAAGCTTCTGATATACCTCTCTTTTACATCCTGGACATTGTAGCAAATTGGGTTCAGTCCATGACAAGTTTTCCTGAAGTAATAGTGCAAGGGCTGAAGTGCACTTGCAGACTCTAAAGAGAGGTTTGAATAGCACCTCCTGGTCAGCAATAGCAATCCTTCACTACCTCAACCTTTGCCAAATTAATTCAATAAATGCTTTAGTATTAAAATATTGGTAAGCTGGAAAAATCAAATCTGGAAAATGAGGTATTGTCTTAGTTCAGAAAGGCATGCAAGCCTTTAATGAAGGAAGGCAAGCATGATGTCAAATGAATAATCACAAGTTTAGAAACTGCTAAATGCTATGGAAAACTGCCATGGTATCTGGAGAGTATAAGACAGACCCACAAAGTTAAGAAACAGCTATTGCTACTGGTGGCTCGTGAAGCCATGAAATATGTTTGACATTCACTTTCCAGGTCTGTTAGTCGCACAGATACCACATCTTCCTCCAGCTAGAAACGAAACCCACTTTATCCAATAAATTGACCAGGCAAGGCTATTCATTTGACCTTAATTACCCAAGTGTTCACCCAATACTACACAGACAGACAACATCAGTTGACACATTGGTCCTGCTAATAGTGATACTTAGCACTCCCAGCCATTTTTCATCTTCAAAGCACTTTCCAAATTTTACTTAATTAATATCTTTGAAGATGCCAAACTGTTTGCTGATATTTCACTGATAGTTTCTGCTCTTTCCAAAGCAGAGGAAAAGATGCTATTTCCTAATTAGATTTTAGTAAAGACACTACTGACTTCCCCTTCTTCTCATCTGGTTTTCAGTATCCTTCTGTTTCCAGCAATCTGACCTCTTGCCAGTCGGCACCTGGGGAATTATTGCCTTACTTGCCTTTTAAATGGCAGATAACAAATTGTTGTCAAAGTAAAACCTCTCCATTTTTTTCAGACAAATTTAAACTCTTAACTAGCAGAACTTCAATCCCTTTAGTCGCTAGCAAAATAGGAATAAATTAGTTCAAAAAAATTAAGCTCAGTGTTATAGTTTTTCTATCTTTTGAAAAGGTTTCATAGGTAGAGTTTCCTGACTTTTTGCTTGTTAGAGTCTTTCAAACATTTATCAGATGCTTGAATTGCAAGCCACTGTTTCAGCGGAAGCCTTGTCAGGTTGTTGAAATATGGATGTGATTCTGGACCTTTCATGTTTTCGTGGAGCATCTAAAGCCACATACAGTATATTACATGTCATTAGCACTGCTGCATCTGTCATCATCAGACAGGGATTGGCAATTGGCAGAGTGCACTCCAAAGTCATGAAAAAGTGGTTCCACTGAGGTCATGAAGCTCATAACTTTTATACACAACAGTGTATTTGAAAAAATAAATGTATCTGCAAAAGATGGCTATATCTTATAAAATTAAATGAGAAAAGCAGATTTTCAGTAGATGGGAGGACAGGTTTTACAAAGTAGACAGGTAGCAGGTTGTTAGGAGACTGCTTCAGTACTGTCTGGGCCACTCAAAAATTGCACCTTACATTACACTAAAAAACTCTCCCTTGTTGAATTTTAAATGACCTAGACATTAAGGAAGATTAATTTCCTTCTAGTCTTTTTCTTTTCATTTTGTTCCAACCTCTCAACTATTTCTTCTAATTCTGCCCCAGCTATAATCATCCTTCAGATATATATCTGTCAGACATAGTACTGTCCATCATTTGTCACAGCTTAAATACAGACATACACACTCACACTGCACACACATGTGTGTCTGGCTGCAGTTCTTTCATCTGCAGCTCAGCAAAGAATTGAGCCTGTTTGCATTCTGTTCAACAAAGCACTTACACATAAAAGTAAGGATCAGGCTGAAGTGAAGCCTATTGCAATTAGAAATGCATTGTTTAATGAAAGGTTGAGATGGACGGTACTTACTGATACCTTATAAACTAT
This sequence comes from Lepidothrix coronata, assembly GCF_001604755.1. NCBI lineage: Eukaryota > Metazoa > Chordata > Aves > Passeriformes > Pipridae > Lepidothrix > Lepidothrix coronata. The sequence goes on along the minus strand of NW_016690254.1, from coordinate 490,460 downwards.
AGGAAGAATCCTCCTTCCACTAACTTTCTGAGACGAAAAAAACCCACCTTCTTCAGACAGACAGTGGGCACTTCTGCCAGCAGAAAATCCATCTGGCCTAACTCTAATAGGATGCTAAAAACAGTAACACTGAGAAACACCCAGCTCAGAAATGCTAAAGATGTGATCAGCAGCCAGCATGCCCCTCGGGGACCCACTGTTTACTCCTCTGTAAGTTTAGGGTGGGTTTTTCTAAAAGAAGAAAATATTGATAAAAATATATCCATCCTACAGGAAAGAAAATAAAGGGGGAAAAAAGGGGGAAAAGAAAGCAATTTGGAGAAAAAGAAAAGAGATGAGATCTCAGGGAGGAACAATTTTAAACCGATCTATTACTTCCCCCACCACAAGCCATTCGCCGAACAAAAGGCCTCTGAGAAGCTGTGGACTAAGAGAGCTCATAGAGGAGGTACAGGAGATAATTTGTTTAAAAGAAAGAGTTGCAAAGCAAAGGTCACTTCAAAGACTGCCCAGAAATGTGGAATGCTGGTCTGCTCCTCCCTTTCACACTGCGGTGATACCACGTTAGTGTGCTCTATCCTACTTGTGAAATTGTTTCTAACCACAGATTATCTTGGTACCATTTTCCCTGTTCTCTACAGTTTTCAAGACCAAACTGTTCTCAAAGCTCCAGGACTGAAAGGCAATATATTTAGTTGCAAAATGAACTATCTTGGTTTGTTTGTTTGTTTGTTTTTGACAGCTGTATTTATAATTCATCACAGATCGCTCAGCTGGGTTTTCAAAGCTTTTCTTTAATTGTGCTTATTCTTCTGGAAGTGACCCTGTACATCCTGCACTGGTTGAAACTGGATGACAAAATTAAAGTCAACAAAGAGCTTCACTGTCCTGTACCAGCCAATTATAAAGCAAGCACATAAGCTGTATAGAAAAAAAAAAAGCTTTGTCATACAATTAAGAAACCAAAACCACGTTGCCCTCCCTGATTCTGAGGTATTTTGGTCCATTGTCATGAGTTTGGACACCTCTTCAAGGCTAATATTTTGTTTCTGGGCCATTCATAGTTTTCCATTTCCTTTCAGTTCACTTCATTCCCATTTGGCATAGCACAACACATCTCGAGGTGGGTCTCCATTTGCTCCTGTAACTGAGATGGATGCAAATGTTTTGCATGAAAGCAAGGCAGTTTCCCGAGGATACTGCCTTGGGAAATGCCTCTTTAATAGTTTTTTTTCTGTCCATTATTTCCAAGAATTCATGTTCACAAATGTATTGTAACTATCAGGAACATGTAAGTTTAAGTAAAAATTACACTGAAAGAAGATTGAAACCCAGTAGTATGTGCAAAGCCATTCTGGTTTTGTAAATCTTATTTCTGCTAAAATGAAGGAGTCTGAAGAAGATGCTACAGACTTTTACTTCTCTAGGACTACAGCAAGTCCGGCCCTCATTGGCCATGCTTTAGAGCATTGGCCATTGGTAGCATTATAAATATAGAAAGGAAAAGAAAAAGAATTTTTTGCCAGTCTTTTGCTTACCCCTTCTACAGACTTATTTTTCTCCAAATATGTGTATGGTAACACTTTCAAAATGAAATCAGTATCTAATCCATCCATGACTAATTTAACTTGTAGGAAATAGAGAACAAAAAGAGTGCTTTTAGATAAATCCTAATTAATTGTACATGCAAATATCTTGGATGGATGTGGTCATGCAACTCAATTAGATGACTAATTATGTTGGAATTATAATACCATATTTAAATAGATAAACACACATAAAAGTGCCTGCCCAGGAGTTTGCATGCTGGAGACTGGGAAGAGAATCATTTATTGGCTCTTTAGTGCCACCTGTTGAAAACTGAAAACTCATGCAAATGAATCCGTGCGCCAATTAGGCATCCATTTAGAAGGGGAAAGTCCATCGCTTGGCTGGTGTGAAAGTCATAACCTTCATAAATTTAACAGCTGGGATGGAAGTATTTCAAACATGGTTGTCACCCTGCGAAGGAAAGCATGACATACCACTGGGGCAGCTGGGAGGCAGGAGCCAAGCTCTTGGGACATGTGGCACGTTCATAAGATCACATCCGTTCAAATATTGAACTGGTTTCCCTTCTTGCCCGTAAGCCATCACAGGAGATATATCAAAATAGGCATCCTGATTTCAGAAGCCTCCTCTTCCATGAGTAATTCCATAGCAGTGCACCTCTGCTAATTAAGAGCAAGAGTGTGCTACCTTGGTCATGCAGAGTTTTGCTGGAACCAGACTGATCACTTGTAGTGTTCTGTGCTATGCAACATGAGGAGGCGAATGTACCTGCTGTGTCTGTGGGAAAAACCAGGAATGAATTCAATGTAAGTAGCTCTGGCAGTTCGTTGTGCCTTGCTGTGACAACATGGTGGCCAAGCTGCTGATCTCAACTCTGAGGTGAAAAGAGCAGATCAGAATAAAAAGGGTCCTAGAAGTTCAGTTTTCAGAAATATTTCTTGCTTGCTTTACTCTTTTGCTCTACAAAGAGTATTCCTTTTAGATTATATTTCGCCTTTGCTTTTAATTTATGATCAAGTTCTATCAAAAATGAAAAATACGGTCAGATCTCTGGCCTGGGCTGTGTTCTTCATCAAATGTCACATGATTTGCCAAAGGTGAAATAAAGTAAAATTTCTTATTAAAGAAATCAAATCTATTTCTTCTGCAAACCCAGTCATTTCATCCCCTTACCCACAATTTGAAAAGCTGCTCTACTAATTAAAAAATAACAAGAGGCTTGACAGCAGTAAGCAAGGTAGAGGTAAATCATGTGACTGCTTCACAGACATCACACACGGCATCATGGCTTAGCCAAGTGGCACTTTGGGTGAGAAAGGAACATCCTGATCCAGCGGGATAAGCCATGATAGAGATTTTAGTGAGTATTGAGGTATACGGGATGGTGCAGGGAAGCTGCACGTCCTGTGCTCCTTGGACTCTCTCCACCTCTGGAGGAACCTCAGTCATGGAAAGAGGGTAAAGGTTTAAGGCTACCAAGTTTTCATTTCATTGTGGACTTCAAGTAGTTCTAAGGTGATAAAGCAAAATCATCATCTCAGTCTCTTTGCCTCCAGCTCCGCTGTGCCTTAGAACACAATGGTTCACACACATTATTATCTAGATGTTGAAAGAACAAAACCTGCTACTAGAGCTGGGCACAGAAAAGTGATCCCCTACTTTTTGGAGAGCATGTTATCTTTCTCAGAATCCGGTCCCATATGGAAACAAGCCTCCCCAGATATTAAAAGCCATCGAGGAGAAGCTGGCAGGCCCCAGCCTCACCTGTCTGTGGTAGGACCTGAATTCTTTCCCCTGGGACACCCGTGGATTGAGTTGACATGGCTGGGCAGACAAAGCACAACACTTAAATTCTGCCAGTGCCAGGCTAAAACAGGGCCTTCTCCGTGGACTGTCTTCTATTTTTCACTTTATCAAATTCCCACTCACATTCACTGCATTTCTTTGAACAAGCCTGCCACAGAGCTGTAAGCTAAACATATGATTAAATCAAAGTATTACAATTGTCTACAGCATTTTTGACCTTTCTGGTTGACTTTCACTAGCACTGACAGATTCAGCTGCCCAGATGTTTGCCCAGGTGTCACTTTCACAAAATTGCCAAAATAAGGGGTGTGTCCACCTGTTTGGCTGGGCTTTCTAACATTTCTATGTAGGTATTTGAAAGAATAATAAGATACAGAAATCATCCCCCCCCAATGAAAGCAAACCTTTGTCTGAAACATCAACTTTAAGATGATGAGCAACCTTAAGCACAATATTTTTGGCATGAAATACTTCCTGTTTCAATTTTAATCCTTTTTAAACATTATCCTTTTCTAGTTAAACACCTGTTTTAGCCCTACAGAAGCTGATTCTATAGAATTATATTCAATACCTATTATTCTTCCAAGTGGGAAAGAACTTCATAGAGAAAAGTAGAATAGCTATTATGACAGTAGCACTTTATTATGGAGTAGCTTTTGGGAAAAAAAAGGTAAGTCAGTAGTTTTGACAGATAATTATGGATTCCTATTACACAGCAGAATATCATTAAAAAATTACAATATGTAAAATGTCTTTCACATTTCAAATAAATGTAATCTACATTTTCCTCAGTTAAAAGACTTACCAATTTAATGAGTCAGAGTTCTTTTAGATGTAAAATATTCACTCTTTCTTTTTTTGCAACATTTATGTTAAAAACATTGTATGTATTTCTTTCATGAGTTATTTGGTGCTTGAGGAGAAGTGTTTGGAAATGATTTGACACACTTAATCTTGTTTGCCTTTGTCATGCAAAATGAGAAAAGATTTCACAGTAAAACAATACCAATATTCTATTTTTGTACTAATATGGCTTGAAAATACTCCTGATTTCAGGACTAAGTGCAAATATACAACACACATAAGAAGTGCTTTGTGATTACTTGTAGTGCATTTACATCCTGACATCAGCTTTTATTCATGAGTAAAGTAATTTGGAAAACTTTTGGGTTTGTATTGATCTAAGCAGTCCAAAATGAGTAGTTTCAGCCACTTAGAAAAGGTCTGATTTGCAGAAATTGAGGGATCACCTCCTTCAATCTACTACTGCTTTTTAAAGCATGCCACTTTTAAGGAGTTTCAAGTTGGGAAATCAAAATCAATACTCACTTTTGAAATTGGAGGTCAAAGAGTGACAGACCAGAGAGCAACTGACTATATTGTGCTGTCTCAATTTCTGGGCTCCCATAGAGGAAAATCTCAGGTTGCTTTTGTAGCCTTGCAAAATGCAGACATTTATTTGTGCTAAAACGAATCCCCTTGCATGATAAATCCTATGTGCTCCCTGCAAATTTCTCTTGAAGAAACATAAAATAACCTATTTCAGATCTTCATTCTCTATCTCAAGGATGCTACCAGCTTTCACTGTATTGAAGAGGATTTTACCAATACGTCCAAAATACAGAGGGTTGTGTCAAAAAAGACAGGATGACATCTCCTCAGTAGTGTCCTTGGCATTTGCATTCATGTTAGCTTGGGGGTTTGTCAGCTGGTGCAATGTCAGGAACAGAAGAATGAGAAAAGTAATGGGATAAAGCAAAGTTTCATGCCAAAAACCCAGGAACTCTGCCAGACTCAGACATAACTTGTTCCACCAAAGAACTAAATCAAAAAAACTATCATCTTTCTCTCTTTTCTCCAAATGCAGAAGTTATTAAAAGAGCTTACTCTCATCTTGTCTCTGCTGCAGTAGCCTGGTAGGAGTGGCTGTCAGCTCTAGCAAACAGCAGGAGTATCTCCTGCAGGGGTTTGTGGGAGAGACAAAGAACTGGAGAGCAGTAGGTAAACAGCACTTTGTAAACAGCACCAGTTCTTCATCATTCACTGATTTCAAACCTTTCTACTTTTTTATTCCTGAAGGACATATCCAGGGAGTAGCAACTTGAAAGATTGCTTTCGATGTCATCTAAAGAGGTTTTTTTATTGCATGCTGAGGAGGCTGTGATCCCTGCCTGCAATTCAACATGCTGCATGACTACAATCTACTCCTCTTCACAACAGTGGGATTTCATTGCTTTCAGTTAAAGAAAAATTAATTATTAAATTGCATCTGCATATACTATGCACTAAAGGTACCTCACATGTTAAGGGGGTGAAAAGCCTGGGAAAAAGATCGAGCAACTGAATAACAGGAGTTCAGAGTAAACAGGTGAATTTATTCATATTTCGTTTTGCAGGTAGTACATTTACTCAGTGCTAACTTGGACCACATCTACAAATGATGGTGATAAAAAAAACATTCTATGTTTCATTTGATACACATCAGAGAACTCCACTACCAAACCAAAAACCACACTCAAACACGTTCCTGGGAGAAAAAGTAGGCTGAAGATATCGTCTCTCTGCTTCCAGACAGGGCCTGTTCCTTGTGGCTGGTGAAGATGATTATCTTAGATTCAAAACTAGCTAGGAATAACCTTTCCAGCTGCCTGAAAGAATATGAGTGTTCTTAAAAACACAGTAGCTATTGCCTATACACAGCTGTTATTTTCAAAGAATTTATTGATCTGAGGAAGATAATTTTTTGTGGGTTTTTCTTTTTTTTTTTTCTATTGGAACATGTAACTTTATTAGAACAATGAAGCTTAATGGCCTAGGAATAGCTTTATGTCAGAGTCATAACTATAATTGCAGTTGGATGATGGAACACAGAACGTTCACCTGCAACTGCGTTTTCAAAATTATCCTTTTTTGAATGTAGAGAATAATGGAATTATGCCAAATAAAGACTGTGAGTCTCTTATTTACCACTGGGATCCACTTTTCTACCACAGACTTTTCTTCCTGATTAGCTCTTCTCTGAAACTCCCTCGCACCAGATCCCTTTTGTTGTAAATGGTAGAGACTGGCTGATGTCTTTGTGCTCTGTCTTCAGTCCTGTGGCAAGCTGTGCTAAGACAGCCCAGTGATACAGATGACCCTGCTCAAAAAACATGTTTAAAGTACCTGGTATATGACTCTACCTTCTTCTGAAGCAGACAATCCACTGACTTGTGTGAACAACAGTGAAATACCAGGATTTCAACAACAACTTGCTTCAAGTATTTGCTCTAGATCACATTACTGACCCTACATTCATCAAAATAAGCAGCTGTTTGTGTTAATACATATGTTTTAGGATTCACATACAAAGGAGCTTCCCTTCTAAACAAGATGGACTGGATTCTTGATGACAGCCCAGGTGAGGAGCACCGCAGGGATGATGACCTGAGACGGGCAGCAGTAACAGCACAAACCTGATCCTGTGTTCACAGGACTTTTACAGCATCAGGGGTCTTTTGGCTGTTAACAGAGCTAGGCACAACAATGACTGTGGTTGTCTTCACCATGAACCAGTAAAGATTTAGAATATCTTTTTCCACACCCATCTTTTCTGTGGTTACACCTTTTTCTTACTCCATGCATTTGAAAGGTGAGTGGCAGACACCTTACTTCTACTCTGTGGAGTAGAATGAAGATGACTTTTCATTCCAGACTGATTGATGATACATCTTTTTCACTTGGGGTGTTGAAAGGGCCTTTTACAGGTACTCTGTAATTACAGAGTTAGAAAAGATCTTTGTTAGAGTACTTTTCTGAGGCCACAAAAAAAATCAGAGACAGGGAAGACAACAAAGATCCTCAGAGCAGTGCCTTTAGTGCTTAGCTGTGGATCATGATTTTGCCTTGGATGTTTACTTGGCTGCTTACAGACTTGCAGGATGAAGAGTTTGGATTGCTTTGGTCAAAACTCAGTTTGGAAGTGTCGACCACAAAACATTCCCTCCCAGATAAATCAGATCCTCAAAACAGAGTTGATTTTATGCAATTAGAACCACTAGACCATTATCGGGTACCGTACACGTGAAATCCATCTTTGCAAAAGGCACTTTCTTCTTATTCCTTCTGGACCTTAACTCTAGGCTCATCAATAGAACATTAAAACTTCAAGGGAACAGGACAGCAGTAGTAGCCAATTCGCCCAAAAAACATGACCATATTTGCCTCAAAAGAGTTAATGGCATGACTTGCTGCAGCTTTTTCAGAGAAAACTAATCTTGCAAACTTGATGTGTTGTTTTATCTACAGAGTGGGTGGAGCAGAGAGCACAGCTGAAACGTGAACTCTGACAAAGGCAGACAAGAAAGGGTTTGCAGCCGCTGTCTGTTTGGTGCAAGGTTTTGGTTCATTAGCCTTGAAATGTTTCATTAACAGAATGCTTTTGGTATGCTGTAAACAAACTCTGAGGGCCCTGCCATGCAACACTACTCTGTCAAAAATGAAGGTGGTTTATTCCTTTTTGTAAAATATTTAGAAAGTGAATGACAAAGTTAAGGAATGGTCATATTTGTGTGATCTAAGCAAAAAGTAACTACACAGTAACAAGCATATAAAAATACATTTGTTCTCTTATAGTTCTCACAGTGCTACAGTTTTGTTTCTGATTCAGAAATACAGTTCTCTACCTTTTTTTTGTTCTTTTCCCAAATGTTTTAAAAATAGGAAAAATAGCTAAATACATACTGGTTCATTTAGGTAGTTCTTAAAATTATTTAAGGTTAAAACTCCTTTCTCCATTTGACCTGAATTAGTTCTTGCCCATCCCTGGTCTTGTATGTAAGGGTCAAATATTGCAATTTTTATACTGGCAAAGGTTCCAGTGAAGGCAGACATTTTTTTTTGTGGTACATAAACACAAGTTCCAGCAAACCAGCAAAAGACAGGTGGAGTTTTGCCAGTAGAAAACCCCAACTTTGTAAGGACAGATTATTTTGGATCAAATAAACAGAAAGAAAACAAAATGTAAACAAAAAACCAACCAACCAACCAAAACCACCCTGATCTGAACCATAGCCTAGATTTTAAATCTTGAGATTTTCAATTCTCTTGAGATTAGAGAAAATTTTGCTCCTTATTCCAGGCTCTATGATACTTGCTCGCATATTTTGACAATAAATTGTCGTGGTTCAGAGCAATGAAGAAGCCAAAAAATGCTCTAATACAATGAAGCCCAGTGTTCTCCTTGATGTACTTGAGCCCATGAAAATAGGCAATTTTTCTGAGTCTCTTTAGTTGCGTGCAGCAATTAAGTTAATAAAAAGTTACCATACAAACAAGATCTTCTAAAAGAGACTTCATAATATTTTGGAAATGCGTCCTTCTGTATTGTGATTTTTTTAATGCTTTGAGTGAAATGACAGATCCTAAATAGATAATCCTGTGTATTAACCTTAAAAGGGGTTGGAGTAAAGGGCATAAATACAAGAAATTCCTAAATTACCTTAGATGACTCAGCTGGGCATAGATTCTTTGCAGAATTTAAGTTTTTAGCTCCTTCAGCATTGCTAGGGCAGCTAACACAAGGGAAGTTTAACATAGGTTGAGAATAGCTGCTGAATTCATATGTATTTTGCATGAATACAAGTCTCCCTGCCCTAGTTCAGCATCCTGCCTCCTGAAATCTCCACTGGTGGGCCCATTTCAGTGAGGCAACCAGCAGCTATTGCCTTCCAGGATTTGTGACTATTTTTCATTGCAGAGATACCTGTGACTCAGATGTACCTTTTTGCACCTGGAAAAGTCTACACTACCAAGGGTCACAGCAAGTACCATGAGAAAAAGAGAATAATCCTGTGAGTCTTCAGTTTAGTTGAATTTTCGATGATGTCCAGCGTAATGTTAAGTATAGAACTGGGTCCTTTCCTATGAACTTTTTTTTTTTCAGGAATTAAACTGTATTTTACCTAATCATACCATTTTTTGCTAGGGGTGATTTCTGTTTCAGGTAACTTCAGAAGAAGAAACAGGAATGGGTTTGGGGAGGGGGGAAAGACGGGGGAATTTTGGCCTTAAGTCTTTGCTATGTAAGTGACCATATAACACTTTATTTGCGTATCTAGCATTTAAAGGGTTACGCATGTAATTATTTAACGTAACTCCAAATAAGCTGTTTGATTTTCTTTCATCATGAGCCAGAATTAGGCTTCGAAAGGAATTCCTTTAAACTTCAATAATATAAAGGCACGTGGCAATGTGAAAGTTACAACTCTAGCTTAAATGAGTCAGACATAAAAGTATTTATGACTGATATTCTCTGAATATACCAGCTTCAGACACTTTAAAGTCTAGTTCTGCTATACAAGGATAGGTAGAAGAATATCAGCCATCGCACATCTGCAGAACTCTTACTTTCAAGCAAAACAGAATCCATTCCCTAAACCTTTTTTTTTTTTCTGTTTTAAGAAGAAAAACCCAACATAACAAGCCACACCAGGCCGTCAGCACCTGAAGCAAGTAAAAGCAATTCTTTTATGAACTTCTCACCAGTTATTTGTTTTGTGAGGCTCATGGAGAAAAAGAATAAAAAAGCTAGTGAAAAAACAGTGTGTCCCAGTGAAAAGCATTGCACATGAAAGAGAGAAAGAAATGAACTGAATGTTGTTTTTTCTTGATGAAATAACAGATTTGATCTTAGGCTTTTTACAAACTCCAGCACAGGTGATCATCATTTGTTCTGTCAAAAGCATTTTCAATGACATGACCAGAACAATGCAGCTGTGATTACAAGGATCAGCATGGATTGAAAGATATCAGGGCATTTACCAAAGGGATATTTATAGCAGTGCTAAAGACGTTCGCTTTTTCGAACAGGCTCACAAATTCAAGGAACAGAAGATTTGAGGTCCATTTGCTCCATTTGATTTTGCCTTTGCCATGCTAACCTGCACAGCCATGTCCTCTTGCAAATGAAGGCTGAACACTCCAGTTGAAATGTTATTGTCATAAAGTCAAATCCAAATGTTGAAGAGGAAAATTGAGATAGTTTTCATTGTGAACTTTGATGTGAAGCATCACAGCTCTTGGAGGACAGCCATACCTTTGATCTTGCAGAAATTGTGAGGAATCAACCACCTTGAATCCAAATCGTTCAGCAGGTGATTTATAATGTTATAATACGACTGAAAGGACTTTTCAAAAAGTCATGTAACCAGCAAAGAAAAAAAAAAGAAATGACAAAGATTTAACAGAAATTTAAGCAATTCTGGTAGCAGGCAATGTAAAGTTCATAGCATACTCTTTATTTTCTGGCAGAAACTCTGAGACATCCAAGCTTCAAAACTAGCCTGCCTGACTTCTAACAACACTGAAATAGATAAATGCAGTCGTTTGGGTGCCTCAGCCGTGCAGACAGCCACAGGGCTCGGATTGTGTGATGCAAGGAGGAGGCAGAGCCTAAGGGAAGGAGCATCTCCTGATGGCAGGCTGGCTCCCCAAAGCCTGTCTTCAGCAGGAGGGAGTGGAGAACAGCTGCAAGGCAAAGGCTGCCAACTTTAATTCTCTCCATTAGTGGATCATTATCAAACGAGAGGGTTAAGGAGAGTGGGGATTGCGTTTACTGTAAAGGGCTGCCCTGTGCACGCCCAGTCTCCCTTCCCTGGAGGGTCAGGAGGACTTCACTGGCAGCAAACCTTAGGAGCTGCTGCAAAACCCGGGGGCATGCCCACTGTCAGACATGTGGGGAATTCCCTCCAGGACAGACTCTCTGGTAGCTACCAGAGACACTTCCCTGAGCAGCCTGTGGGAGGGCAGAGAGAAGGGTCTGGGGTTTGGCATCTCCCACAGGCAGACCCTGGCACTTTGTATCCCTACGTTTCTGTTGACCAGAGCTGCATGTGGCTCCATAGGGGGTCTCCTCCCATGCACCCTCACCCAGCATGACTTTAAAATTCACTTCACTTATAGCTTGTCAGGGCCCTTCCAAATAGCTGCATTTTGCTTTTGCTAAATGAAAAGTTCTGGGAGCACATTTCCCTTGAAAACAAGGTAGTTTTTATATGCTCTCTGTCTCTCACTTTGGATTCTAAATCTTCTGACTCTCAGTGATTGCTCCTATACCTGAAGTGAGCTGAAGTTTTAGATTTGAGATATCTTGTTTTAATGATACTCAATGAAATTAATTTGTCAATAGCATTTCTACATTGATATAAGTACAGAGCTGGGTGAATAACTGTGTTTCAGTTGTGTGGTCAAACTAGAAACATAAATCCAAAGACCATGACATTAATATTGAAGAGAGAAAGGACTTTTTTTTATGCTTATCTTGAGCAATTTTTTTAAATTCTTCCTTCAGAGCATAAGCAGTACTCATAATGAATTTTTATGCAACAGAGCTGAACCACACATTTGAAAATTTTTTGCAGTCAGAATTATTCACTTTAACCCAAATCCATCAAGTTTCACACAAGCCCAAAATGTATTTTGTGGATACAAGACAAAAATTACCTAGCTCTGTTTAGAACATCAGCTCCTTAAAAGCATATGAGTCATGGATTATATTGTCTTTTCATAGTTTTAACTTGAACTTGAACACCAGATCTTGAATTTCCTTGCAATGAGTATTTGTTTTCTTGTACTTTCAGATTTGTAATGTTTCTTGAGACTTTGGATCTACCCTCCCAGAGAACTTTGCTAGTTTAGTTTTCAAAGTTTTAGAATGGTCTGTTTGGATAAAATTACTTTCTGTAGCCTGCAGCAAACAGTTTTTTATGTCATGGCTTTTTTCCTTTTTATTTTTTGTAGATTTTTATAATACAGGTAAAATTCTAGCAACACAAAATTTCCCAGTGCTTTTTGATTCTCCTACCATAAATCTTCCTCCTGAAATACACTCTAGGCATATCTTAAGAGAAATCATATACAAGAACATGACTTGATCAGCATCCCAGTGAGATACAGGATATTTTTCAGCTTGGGAGTTAATGGATGATGATACTATATTTGGCCAGCAAAAATAATGACACACTTTCCCTTGGTCTACAAGAACTACTCCCACATTGATTTTAACTTAATATCTCCCTCATTAGGAACCTGCACAGAAGTTTGGCAGAAATACCCAAGACACTTATTGGATCATTCGCTGGTAATAATAGATATTGCTTTTATTTTTTTTTTCTTTTTCCTTTTTTTTTTTCTGAGAATGTACAGGCTAATCATAAAAAGGACAGCCTTGAAAGAAAAGCTTTTTACAAAATACAGATTTTTATCAACTCCATCACTGTTGAGGTTTAATATTTTATGGAGCTAAATAAAACTCGGACTTCTCCACTTTCACGTTGTGGGATGCAATAAAAGCTTAAGAGCCTGATTCGCTCCGTTGCCGAACGACATCCATTACGCATCGAATGCCCTTCACTTCACAGTGGACTCTGGCTCTGATACGATCAGACTCCCAAAGCCCAGGTAACTTGATATACAATTTCAAAATGGAAAAGCCCATGCCAATAGCTGGGAGTGGCTCTTCTGGGGACATGCTGTGGCTGAAGAACTGGATCAACATGCTCACCAGCGAAAATGCCACAGAAAGCACTCCTTTTTTTTCCTTAAATTGAACCAAGTATTCAAGTATATTTCTACTTAAAAAAGCATCTGCTTTCATTTCATTGTACTCTAGAGAGTGTAAGTATTGGTTTATGTGCTAATCTCAAGCCTTGGACATGTCAGGCCAACAAGGACTGGCATCCGAGTGCTGTGAGCCCCTCTGAAGGTCTGCAGTGAAGTATCAACAGGCTTGTTCCCCAGCCAGGAGACCAGGAGGACACTCAGCTGATTGCTCCTGTAGCTAAGAAAGCAACCAAACTATTTAATGGTGACACAATTGAGACTAATAACCTGGCTAATAACTCATTGCCTGATTGTTTTTTTTAAGTGCACTCGTGAAAATTAAAGCCCTGGGTCTGGGGCATGAAACCATTATCTATACAACAGCTCACAGAAAGGGTTATCTAATAACATGAGAAATCTATTAGACTCAGTGGAAGCAAGAACTAAAGGAAATAAATCATGCAATAATGGTAAATCAGATCTCTAATTATGGCCCCACACAGGAGGCCAGAGAAGAAATACGTCCCTAGGACTACTACGTGGTATTTCTCGTCCTCTCTCTTGTTTTAGAATCATTCAGTCATATCCTCCTGCCTAAATTCCATCACTTGGGAAGAAGATGACTAGCAATCACCAGGATCCTCACAAATTTTTCTTTGTCATTTGCATTGGAAATGCCAGCATCAAAAACCTGTGGGGTCAGAGGAACTTCAAGCCCAGTGCAACTCCGTTATAACCGGCCAATTCTGCGATGGGAACAAGCAGTGCTGGTGTCTGTTCCTACACACTGTCTGATTATGTCTGCAGGTCCTTTCTCTGCTGCCCCATGAATCTGAGCAGTGGCCTGGCCTGAGACCCAAAAGAGAGCAGCAAGCAGGAGCATGTAGATCCATGTAGAGATACAGCACAGTTTGCCTCCTCTCGGTTCAAATATGTGAAAACCAGTACATGGCAGTGGGACCCCAGAGCACAGCATTTCGTTTCTCCACTGCCCTGGTGCAAGACCTCTGGCAAAGCCACTCCTTTCTCTGTTTCAGCTCCGAGGGCTTTGACAGGTCTGGCGTGCAAGTGTGGGTTCACCTGAGAGAGACTCTGGTATTACTTAGCACTCCTCCCATATACACGGGGTGCAGCACTACCCCCTGAGCAGCCAAGCCCACCACCCCTTCTTCCTCCCTCATGCCCAGAGGCTGCACCACACACCCAGAGGCAGATGTGGAGGTGTGTGATCTCCTTGCCCCAGAGATCTGGAAGCTCTGTGGGTGCCCTGCTGTGGTGTGTGCCTTTGCTCTGCACACTGCCTGTCATATCCAGCAGTGATAAAGCAAACACATCATCAGGAGGAAGCCAGCATGGAGAACCAACAGCACAGCTTGCACTCACCTGCAATGATCCAGGCAAACACATCTTAGAGCAATGTACAGGCAAGGTGTTAAGGGTCAGATTCATCTCACCCAGCTTCAGCATCCAGAAGGTAGGCAATACTACTTTCTCTGTAGTCCCACTTCTAGATGAAAACAATTTAATGTTTTTTAGACCTTTATCTTAGGGTGCTCCATTCACCCTGTGAGGGTGCATGTCCTTTGTAGACTGAGGGAGGTGTTGTGCTTGTGTCTCTCACACTTACTGCATGGCTTGAGGGCACATCCCTCCCCCAGGTTTCTGACCTCAGCAGTGTACCCTGGATGATCAGTGAGAGTCACATCTACAAAGACTACGAATCATAACTTGATACTATCTAGCTATCATGAGCACCACCAACCAGCAGTACAAACTTTCTCCAGCAGCTACACAGTCCCAGAGAATCTTTCTATTATTTTGTTGAAACTGAGGACAGTGTGTACTTGGGAATTGTCCTGACTGGAAAGCCTTCATGCCAACTGGATGTGCTCGAAAACAGACTTGACTCAGTAGAAATGCAGCATAAAAATCGTTGCAAATATCTAAATAAAAATAAATAAACCACAGAGTAGCATAAATAATAGTGGTGAAAATCAGACTTTTAGCACATCAAATAGTGCATCATCAGACTTTTAATTTTAGCTCAAAAAAACTATTGATAACCCAGTTTATCAAAAAGCCACGATGCCCTTTGCTTTATCTTAACCACTTTTGCATGCACAACTATTTTCTTAGACACTCACTTTGGTCAAAGTTCTATTCCAATTTCTTTCCTTTGTAATCAGCATTTCTGGTGGACAGGAAGCTGCTCTGCACCACTGTGGTTTTCCATTTAGAGGTTGGTTCAGAGGTCTGTGTGTTTGCAGAGCTATTCTCAGGTGGTTTTTTTCCATCTGGGTGAAAGGAGAGCAAGTACTCAGTGGGTGCACCACAGAGAGGAAGGGCCATTCCCACTCCTTGCCCTCATGTGGGAAGGAGAGTTCCTAAATGTTGTCTTAAGCTGTATCTGTATGGCTCAAGAAGTTCTGCTAAATAGAACAGGCCTGAGGCCAAGTGACAAAATCTGGTGAAATCCATGTTGCACAGCACTTGGTCCTGGATTTCTTCTGGACCATATTGCGCTGCCCACGGGGACATTAAGACACAGTCATCGTCCTTTGTGTGTGCTTCTGCAGTTCCACGTGTTTGAAATGCTGTGAGGGCTGTGTTGCTGCTCATCAGAGTGGTGTTTTCATAGCATGAAGCCTTTGGTAAGAATTGTTTGGATCATATAATGTCATGTGAGTATGTGTTTAGGGTGTACAAATCTTTCTGGGATAGTGTCAGAGTACTGTATAAGGTGGAAGGAGTCAGAAAGTTTGCAGTCTCTGGTACTGCATCTTGGGAACAGCCATGGGCACACACCATCCCCTGATGGGCACTGGGACATGCCCAGTATGGTGCCAATGTGCAATGAAACAATGTGGATGATGGGGACCAACTTGTCTAGTCTGAACCTGAGCCACAGCCTTGCTTCGTTTGCAAACATAAACATATCTGGGAAGGTAAAGTTGTCATTAGATATAAGCTAAAGCAATTTTTCACCCACAGAAGAGATGACCAGTGACCCAGCACCCCAAATAACTTGTTCAGAGGGATACTGACAGTTCAGAAAGGATTTGTACCCCTATTTCCAGGGGAACAGTTGTGCCTACAAGGAAACAACAGAAAAAAGTTGGATTTTGAAAGATGATGTTTTATTTTATCTGATGTGCATTTTAACGAGAAAATGATATATATAGAACTTTACACTGATTCCTTGAAGCAAGACAAATATAGCTACATTTTTGCACAGTATATCTGAAAACTGGAAAAAAAAATAATACTAACCCTTTAATTGAAACCTTTTCCATTTACACAGGAATGAAGCAGAATAAACTCCACATTTCCACACTCACATATTACTGTAGACATAAAAATATTCCTGTGGGATCACACAGTCAGAAATCACCTACTCAAGGGGATATGAATGATGACTTCAATAGAAGATGGACATAAATTTTAATTAGTTGGTTATTTGATCTTGTGTTGTTAGTGATGGAGGATCTCAGAAGGGAATTAAGTATGCTTAAGACTGAAATTGCTTAGAACCAAAACACACTGCAAGGTAAGTTAGATACCACTAAATTAAAAGAAACTTTGCGCCTATTAGAGATACAATAAAATAAAAATGGCAATTACAACCAAGCAATCAAAAATGCATTTGAGATCAAACCAGCTATGGGGATAACTAAATTTATCCTTGACTTAATCAGACTTGCTAAATATTTTCAGCAGATTTGAGAAAAATTATTAACATTCTTGGGAACATTTTCTCCTGGAAGATACAATTTAGGAATAGAGAAACTAGGTCCAGCTGGGTTGTTTTTGCTTTAATGTGCTTTTCATTGGATTTCTCCTTCTATTTATATATCCTAAGCAAAGCATCTCTTGCATCATTTATACACTTTGCTTGGTCTCTCCAGTATCTCGGTCTTTCCCCTGCTATCTCTTAGGTTATGTCAGGAATACCTCTAAAGTCGTCATAGCTTCAAAAAAGAAGAAAAAAAAAGAAAAAGAAAGAAAATTATTTATTCTTCTATAGTTTTGCAGTCAATAAAATTGTGCATGTGCAGCTTAGTATGAGACTGGGCACGTAGGACTGCAGCCTGGTTTGGAAAGCGAAGCAGAGCCTGGAGAGCCGCCTGCGCTCCGGCCAATCACCCATGCTGGGAACGCTGCTGGCGTGGCGCGTGGCACAGTTCTGACCTCTGCCAAGTGTCTCGTTTTTCCCTGACAAGGTCTGGGCACAGTTCAGGGGTTGGTGTAGACCGAGGACCACTGCCAATAAGCAGCAGGGGATGAAGCTGCTCTTCTAGGGGATGGAGAAAATTAAGCCGCGTGGGTTTGAGCCGTGCCAGGCCACGCCAGCTGGCCTCGGGGCCAAAGAAAGCTCCCGTTTATTTACTGCTGCATGTCCAGCTTCTACACACAAGTGTTCAGCCTGCCTCAGCAGCCTGTAATGAAATCAATCAGTCCTGCCTATTGCTGGCACCCATTTTCCCGATATTCCCGATTTCCAGTGTTAGAAAATTGCCACGTTCAATTACGAAAAATTCAGCTATCTGAAATTTCTGTGGCATTACGCCTTGGACTTCTTTTTAACAGTCAAGTCTGTATTAGATAAATGGATTTTTAATAATAGAAAATTGTTTATTTTTTTCATACGTTTAATGACAAAAAAATTGTTGAAGACTTGGGTGAAAATTTGTATATAATTAATTATCAGAAAAAGCTCATGAGTGTTCTACAATGTCAAAGAAACAAACTAACGAGCCGGAATCAGCACGGACAAACCACAGTCACCTTAACTAATGAGTAGACATTATTCATAATCATTTTCATTCTCACATATAGTTTCTTATTCCCTTTTAGAAAAAAAAAAGGAAATAATTTATCTGACCAACTTGCTACTGACCTTGAATTTTTCATCCTTTTTGCTCCATCTTATGAATCTCTGGCCACTCAACATGCAAGACCATCACAGTTTGTTGACACAATCCCATACGACCTTATTCTCGGGCAGGGTGTCTGTCTGAAACTGTTTGAACATTCTAATCCTCCTTAAAATATATTTTCTATTATAGGAACAAAAAGGGCCAGTCCTCTTTTCTAATAAATAACTGCAGATCCAGATGCAAACCCACGAACAACATAAAAAAGATTCCTGTTAAATCTGAGCACCTAACACCTTTTCCTTTCATAAAATCTTCAACAGTATAGTATCAATTTACATCCTGATCCTACATGTCTAAAGCTTAAATACATGACAGTTCATACATATATTAACTTCTTCCCCGTTTTCATTATTAGAATTCACTAATAATCTGACTGTTCCACCATCTGAGGAAGGAAGGAAGATCCGACCTCTCTTCACTAGGGGAGAAAGGAACCATTACTTCATTGTGTGTTATATTGCTTATGTTGTTATTCTCTGCCTATTCAAAGTAAAACAAGTTTCTAATGACCGCGGAATTGGAGTTCTCTGGGCACTTGCTTTAAAACACAGTAGAGAAAGTTAGAACACTGATGGCCCTATATGTATTCCTGCACACACAATAGGGTATGCACAGTAGTAAAAATAACATGAAGGAAATGCAGTAAAGGAGTAGGAAAGCAAAATATCATACCAAGCTTTAGATATAAAAATAGCAATAACTTCACAATTATAATTTGGTGAGCAAGATGTGAGTTGCTGTCAAAATAACAGAACAACTCTTAACACCAAAAAAAAATCTGACCACATAGACTAAAAATTTAAAAAGAGCAATGAATTAATCAGTAAATAAGTCCTAATTTTTCTACAGCTCTTTAAGAGAGTAAATTATACCATATGAACTGGAGAGAAAATTTTAGTCAAACTCTCCATTAATGGATGATTGGAGTTTTAAAGATCCTGAAGTTCTCTACAAATTAAAAACTTGCAGAGGAACCTCCAACATGTACTTACACATGGATTGAAACCAAATGGCCAAATAGTTACTTTACATGTAACACAGCTGTGGGAGAGAAGGGAGTTCTGACCAAAGAGCTGTTAAAAACTTTAATCAAAATCACTGTGACAGTCCTAAGTTTGATTTTAAAAATAAATACAGGCAAATGCATGCACACAGCTGTACTTAAGCCCAACTTTGAGGAATCCTGCTTTGAGGATTCTAGCAGAGTAGTTAGGACATAGGTCATTAAGGTCTTATCTAAAAGATAATCTCCCTAAAAAATGATGGAAACCTATTGCTCCAGTCACCCAGCACTGGATGAGGCATTGAAGAACGTGCTTCAGGAGTAATCCTCTACTAGCAGGGGAAGAGATTAAATGGCCCAATAGCTTTTTCCATCTTTAGTTGTTATGATTGCACTGTAATCCGACTAGTGCCACTTGCCCGAAGAGGGGAAGAAGACCTCAACCTTGGGGGTAGAGAAGGACACAATATTTCATTGTGTACAATATTTCAGAAGCTATTCTTCCCAGAGAGCTCCTCTCAGATTAGTGTTGTTGGGAAAGGTTTATCATTTGCATTCCCATTTCTGCAGTCAACCCAAGTAATATGATTGTGGCATTAAACTTATCCTACAAAAGGTATTTGTTTAAGACATTTCTTTTCCATTATTACTCACACAATGAATGTATGCACTGGGTTTCTAGAAGTCTGCACCAAAAACAACTTTTAAGCCCAGAATCACATTTCCTTCTCCATCGGCCTTAATTCCTCTATTGAAACTTTTTGCTGACTAGTTGAAAGGGGCCGTTCACTCACTTTGCAAAACCCAATATGCGATTTATTCCCACATTTCAAAGGAAGAATGGGAAGCTTTTAAATCTCTACAAAGGAACCGAGTAATACTGATCAAGCCCAACTGACAAGGGGACAGATGTGGGGTGATGAGTGAATTCTATAAGACGCTTTAAAATTTGTATCAGTGAAGACAAGTGTCTTCCAGGAGTAGCAATTTGATTCCCCCCGGCACAGCTCATTTGGCTGAGTAGAAGTGTCGCAGTTCTTCTTCAGTCTTCAAGAAGCACAAGCTCCATCTCAACAAGGTGGACATGTTCTGGAGCTAAAGCATGCTGCAAAAGGACGTCACCTGCATTGCAACTCATTGGAGCCTCTAAATCCAAAAATTCTTAAGAGGAAAAGGATTTGAAACCCTTTCTCACAAAGGAAAGCGTTCCTGTGCTGTTCCCAGCTCTGAAACTGTTTATCATCTTCATCTACGTGTTACTCATTGTGCTGCAAACTTTCTTGAGTTCTCTCCATTGCTGTATTACGCACAGCCTTTCTAACAATAATTTCTCGAAAATACCCCTCTCAGCTTCTCACTGCATCACGTGGTATTTGTAGCCACACAGCAGCAGCATCTATCGTCCTTTCAGCTCCCTGCAGAGCCATATTTTGATTCTTCTGTTACAACTGAAGGATCTGACTTGGCACTGTTTTGACAATGAATTTTACGCAAAATTTCCTATGAGATTCATTCCATTAAAAGTGGGCAGGTTGCCATGGCCTGCTGGGTCCCTGATCTACTATCAAAGCTGGTGCATCCCTGAGCATTTCTGGTCCTTTTCTGACTTCATTAAGGCTCTGATCAGGGTAGAAATATGCTTACAAGAGAGAGAATAGAGATTTTGGACCCCACAGGAAAAATGTGAGATCCAGCTTTGTTAATATCTTAAATCCAGTTCAGCCTTACAGTTGCACCATAAATAGGCATTCTTACAGGTGCAAAATGACTGTAAAGAGGCAATTTGGGAGTCAGCAGTACTCTACCTATATAAGTATGGTCGCAGTTTTTTGAACAGTTGCAAAACACTGGGCAATTGAAGTACACAGGCAGCAAGATACAAATGAGTTTGGCATTTTTGGCAGTTATTTGTACCCAGGAGAGAAGCTCTCTGCAAAAGTAAATAAGAAAGTAGCTGAAGAATTTCTATTTCGCCCACTGGCTGAAGTCAGTTACCTCATTTTCACCAAACACAGAAGTTAAAATAATTTTCCTTGAGGAAAAAAAAAAGTCTCTTCTGACACTTCTGCTGCAAAACAGAGTTATGATGATATGAAGCTATGTTGCCTTTACTTTTGGGGAAATACAGGTAATAATTGAAACAATATTTCTGAGGAGGATTTCTGTATATATTTTAGAACTGAGAACTTTTGAAGTAATTTTACTACATAAAACGTTTTTACTGTATTTGCCTTCTTAAAGAATGAGCCAATGATTTTAAAATGTCCTAGCTCTCTACTGGAAGATGTGCAAATGACACAACCTTATCAGCTTCCCTTTGTACAAAAATTAATAGCCTCAAAATTAAAAACTACCCCTTGCTATCTTCTTTACAATAAAGGCTCTCCTTTGTTCCACACTCTTATTATTATTTCAGTTATCGTACCACAACAATTGTGGTGAGGACTTGTAGTTTCGGAGGGTAATGTAAACTGCTTTTCCTCCAGTGAACTCTGCTATCTGTGCCCAAAAAAGTGATGGAGCTGACCCGGCAATGCAGAAAGCATCCTGCCATGTCAGACCTGCCTTGCATGGAGCTGCCTCATCACCCAAGGTGTGCAGCATGTCCTGATGTCCTGTGGGCTTTTTCCATTTTGCCTTATTCAGCTGAAGCAACTTGAAATAAAATAGGGATCTTAACCCTTGAAATGGGAGAAATTTAGAGAAGTTATTTCCATAAATGGAAATGACTTCTGGAAAAGCAACTATAAACGTGAAGGGAAGAAGTAGTTCTTTCAGTTTGTTTTGTTTTCTTACCTTCCTCCAAGTGTGCTAAGGGGAAAAAAAAAAGAGATAGGCAGACAGAAAGATGCAGACGGAGATACAGAATGTACCCATTAAGTATCTGCAAGGAATGCTTTATCAGCTTGCTCGTCGGCTGCCGAGCTGTGCATTTGAGGGCATTAGATTCCCAAGAGCAGGGATCTATGGAGGATTCCTACCTTTGGAAAAGAACAAAAACACAGAATAAAGGCCTTAATCTTATAACCCCCAATCTAGCCAACTAAATCCCCAATTAGCAATTCAAACAGATTAATATAGTCCTTCCCTCCATTAAGCATACCCGACATCATGTGGTTGTGTATTTTAAAGTTACATTTTTCTTATGTGCAGCTCTCTTTCTCACCAAAGTTGACAATTCCTTTCAGACCATCTTACTTTTCCACAGACTGGGAATGGACTCTATCTTTCTGCCTTTTTTTGCCCCTTTTTTTTTAAGTGCAGTCAGTTTTGTTGATGCACTCTGGCAGAATCTCTTAAATTAATGCTTTCCTTTATTGTACATGTCTCCAAATGTTTGTCCACCTTGCCATTTCCATACTGCAGGCTGTTTGCAGTGTTCCCACTGAGAGCAAAGTAAAGGGTAGAAATGGCACACTTGCTCGAGAATTCATTCTCATTCCCATCAAACTCATGAGTGCTGTAAATTTAATGGCCATTTCTCCTCTTGGCTGAGGAGAAACTGAAGCAAGGGCTGTCCCAGCTCAGAAGAAGCACTGCTAATGCTTCCCTAAGCAAGGCAGTTTGGATCTTTCCCAGATTTCAGGGAGTAAGCCAGTGCCAAATGCCTTCTTACATATCAAGAGCATGTTTCTAGAAAGTATGAATTACCTGCGACCACTAGAGGTGGCCAGCAGTCTGTTGACTGACCCTATAACTATTTCTCCCATTTTTGCAATCCCATGGATCTAGGTGGTGCAGAAGACCATGTATGTCCCTGGTCCTCTCCTATCCCTCACTCCCCCAGGCATGTAAAATGACAGTGGAAACATTTTGACCCTTCTCTGCCCTGACCAACCAGCAATTTCATCCCTCTCATCTAATTTCTGGTTTTAAGTAAAGGTAAGGAAGAGTTGACCATTTTTTTTTCTCATATTTTCTTAAGCAGACCATTTTAAAATTTCCTCCTTTTCCATCAGCTGCAGTAGATTACCAAAAGGGACTCTTTGGGATGAAAGTGAGTCTTGCAAAAGAGTGTGTCTGTAACCTCCCATAACTGACCAGCTCTTAAGCAATTGAGTTTGGGAGCATTGAGGTTCATGCCCATGCTACTGGCTTTCCTTCCACACAAGTGCAATACCCCTCAGGAAGAGGAAAGATGCACCGTTTTTTTCGTCCTCTTCTGAATATTTCAGCTTCAGGCAGGTGACTCAGAGGAAGACTACTTGGTAAAAGTAAATTTGAAAGGTTTAAAACTTACAAAAATACAGTTATTGAAAATATTTCTCTCCCATTGAGTCCTGCACTCCTGCAGGAAAAGCAAAAGAAACATGTCTTAGAAGGTAAATGTAGGCAGACAGCTTGTATTTTCTCAGTTCTTACCTTTGAGTCTTAGGAAATTAATAGTGAAACTTGTAAGAAAGTTTAATAAAAGGAATTCAGGCATGAGTGCATGGAGATTATTATAATGATCAGCATCCTGCATATATCCAATCCATATGTCCAATCACCAGCAGCATTTCACAAATACTTTACTGCACCATCTAGCACTTTACATATACAGATGTGCCTACACCATATATAGACAACAATAAGGCCCAGTCTGACATGTGAAGCATAAGAGGAATAACAAATACATGTCTTCTTTACTTGGCTACCAGGTGGAAGAAAACTTCCCTAAACATTTTTGATCAAAGGTACTTTCCATCAAACAAATTTTTGTCTGTATTTTAAAAGTTTAACTTGACTTTTATATAGTTTAAGTTTGTTTTAGAGGTGGGTTTTTTTCCTTTTTTCTGAGAGTTTAAAAATTTAATAATCAAAATAAAACTATTTTGTTTTAGACAAATGATGAATATTTTTAATATTTATGAGAAAAAATTATCAATTTTATCAGTTCTTGTCTTAAGCTTTAAGAGATTCATCAAATCAACAACTTGTTCTTCTTGTTGAACTTACTTTGAAGTTTTGTTACCACATTTCAGAATCCCCCATATTTTGTTTTTTTGTTTTGCATCTCATAGTCACTGGTGACCTTGCTTTATCATAATTCAGGTTTTGTTCCAAAATATCTATTTCCTCTTTCTATAAAAGCCTTTAAGACTTAAGGATCAAGAAGTGGCACATGATCAGAATCTATTTCAAACACTTTGCGACCATGCAGCAAATAAAATTAATGGAATGGATGCTCCTTACATTTAAATGTTACAATTTATTGGTAGCTTCACAGATTCTCAACATTTTATGTTGGCCTTACTGAAGTACAAAGAACAAGCTTTATTAAAAGTGGGTTGTATGGCTATAAGGATAACAGATGGATATGCACACAGATGTGTAGTTCAGAGAGGGCCTCTGACCTTCACTCTGCCCTGGAGACCAGCCAGTGATCAAAATAGGTGGAAGCGGACAACAGAGAACAAGGATGTAAGGATTCCACATTTGATGAAATCCATGTTGCTGCAGCTCCTGGCCAGTCTGGTTCACCCACATTTCCTTCTGAGGGATGGATCAGCCCCCCCCCAAACACACTCACATGCACACACATAGAGCAAACAGCCATGAGTTTGCAGACTCATGTGCTTGGGAAGTGTGGAATCTGTGAAGCTACACGGAGAGCAGTGTTGGGTGGAAGGTATCAGCCAGGGTGGATGGGTGCACGCTGGCCCTGGGGGCGTGGGCTGGGGGAGAGGGGAACTGAGTGGGGATTTCCAGTGCTGCGCTGGAGAAAACAGGCAAGAAGGAGGAAATGCTGGCTGAGCCAAGCCCTGTGGCATGACTCCCAGAAAAGGAGTCAATATCACAGGGATCTGGAGGCATCAGAGGTGGTTTTCAATAGCTGGCTTTAACAGCTGGATCTACCTACTTTGCCGACTGTGAGATTGCACAGTAGCAAGGATGGGAGCAATTTATCTCCTGGATATCCCAAATCCGTGCGGGTTGGCCAGGGGTAACTGCAGACAGCCAGAGTAACTGGGCAGACAGGCTGATTTTTAATGGCAGTGAAACACTTGCACAGAAGTCAAGCTCACCGGCTACGCTGGCTGTGGGCAGAGAACCACATGCTGTACTGATACAGCCCGTGAGTCATGGGCAATGCTTTCACCAATAGCAGAACATGACTTTTTTTAATGACTCCATTAATAGGCTCCTTGCAAGATCAGGCACACAATTCTTCTTGCTCAGCTTATTTGCTCTTTGCAGGAGTATTCTTCTTATGCTCAGTGAGCTCTTAATTTGCAGTCAAGTTAAAACCTGATCTGGTTCCTTCCACTGTCAAAAAATAGCGATGTCCTCTGAATTCCTTGCTGCACAGAAGAGCCAAACCTCACTCATGTGCTGGCAGTTGCTCATTTTTGACAGATAGTGGCTTGCAGCAAGCACGCTTTGCTACTGTGAGGAGCCAGGTTAGGCCCAATCCTGTTAACACCTAATGCTAGACAAAATCCTTACTCACAGAAGTCAACAGGCATAATACATTACAGTAAATGTTACATCTACTAGTGTTCTGCAACCCCTTTTCCCTCAGATACTGATATAAAGTTACAGGCGTTCTTATTTAAGAATGTGTTTAAGGCTGTTTCACTCTCCTTTAGGTGTCATGCTATATACAGATTAATTTATCAAGGCTTAAATTCTTTCTTGCTGAGTTGTTTGTATTGTTTTAATGCCACTTTTACAGTATAACCCAACCTTCTTTGTGAACACATTTTAGTAATAGTGTCAATACAGTCTTCACTTGCAATAAAAAAAGTCAGCAACATGCACTTTGCAATTTAATGAAAAAGTATTTTAATGAATTATTTTATTAAGAGGAAAACAGTGTCTTAATCCTATCATAATAGCTCTATCTTCTATACCAGCAGATTTATGTTTCAAGTGGCTCAAAGCCACAAAAGCCACCAACATCTATCAAAAGATAAAACACAAAGCAGCTAATAAAAAAGTAAACCAGCTATGAACTTATAGAGTTTTTGATTCTTGGGGAAATAAGGAGCAGGAGTCAGCAGAACTGCAACCTTGGATTTCCAGAGGGCAGGTTTTGCCCTGTTTAGGAGCCTGGTTGACAGAATCCCTTGGGAGGCAATCCTGAAGGGCAGAGAGGTCCAGGAAGGCTGGACATTCTTCAAGAAGGAAGTGTTAAAGGTGGAGGAGTGGACCATTTCCACGTGCCAAAAGACAAATCAGTGGGGAAGACTAGCCTAGTTGAACAGGGAGCTTTGTCTGGAATTTGGGGTAAAAGAAAAAGAAAAAAAGGAGACTTTATGAGCTTTGTGAGAAGGGTCTGGCCTCTCAGGAGGACTACATGGATCTTGTGAGGTTATGCAAGGAGAAAATTAGAAGGTACAAAGCCCAGTTAGAACTTTATCTGTCTACTGTTGTAAAAAGCAATAAAAAATGCTTCTATAAATGCATTAGCAGCAAAAGAAAGGCTGATGAGAATCCCCATCCTTTACTGGATGCAAGGAAAACAGTGATTAAGGATGAGGAAAAGGCTGAGGTAGTTAATGCCTCCTTTGTCTCAGCCTTCAATAATAATACCAGTTATTTTCAAGGTACTCAACTGCCTAAGCTGGAAGACAGGAACATGGAACAGAACAAAGTACCAATAATCCAAGAGGAAACAGTCAGCAATCTGCTACATCACTCAGAGAGATGCACGAGTCTCTGGGGCCAGATGGCATACACCCAAGGGTACTGAGGGAGCTGGTGGAAGTGCTCACTGAGCCACTTTCCATCATTTACCAGCAGTCCTGGATAACTGGGGAGGTCCCCGTTGACTGAAAGTCAGCAAATGTGATGCCCATTTACAGGAAGGGCTGGAAGGAGGATCCAGGGAACTACAGACTTGTCAGACTTGTCAGCCTGCCAGGAAAGGTCATGGAGCAGATCATCTTGAGTGCCATCATGTGGCATATGCAGGACAACTAGGGGACCAGGCCCAGCCAGTATGGGTTTGTGAAAGGAACGTTCTGCTTGACAAACCTGATTTCCTTCTATGACAAGGTGACCAGCTTAGTGGATGAGGGAAAGGCTGTGGATGTGTCTACCCAGACTTTAAGGCCTTTGACACCATTTCCCACAACATTCTCCTGCAGAAACTGGCTGCTCATGGCTTGGACAGGTCCATTGTTCACTGGGTGAAAAACTGGCTGGAAGGCTGGGGCCAGAGAATGGTGGTGAATGGAGTTACATTCAGCTGGTGGCCGGTCACAAGTGTGTTCCCCAGAGCTCAGTACTGGGGACAGTCCTGTTTAATGTCTTTATTGATGATCTGAATGTGGGAGTTGAGTAGGGATCCCTCAGTCAGTTTGCAGATGACACCAAGTTGGGTGGGAGAAAGAGATGGGCAACGAAGCTGGTGAAGGGTCTGGAGCACAAGTCTTATAAGTGTTGGCTGAGGAAGCTGAGGGTGTTTAACCTGGAGGGAAGGAGGCTCAAGGGGGACCTTATCATTCTCTACCTGAAAGGAGGTTGTACCAAAGTGGAGGTTGGTCTCTTCTCCCCAGTAAAATGCCACAGGACAAGAGGAAATGGCCTCACAGGTTTAGACTGGGTATTAGGAAAATTTCTTCTCAGAAAGTGTTGTCAAGCATCAGAACATGCTGCCCAGGGAGGTGGTGGAGTCACCAGCTCCGAAGGTATTTCAAAGATGTGTAGATGTGGCATTTAGGGACATGGCTTAGTGGTGGACTTGGCAATACTGTGTTAACCATTGTGATCTGTGATCTTAGAAGTCTTTTCCAAACTGAACAATTCTGATTCTATGGAAATGGTGAAAGTTACAACACCTTAGTGCATTAAAAGCTGTCTAAGTTATCAGACACTGCAATATATTATGATAACAGTTTCAGCAAAACATAAGTAGATATTTTGTACATATTAAAGTCACTTGCAATTTTTCCTCTTCTCATGGTGGATTTTATGCCTTAGCTATTTCCAGTTCTTTCTAAAGCAGAGCTCATTGTGCAAGGGCACACACACACACACACACACACACACACACACATGTATATATATATACAGACCCTTAAAAGTCTCTGTATTTCCAGAGAGCACTGACATGATTAGTTTTGTGGATGGGAGGAAGACACAGAGGGTTTGCTAGGCGTCACCAATCCAGTGGAAACCAGGAGTCTGATAAACATTGTTGGGCATAAATAGCGAAGAGATACAAAGGATAAAGGAGCTAATTTGGACCTTCAAACCGTCACTTCCTTTCTCCTTGTCTCATGTCTCTTTTGTAGAAAGCTCTTCAGGATACAGACCATCTGTTATAGGTTTCTAAGTTGCTATGTCCATCGGCCTTCTATTAGGGAATCTTTGTGACCCTTTGTTGTGCTGTGGGATCTTCATCTGCCTCCTCACAATTACGGGTATATGCACCTGAGCTCTACACTGGCTGATAGTTGCTTTGCCAGGAAACCCCCAGTACAGACAGATTATTCTTGTCAGGGTCTGTTCATGGCATATAGATACAGCCTACCTGCCCATTCAGCCTTGGGAATGTAGGCCACCCTCTGACAGGGGGAAAAGAGTTGCAGAGTTAGAGCTTCATCCCACAACTCGCAGCCCTGAATAAACTAGGGAAGCTCTTCCTTAACTGATATTTGCATGCCATAAACCCTATGTCCAACTTTAATCATGAGTTTTTGTAGGGTGACCAGGCCCAAGTGTCTCCCATTCACCCAGGCAGAGGCTCCCGGGCAGTGCGAGGGCTCTTTGAGATCCATGTTTTTCAGAAAAAGTTGGTCTTTCACTTTGAAGGAGTCTACATCTTGGGGTCTATAGAGCTTTCCATGGAAGCTCCTATCCCTGAAAGTTTCTTTTTTTTTCAGTCTGAGCTTGTGCCTGCACTGCTGTAGCGGATATTCCTGGAGGGCTGGTGGTGTCCAGCTCTTCCTTGGGCATCACCTCGGGCTTACCCTTCAGACCTGCTGGCACCTGCCACAGATGTCCCTAGTGGTGCTGAGAAGAGCTGTGTGTGTTCATCTGTCCCTCAGCATCCGAGGGCGAGGGTGGCTCTCTTGAGGCTCCTGGAGGAGCTGGACCTGCTCCCTCAGAGGCAGGGCCCTGGCAAACAGCTTTCCACCACAGCAGGAGGGGGATGCACAGACAACCAGTCTCACACGCTTTCTAGTTGTAAAAGTCACAAGCCATTTTACTAGGCTTTTTTTCTTCCCATTTTCTCACCCTGTGGTTACAGCAGCCATGGATAAGATGGGGTAATTAAGTATCAAGGTTACCATCCCTCCCACCTCCACCGAGAAACCTCCCACCCCTGCCTAGACACGCTCTCTGACATCTCAGAGCCCAGTATCCTCTTGATCCTTTGGCTAAACAACAGACCTTCACTATCACTCAGGAAGCTGAGCCTTTGAACTCAAACCATGTATGTTTAAGGTGGGGAAAACCATATCTCTGTGTACGGAAAGAGAATGAGGTGTGTTTTTTTCTTTCTTTTTTTTTTTTTTCTCTGTAGCAGTTTTAAGGTCTGATTAAAACAGGAGGAAACAGAAAATCCTGGAAAATTCCAGGTTGGATTACTTATCTTCTGTAAGAGGAAGAATCCTAAAATAGAAAGGACACCTGAGTGTCATCAGATATTCTGTAGTTTTGTCTCAGAGCACTAGCAGTCACAGAGATAATAATTTGCCATTCTGCACTGCTACTTTTTAACTCCTGCACATGCATCTACTGAAGACAAAACCACACGTGGGTACACATACAAATAGCAGTGACCTGATATCACCACCTGAATAAAATCAAGTACTTCATGTAAAGAGTTTTGACCTGATTTTATTGTACTACTTGTCTTTTTTCCCCAGCAGTAGACAACTGGTAGTTTAAGAAGGATCTCTTTAAATATACTGAAGCACACTTAAAAGGCTGACAAGTTGTATTTGTGGTTTTCAAAAGAAATAATTTTTGAGCAGAGCTACCTTTTTTGGCATAAGGCAATTGGAAAGTACCATAGATATCTCAATAAAACACATCAAAAGTAACTTTCTATAGCTTGTTTTGACATGTCCACTTGTGGGTTGTATCAACTTTAACTAAACATCATTTTTTTCCTCCGTCAGTACAAACCATTAAAAACATTCAACAGAAAAAACAAATAGAAATAACTCAGTCCTGTGTTTGCCTATTTTCAAATAAAAGGATATACAGAAAGGAGTGGTCACTGCAGTTGAAAGTGCATTTTTCTGATTCATATATTTGCTGTAACTATTTGCATAGGATTTAAATGTCTAAGAAAAATGCCCAACCATTTTATAGAGAATGCTGCATTTGAGAAACCTGAAAATGCTAATCTGGTTTCATATTTACAAAGGTTTGTTTACTGTATGTGTGATCAATTCACCAAATGACAGCAAACTTTGGTAAATACAGTTTTGATGCTGAGACTCTTTGACCTTTTTATGGAGGAACAGAAAGCTTATCTGCTCTAGAACCAATCCTAAAAGAGCACATTGTGCTGATTTCACTTGAGATCTCACCCCTTGCCTCTTTTTGCTTCTCTCTCTTTCTCTGCCACCCTCCCTTCCTACGAACACTGAATGCTAAGTAATTTCCTTGTCAAGGTTGCTTATCAGGACTAGATTTACACTTGATATCATTTTGTAAGCATGTAGCAAATGGTTCATACATTAAGAGAAAAAGGCAGCAGACACTGTCTCTGAGGAGGAAACAAATCTCAAGAAAATAAATGGCTGTTAATTAATATTCTAATAAAAAAAATAAATAAAAAATCATTCAATCACAGAACAAGCATAGGAAACAAGCAAGCAAATCAAGTCTAAAAATCGGCCTGCATGTCCTTTATTTATCCTGCACACTCAGAGGCACTTTCTGTTCAGTGATGCCATGTAGGTAAGTTAAATGCACAGTGGAGGATCTTTCCTTCATGAAAAAAAATAGTCACAAATATTTGAGTGCCTCATCATCCTGCCACTTCTACAGCAATGTTGAAAATTATAATGTTTGTTTCCAGGGAAAAACATGTTTAAGGCTTCCCTATACCTAATCCAAGGCAATACATTGGGGTTAGCCAATGAGAAAATGGAGAGGTAATCTATACTGACTGGGTTTACTTGCTGCCTATGACCCTTGTCAAGCAATGTGTGCATAGACACACAGAGTGGGCCAGTGACCTCAGTGCTTAAAGTTTCAGTGCTTAAGAATTCCTATATCTTAAGTGCTTTTGCTGGAGAGAGAGAGCCCAAAGTTTATTCCAGGAGAGATGAATCTGTAACACGTTACTACTGAATTACACTAATGTAATCCACATAACCTGTAAAAATTTATCATTGAATAAGAACACCCATAGTGTTTTTTCATTACTGAATCCTAAAATGCACAACAAGCATTTTGATAAAGGTATAGGAATGTATTAGATTAGATTAGGCTAAGTGATACATGTGTAGCACATTAGGTCCTCTGCATCTAATGCCCATCTTCTTGCTTTTTTTTCTCAGGTTCATGTACAGCAATACCAGACAGCCAGCTCCTCAACAGGCATGAAACTTTCACATTTATATGTGCCTGTCTCTGGGGACAGCACACTTGGATCAATGCTCTCCCTCTCCTCGCTGCTTAACTTGTTAAGTAGCTCATGGGCTGATTGTCTGAAGCCATTTGGGGCACCAGGTTCCCCCTGTCTTCCTTCATTCTCTTAGGGAAAACAAGCAAAAGTGCAGTGATCTCACCTTGTCTTTCATATGTGATTGTCAGTGGATGAGAGGGATCTAGGGCCAGACATGAGCCAACTCCTTCAGCTTTGGAGAAGTGATCTTTGCTGTACAACACTGAAATCCTAATTCACCATATATTATGTGATACAGCCTGGCAGAAAGGAAGAAGATCTACTCTTTATTTCTCTTTTCTGATGTCTTTTGCTCTTCTCTCAACCTGCTCCCCATTTTCTCTCCTGCAACCTGCATTATTTCCTGATCCTCAGCCTTACACCTTTGTTCTCTACTGATGTATTTCTGTTTTCACCAATTTTCTTCTGCCTTTTACTCCTTTTCTCTTCTCTTTTCACAGCTGTTCTTTCAGCCAAGTCTCATCCTTTGTTTCCTGTTGTGAATGACCAATGGGAACTTGAGGACCTTCCCAGGGAAGGTGCAGAAACCCAGGGATCTCACAATCTGTTAAAAAGCAGTTGCAACAATGCGAGATTTCCAGTGTCTTCTCCATTAAAGGTCCCAAGGCAATTCTATGAGTGAGGCAGAAGGAAGGTAGCCATGACAACTGAAGGCTTAATAGTATCTGGTGCCTTCTTCTGACGAGCCTCTTCCGACCCCAGAGTGGAAACTAATGATGCCATCTCCGGGGTGATGCATCTCCTCCACTGTGACCTTATGGACTAGAACAGAAAAGGGGCAAATCTGGCATAAAGAGCATTATTTTGAAAGTAAGTCAGAAAGTTAAGATACACCATGAATCATAAACTGAACAGGTGATATCATGCCCTATTCAGGTCCCAGACAGAAATAGAGGTTTAGCCTAGACCACCTGGACTAAACACATAACTCAGAATTTGTGTCTGTCTCTCTGAGGTGACTGGACAAGAATCCAGTCTCTGTCTTACCAGTCCCTTGACTGTAGATGACACTGAAGGTATCAATTCCAATGCAAAGTGCCACTGCATGTGATCTGAATATACTCCCCCATGGCCCGTCATAAAGAATGAATGAGATGCTGCAGAATGAGATCTGTGGCGTGTTTACCTTAGAAGAAAAGCAACATGAAAACTGAAGGACTGAAAGTGGGTCAAACAAGAGAGTCCACTAGTGGGACACTGCTTGCCTGCTTGCTTCACACCGACTTTGTGAATTCCCAGCCATTCCCCTCTTCCTTGCCAAACTCTGTTAGTCTGTAGCAGGAAGAGTCACAGATATGACCCTAGAAATTCAAGTGATGCCTCTAGTCTGTTACTGGGATGCAGCCTGGCTGATCAGACCCCCAGGAAGCACACAAAGAGAAGGTGAACTGTGGTTCCATGAGGAAAACTAAGGCAAGAAGCCAATCACTCCCTAATATGATTGACTTCTACTAGTGGACTTCAGTCATTGAGGATGGAAAGTAGACTAAGCAAGAGAAGAAACTTTATTTTTTAATAGCTCGATTAAGTTGTGCATGATTTAAGATGCTTCTGACAAGAAATGCACTTAGGAGCTCTACTATTACATCACACCAAGCAGCAATGGGATAAAGGTTAAAGTACTTAACTTCCAAAATAGTACAGAGCCAGGATCAATCAAGTGGGAACAAGTCCTGTCTAACATGTCTGTCCATCCTCTTAATAGTAGAGTGGTACACAATACAAAATCAGATTCCCCTGGTTAATTTAGAGTGTGGCACTGGCACTGGGCCATATACTGCCTACGGTAATTTCTGAACCTTATACTAGGAAACCGGATAAATCCATGTTTAATCAGCTGTGATTTTAATTATGATTTCAAACTGATTCAAGTAAGAAACTAAAGGATGTGTTCAGGACTTGTTTATTTTCCTACTCTTCATGAAAAAATGTGGCACAAATTCTAAATAACCCTTTGCTACCACCGTCTTCATGAGACACCCACATTTCATTGATTGTGTCTCCTGAAGTCTGGTCATTTCTTAGGGATTCTGAGGTCACCTGAACTCATTTTTCAGTAACATCTTCTACTTCCTATTGAAATTCGTGTCTATGAAAGAAGCCTTAAGAAGGTCACATTCAGAGGTTTCCTTCACTCTGTATTACAGGATATTCTGTTGTGGTCAGTCATGTAAGGACAGCCAACACTTTTCAGGCAAAAATTCAGTTGTACAGGGAACGTTTCTGGGCCTCAAGGCCAACCAGCACTGCCCAGCTTGCTTTCCATGAAGGCAGAGTCTTACTCCAAACAGGTGGCCACACTAAAACTGCCCATTATGAATAACTACTGGTCTGAACATCCCAAACTATTCCTGTGCACTTCCTTGGTAACAAAGTTTTCTCACAGCTGGCCCAGGTCAAACCTGTACCAGGGACAAGACTAATAAACCAACTGTGGCAGCTCTCCTGCCTGTGTCCCGGCCTGTCTAGTTCACAGGCACAGACTCAGGGTCAGAAAGGTATTCTGCTGCCTGCAGCAGCACTCAGGAGTGGATATTCAGGAAAGAGCTTAAGAAACAAAGTACAACAGAGTGGTATCATGTCATCTGATCTCCAGCTCTGTCAGTTGTTAGACAAAGGTCTCCATTACCCAGAACTGCACAGGGATCATCAGTTTTAATAGCCACCACTCTCCATTTTGTCTCATTTGAAATTTTTCTAGCTTTTTTGAATCTACCGCCTTTCCACACTTCACCATACCCTGTAACAACAGGTTAGTATTGTTTTATTGTGCAAAAAAAAAAAAAAATCTTCCTTTCTTAATGTTGAACCTGCTGCCATTACAAAAATAGTGACTCATTATTTCCTCTTTCTATTCCTCACAGCATTCACGTATGTTTAGATCTCTTATCATATCCTTTCTTTATCTTCTCTTGTCCAAATTAAAGGAACCTTGTCTATTCAGTCTCTTCTTGTATGCAAGCTATTTAATTCCTCCCATAATTCTTATTCCTCTTCTTATTACCTTAGACACGGAATAACAAGAAGTTCATGCAGTACCATGTCATGCAGACATACAAGTGTCATGGATGTAAACTGGCAGAAAGATATTCAGATATTCTTCATTTTTCTGTGGGTTTTTTTTTTTTATTCTCTACATTGTTGGCTTGTTAACACTAATAAAGGATGTTAAAAGCTTCATTACTTAAAACAGAGGCCTCAGAAATGTTGAGGTGAATTGTGAACATAGCCTTTACTAACATTCAGTGAGATCTGTGATCCTAGGGTGCTCTTAAAAAAGATTTCAGCTCTTGCTTTATTCTCTAAGCCAGTCAGATGCTATTAGGTGTTACATGAAGAACCTCCTCCTAAAGAAGAAATGGGAAAACTCTTACAGACTTCATTAACAGACAAACAAACCTACTTGACCTATTTTCACAGTCTTCAGATACAAACACAGTGAGTTCTTTGCCCATATCTCTGCTCCCATCTCCATGCTTTCTATTATCTTGGGATGACTCTGAAACCATGGGAGCATGGAGTGAATCTTGTCCAGCTGGCCCCAATACCTACTTTGGCTCAAAGAGACCCAGAAAGTCAGAAATGTCTTTAGCAAGTGTAAAAAGGCTTCACCCTTATAAAGAATTTACTACATTTTTGTACTCTGTTAATTAATTCAAGGAGAAAGTATTAGGCAGACTTGTGTAATTGTGCTGGTCCACTAATCTAAGGAATAGTATTTGTTTTGACTTGCGAGTAATATATGATACATTTTTTCATAATTATGAACTTCATCATAAGGATAGGCAAAGAGATTTTAATCTCAAGTTGATAAATTTTGCAGGGCTGGGTAACAGGTGGAGCCATTTATCTCTGTGCTAACTTGATCGTGTTTACGAACCAATTGACGAATCCTTCAGAGGAGTTTCAGGCCCGCCTTGTTACTTATTTATTAACCACATGGATCCATGGGGATACAAGCTGGTTTTACAGCACAACTTGGTTATTCAAAGCTGTAGCTGTGTACAATTCCCTCTTCCTCAAAATAGAGATTTATCCCTGCATGCCTATTAGTTACAATGAACATTGTCTCAATGGTCAGAAGTCTCAATTATCCAAACAAATCCCTTATGACATCAGGATAATTGAGCTCAGCTACTCTTGTGGATTGTTGAAATACCAACATTCCCATGTAATTTCTCATTAGGATTTAAGTGAGCTTAGATTATATCTTAGAAGTCTCTCTTTGATCATAGAACTATAATGCAAACATAGCGATGACATTATTCCCACACAATTAGTCACTCCTCTTAAAGTGTATTTTAAATATTAAGGATGATATGTCTTCTTGTAAACTCTCCCCAGTTTACCCAAAGAGCTTAACTACTTAAGCAATACACCAGAAGACTGGGATGGTGACATTTCATTTTTTTATCAGAAAAATGAAATGTCATAATACAGTGTAATTTACAGCAAGCAGTAGCTACTGTCAGTGGAAGCAGGAGCTTCTAAACAAATAGCACAATTGTATTCCTGAAATGAAATGAGAAAATCGATTTAGGATAATAATGCATCAAGCTTGATGTGGCTAGAAGACATTGTCTCAGTGAACACAAATAGATACTATGACCCTACTGGGAAAAGGCCACCAAGTTAAAAAACAATTGATGAGGAACTGTGCTGTCACTGGGAGCTGGTGGGACAGTGTAACAGGCACAGGGGCTGATGTTCAGGAGTGGAAGTTGTCCTCTTTTCAAGCACAGCCAAAATGTCTTATCTTCCCCCAAAGCAGCTCTCTGGATGGGTGAACACCTTGATGTATGGTGCCTTGAACAGCACAACCAGAAAGAGCCAGGGCAGGACAACAGTGAGTTTTGATCATGGAGTCTCAGAAAACTATAGAAGAAGGTACAGAAGACGGTACAGAGTGGGTGGTCAGGCACAGGGCGTGGGCACTGCTAAAAGATACATATATGGCTTTAGGCTCATTTGGTAGCAACACTAGAGACAGTTTGGTTATGTGAGACAGGGCAGAGGTCTGTGCTCAGGGCAGAGATAGCAGCTTGGGAGTGAGATGGAACAAGGGTGAATGGTAGGAGAAGAGGGAAGAATGGGCATGGAGGCTGGAGACCAGACGAAGGGCACATCAACAAAGTCAAAAGACATTACTTGGAGCATCAGGGAAGCAAACCTAGCACAACCTCCCAGTTCATGAGCCTTCCCCACAAGCTTTCCACCTGACTGCTGTCTCCCCAGATTTTTGCAGCTAAACTGGGACAAGTGTGTAAAAAGCATTGCTATACCCCACAATATAAGAACACTTCTGAAAGTGCTTTGATCAGTGGTTGTTTTCAGCATGTTGCTGGTCACCTGACACCCATTAGCCAGTCACTGAACTCCCTGCACACACATAACAAACATTTAAAACTTCTTCGTGAACCTGAGGTCTTGAAGCAGACAGCCACAGAGAGAGCTGGGTTCCCAAGGCACTCAGGGAAGCGTTGGTGTGCATTTCAACTTTCAGAAGCTCTCCATGGTAGTGCCATCACACACACCTCCCAGCAGCACATGCGTGTTAACTGGCTGCTGTGACTGCATCCAGTTCATAGACAGATACCAAAGATTCCTGTAGTCTGTCCATTTTGCAAACACCTGAATGGACTGGAAGATTGCTCGTGGTCTAAAGGGATAGAGGCAGTCTTCTGAAGTTCCATTCCCCTGCTCAGGCAGGGTGTGCCCCAACCCTGCTGTTTCCTGAGGCTACTGAGCAGGCTGAAGGAGTACTCGCTTTGCTCCTACCACTGCTCAACTTGCTCAGCCATCTCCCCTAGCTGTTAGTGAAGCAATGGGGAGGCATAAGCCTCTTCCCACAACAAGGAATATAAAATACCGCTGGAGCCAGTGTGTCTTGGTGAGAGTAGGCAGCCATGATAACAGAGCAGGGCTGGTGAGAGGGCCCTGGATAAGGGTTTGAGCTGTTGCCATCCAGGTTTCGAAGGGCCTAAGGGGGTGATTACAAAAGGGATTGCTTCTGTGTCAGCTATCCCTGCTTCAATGATTGCTCTGTGGAGCTTTTTTTCACCCTCATCAGTGCAGGCTGTTATTTCAGAGGCTGGTGAATGGCAATAAAGTATCATCTGGAGAGACCTGGGCCACCTGGTCAACATTCTCCTGGGAACAAGAGAATAGCCACTGTTGGTTTTTTTTTCCTCATACAGATATTTTCATATGAAGATCTATGGCACTTTCCCCCCGAAGCTGATTAAACTGTCTCTGAGGAAATTTCTGTGAATATGGCTGATAGAAGAACCTCATCTTTTGGAGGTAAATAAATGGCAGAGGGCAATGGAGGCTGCAAAGGAGGAGATAAGCAAGCCACCTTAGACTGTAACCCCAAGACTGAATTTGGGAAAAAACAAGCAGGAAGTATCTGATCTGGAAAAGCCAGTGGCCATGAAGATAAGCACGGATGATGGTCTCTTGTCTTCAGTGATTGATTACAGGTTGTCTTTTAGGGAAAACAATTATATGTACTTAATGTCTTTTTGGAGGCCTTCAGAAGGAGCATTTACAGAAAGGAGCTTTGCTCACCTTCAGAGGGGGCCTTTCTTTCACTGATTTCATAAGGTGACCAGATGAGACTAGACATCTTTTAGGTAGGTGAAGTTAGATGACCTGAATCTCATCCTAGGATCTGCCACATTAGGCACAGCTCCAGGTGAGGTGGCCACACTCAGGTGAACACAGCTCTGACTTTGCATCTTTTTACAGAGCAAGCACCCGATCAAGAGGCGAGAGAGGCAAAAAAAGCAGTGAGGGATCCTGCGTGCCCTCTCAGCTGTTTCCATCACTGAGCTCCTGGAGAGCCCCAGTGGAAAATGAAAGCTTCCTTTGCTCCGCTGCAGTGCCCTCCAGGGAGGGCAGGAAAACACCTACCCTTCTTCACAGCACATCGCCCCTCAGGCACAAGGCCTGGCTGTCACCCAGGGATGTCATTCACCTGCCTTCTTGGTACTTCAGATGCATCTGTATTTTTTGAATCGTCCGATTCTGTCAAAGTTGTGGGGAGAAATAAGAGAGGCTTAAAATAGCTAAGGCAGAAAATTCCCCAACTGTCAGTTTTATAATTCTTAAATCCATTCCAGGAGAGCTAGCTTTAGCCCTATTTCCTGATCGCTTGGAAAAACTGAGACGATCAATTAAAGTTTTCCCATGCACCCTCTTGGACAGATGGTTGAACCATTTTAATTAAGTGTATGTATTGGACTGACAGAGTTGATGTATCTGACGTGACAGACATTTTCTGTGTTCATTTAGGTTTTTAATCTTTCAGTCTCTTTAGTATGTCCAGAATTGTGCTATTTACACTGTGCCCCCAGAACAATTATTCAATACGCAGTCGATTGCTTGGATTGTTAGATTTTTATTGTTATTGTTGGGTTTGGCCACAGTGAAAAGCTCCTCAGTAGCAATTTGCTGTCACTCTGGCTGTAGTAATGAAAGGATCTAATTTTGGAAATCTCTGTTGAAAATTAAGGGGCCATATTTTTTTAAGATATTTAGATGTCAAGAAGGGCAAATTGAGGCATATTGAGATTTTTCAAAAGCATCTAGGTACCCACTACCCCAAATTTCAATGGAACTAAAACAGTGTCGAGCTGGTTATCTGCAACTCTGAACTCCTGACCACCGTGCAACCCTGCCTTGCTCTTGCTCCAGGGAGTTTTAAGATAAGACACATACTTCTCTTTTCCTACATCCCTTTACACTTTGTGATCTTGCACGAGGTGGAAGACGTAGCATATGGCACTGGTGGTCCTGAATTTGAGAATAGGATCCCATGGAGTATAGGGCTTCCCCTTACATGACTTCAGTGGTGGGATCTGGGTAAGAAAGAGCATGTTCCTAACACACACAAATAGTTTCACAGCTTCACTCTCTTCCTCAAGTGTATTAGTTCGTAACTTTGTTATAGTGTAATATTACAATTTATAATGCATATATGCAAGCAGAAAATAGCATTTTTTCTTTTCTTCTCATGCAATGGGTATTTGTATAAATATTAGCCATTGCTACAATATGTACAAGCCCTCTGACTTCACATGATTCTTTCAGTCCTGTTTTAATATTAATAGAGGTTAATAGGTAGATTTGGTATTAATAGAATCTACTCTCTCTAGGTTTCAGTGAATATCAATCAATAGCTGCAAAAGTACCATATACTGGAATATTGTAATGGCTACAAATACTTTTCTTATTTCCAGTGCCTTTACTGGATGACATGAATGATTGTTTTCACCTAAAATAAACTCCAAGGCTCTTACATGTTTCATGGAAGAAAAAGCAGTGTCTCCTGCTGGTGGGAAAACCATACTGGAAAGTTACTTCTACAGAGATGTGGCTGATGTGTATTACAGAAAAGAAAAGCAGTGTCTTTGTCCTCAAGACTTTCCAGTGTTACACAGCCAGGATCTTTCAGTTCCAGGAAGTTAGATTGCCTGAATGGTCTCTGAAGAAAAGTAAGAGGAAATAATAAAAAGCATGAATGTGGTCATATGCTTGTAGCATATGACATAGCAGACAAGTAGAAAGAAAATACTAAGGTAGGAATCAGGTTGTTCTATTCAGGGAATGCAAGAAAATCTGAGGTTTAAAAAAATATATATTCCTTCCTGGATAGGCAGAGTGAGTGAGAGAGAGCCCTAGGTATATTCAGCTTTTAATAACATGTACGTATAGTCCAACCGGTGCATGTAGAAACCCTGCACTCCTTCACAAACTTCAAATACCTGCAGGCATAGATAAATACTTGGATAAGCACATACTTCTTTGCTTGCTTACATGGGAGATTTTGTTCATGCAATAAAGGCTGATTGCTTTTTTTGCAAAACCTCATGCTGCATCTGCATATGGGAGTGTTCTGGGAAATTCAAAATAGCCACACGTCAAAAGTCCCAATAACGTGCACTATCTGAGGGCTTTTGAAGAGTGGGCTAATGAACTTATCAAATAACTAACAGTGGGTTTTGAGAGGTGGGGTAGAGAGGCAGGGAGTGACAGGGGCAGTGAAGGAGAGAAGGAAGGAATATCACGCTGCTCTTCAAAAAAAGGTGAAAAGCGTGATCTTGGAAAGCCCTCACTGAGAGCACAGAACTGAGCAATCTGCAACCCTTTCCTAGCAACAAATCAGAAATGTTAGTATTCCATGCAGCCTTACAGTGGGTGTGATACACATGGGTTTGGTAAACAGATCCACTCCTGACCAGAATCAGCAATAACACATTTGATTTTCTAAAAGCATCTGATTTGATCTAAGAATGTCAAAAGGAGCCAGTAGCTCAGACTGACACTTTTTCACAAGCAGTCATATTTTGATATTTTATCTTGTACCTTCCTCAAGCCTCAGTTAAATTTCTTGGCATTGTCAAAAAAACCCACAACAACAACAACAAAAAAAAACAACAAAGAAAGAAAGAAAGAGAAAGAAAGAAAGAAGCCATGCTTCTGATGAAAGCAGCTGTCATTCAGCACTAGGACTTGCCCTTCGAACAGCTGTACTTGATCTCAAAACTCTCACCTGCACACCATGGTAGGCTGAATCAACTTCGCTCTTTGTCTCGCTGCCTCAGATAAGCCTGTCATCAAAGTGAGGAGATAAAAAAGAGACAATCATAACTCTAATGTCATATTTGACAGAGGAAGCTGTTAGTCAAGTAGCTTTAAACTGTTTCTCCTCTACATGTATCGAGTGACGTCCTGGCACAGCGACAAGAACTTATCACGGTACTTTTTAATATGAGAAAGAAGAAAAAAAATACCAGAACAGATGTGTCATCATAGACACACCTTTTAGTGGACCTTCAAAGTGAAGAACAGGAGAGGCTCTTTCATGAGACAAGTGTCACAACAACTCCATCTTCATAGAGGTGTGCTTACACAGGCCACTGCAGACAGCACATAGCAGATATTAGAGGTAACTACACTAATAAGGAATTGGCTCAAAGTGCCAAGAAAACAGGTTTTCTACGGCCAGATTCTGATTTTGCTACTCAGGCAAAATGCTAAGTAATGTAGGAACTGGTCCAAAGGCAGCTTCCTAATAAGAAACTGAAAATAGCTTTCTCATCATAGCTGGCATTCCAGGAAAGGTGAGGAGGACAGCTAGCCCCAGATGTAAAGACTGGTCTAAGGCAAATTTAGTCTGTTGACTGTTTGCAAGACAATTGTTAACCAATCCATCATATCAAATAATTATCAAAACTATATTTGTGTGTCATTGAAGTTCTACTTTTAGTAGTGCAGCAGTTTAAATAGTACCACTTGCATTTATACACTGCCTTTAACCCAGGGATCTCAAAAAGCTTTAGAAATTATATCTGTAACACCCTGGTCAGATGGAGCTTTTGTGCACAGAAAAATGCTTATGCTGGAAAAGCATAAGCACAGCCTTGGGCCTATGGGGCCCTATGTTGATATAAAAAGGAGATGAGTTGGACTTAATTCAAGAGATCCATAGTAATTTTACACACACCTAAGCTGCCTTGTGACTTGTTTACCTGCCTGAAGGTCCCACAGTGATCTTATGCAAAACATTCAGCATATAGGAGTTTGCCCTGACTGGGA
Source organism: Lepidothrix coronata (assembly GCF_001604755.1). Classification (NCBI taxonomy): domain Eukaryota; kingdom Metazoa; phylum Chordata; class Aves; order Passeriformes; family Pipridae; genus Lepidothrix; species Lepidothrix coronata. The sequence continues at coordinate 448,399 of NW_016690254.1, read as the reverse complement.
GTTTTTGTTTTTAGCACCAAGTATCTCTTTTATAGGTTTCAGCTGGATCAAGGTCAAGGAGAAGAGTAAAGGTCAGTGACTTTGACTCCTAACTCCCTAAGTTTTGACTTAAAAAGTGCCTAAAATAAACATTCAGGCAGTGCTAGCTACTAGTGACATGTGCCTGTAACAGTATTGTACGGATAACTCAGTACCATACCTCACCCTAGTGCTGGATTAATCTCCCATAAATTAGGTCTGTAAAAGTTAAGCCTCTCATCTAATCCATGGATCTCAGATGCACCTGAGGTCAGTGGAAAGAGTCAGAAACCTGCCTGAAATGACTGACCATGTCCAGAGCTGGGTGCCTTTTGCAGGGAGGATGCCTTGCCCTCTGCCAGGGCCGAGCTCCCCTTTAGGGTGTGAGGTGGTTCACTTAAGTTAGACATGTGCCATTTTGGTGGCTGGTGTTAGATGTGATGAATCTCATCCATACTGCCAGATCTTTAAATGTTTTGAGATCCTTCCAGTGTACACAGGCAGAGGGATTTGCAGAGGTTTCCAGATGCCCAACTCCTACACAGCTTATCAGGAACAAGGCAGCTAAGGAGTTTGTAAAGAAGTCCTGCAAGCACCTGACTACATGGTTAAGTGTTAAGTAAGGAGTCTACCCCTAAATATCCATGAAAAACCAGTAATGGCAATCAGTTGAAACCACAGCTACATCACAGAGGCAGTGAGGGAATAAATATTTGTGCTGGTTTAAGATGACAGTCCAGTTTGAAATGAATTTTTGTGGTTTTTTTTTAATGAGAACCCCTTTCTCAGTATGAAAACTGTGTTCAGATTACTTGAAATGTAATGAAATTAAAATATTTATTTTTAATCTCTCTGATTGTTTAGTGCTACCTACCAAAAGTATTTCAACTTATAAGTAATCAAAAAATTAAAAAAAACCCCAAACCGTTGTTTTTCCAAGTGCCAGAAGGGGTTCTCAAAAAAGCTCTGGACTCTGGTGCAGTTCTCTTCTAAAACTTCCATTAAATAATTCATTTTCCTGACCAATTTCAGTGTTTGTAGAATTACAGTTATAATTTCTTAGGCCATTTGTGAGCTATACTGAAAAAAACCACAATGTGATCTCTGCGTAAAAGCTGTTGTGTAGCTGGTAACTGTATGTACAGCTATGTGGTTCGTGACACTCACTTATAAGGACAAGTCCTGAACATAAAAGCCAGTAATGCTCCTTCTCTCTGGTTTTGCACTGATACCAGAATAGAAAATATCCAGTGTCCTAACCCATGTGCTCATGGCTGCTGCTGCTGGATTTCAAGAAAGTACCTTGGGCAACGTGCAAAATTTCCAAATTCTTTGTTGCTATTTCTCAGCTTATTTTAAAGGATTTAAAACAAAAAAATTACAGACTTCACACATTGTAATTGTGTATAGGATACCATATTATTATGTCCCCATAAAAATTAATTATGCACCTGGGAATATCAAAGATTGGAAAAGAAGTATTATTCCACCATCAGAATATTTTCAATTTGGAAACCATGTGGTACCCCATCACAGAAGTGTTATTTGAGCACAGTGCCCATAAGAAATACTCTCTGAGGCACCATCACTTGTCATTGTGATGGGATCCCAGTGTTGGATATGCAACTCAAACTGTCATGACTGAGCCAGAGTAGCAGTTCAATATCTTTTTTTGACATGAGACCCTGATGGAAACATCACACAAACACAAATAAATTTAATGCTGAGGTTCATGCTGATTTTTCTCAGTTATCTGTTTAATAGAATGCCCTGAACCTTCCTAGGCACTGCCACCCCTAGAGATAGCTGCCCTTGCTGGCACCAATAGTCACAAGTTGGAACAAGACTCTCTGTTAAGAATGGAGCTTTTTCCTGCACCCTGTGTCACAGATGGAGCAGGAGGTCTGGCTGGCTCCTTGCCTGCACTGCCCGTGCCTGCAGGGCAAAGGGAGAACCACTTTGTCTGATCCAAAGGGAAGGGAAGAGCTCTCCTTTCTGCAGGTTTTGGATCTGGAATATCCTCTTGGCCAGTGGTCAGACACACAGGGAAGTGGACATCTCTGTGAATGAGGAAGGGTGAGTGAGCACTGGGTGCCAAGTACCCGGTACACTAACAAACCCTCAACATGCTAAGGGGTGAGAAAATTGAGTCTTGGATAATTTTTACATCTGACCTGTGAAATGCAGGTCACTCAGCAAGGATGAAACATAATACTTCCTAAGACCCAGTCTGAAGAAAGGTTATTCCTACTGTGTCATAGCAGCTAAGCCACAGGAAGCTGTTGAAACACTCTGCCAGCTTTCCTGAAATGAAATAGTTTTAGTTTCATGCATGTAGTGAATTTTTACCTTACACTTCTGAATTTGAGCCACAATTATCTTATCTGAAGAGTGATTAAACAGCCTATTCTCTCTCTCTTTTTCTGCTCCTCAGCTGGAGCTTTGCTAGCCTACAAGGGTTCTTGATGCCTGGGAGCATCCTGCCCTTTTCTTGCTACTGGTGGCTTTGCAGAAGATTGATGGACTGGAGCATGTTTGGGAGAGTTTTCTGTTTGGACAGGGACCCTGTCCAGGTGTTGAGTTTTTATTGACAGTGTCATCGCCCAAACTTGCTGTTTTACACCCTAGATTATGTTCTTCTGTAGGTTTACTCCCTCTGCATTTATACCAACTTAACTCCATGGTGCTATTTCAAAAGAAATCACCCTAAATCAAATTCCCCACTCAGTTCCTCTTGCATAGTCACTGTGGGGCAGCGTGCCTATAAATGAGGGCACGATTTAGCCCACTGTGTATAAATTAATGTGAACTTAAATATTAAGCACAGGTGACTTGCAGTTTCCCTCTCATATAAGCAGACTCTGCTCTGAAATACCAGTGAAATAATTACCTTTAGGATAGTGCAGAACTCAGCAGTTTTCCCACCTGCTAGTGTGAGCGACTTCTTTTTATGTCATCTTTACTGTTGCCATCTATGGCCAATATAGCAGAAGACCATGATGAGATAGACACAGGGTTTACCCTTATTCCTGTGAAAAGGAAGACCGTTCCTGTGGATGTAAGAAAATTACTGTAATGAGTGGATTTTAGAGATATTTTTTAGCCATTCCTTTCTGTCACACCTTTATGGTGGGCTGATGGGCTGAAAATAGTAACTCAGGAAAATTAAAACAGAGCCGGATAAGCTTGAGTGTGTACACATGAGACTGCTGGCAAGTAGGACTTTTTCCTCATCTTGCACTGAGCCACTCAATCTTTCCTGCAGCCTCAGACTGCACTGAAGGAGCCATCAGTCCACCACTGGGTTAGTTACTTCCTTTCCCTCAAGTTATTCTCCTGCCAGGCTGTTTCTTTCTCTGTTATGATGCAGCAAAGAGATCCTTTCTAGATCCGTTTGTCTTCCTTAAGCCTTGAAGTCATCAAAACATGTATTATGTAGGGAGTGTTTTATCCTGTATTTCCAAAACACGACAGAAGCATGGCTACTTTCTCATCCATCCTGTTTAAAAGCTGTGACTGACTCTGCCAGCTTGTAGTCTACTTTGTAACATCAGAAAGAACATGAGAATGTGGCATACCCTTACTGCTCCCTGAAATACAAAACTCTTCTGATGTTTGAACTTTAAACTTCTTAGCCCAGAAATAACAGACATAATGTAAAACATAACTTGTAGCTCAAGGCCTGGGCATATTAACATTGAGAAGACTGACAGCCTTGTGGCTGCTGCTTCTTAAAACCAGTTCAATAGCCCGCAAAGGACCTGTAGCTCCTTGGGTCCCATCAGAAGCTTCATTAACAGCACTACATATCTCTGAAAAAGCCAGTGTTATTGTACATCATTACTCATATCTAATACAAACTATGCATGACCAACACTATCTCTGCTGTCTGGTATATCTGCCTCGTTCAGATTCTCCTGCAGGTCCAAGACTATATGAAGAGTTTGCAAGGTCTGATCACCAAAAATTGCCCAAAGACTACATGAATTCAAGCCTACCTTTGATATGAAGCAAATTGCTCTACAGCTATGACAGCTAGACACTGAGGGGGCTGGTGGTGACCCCTCTGTTTCAAGCCCTTCAAGCCCTCACAGTATGCATAAAATCCCACCTCCCTGGTTCGAGAGTGATCCAAACCCACTTGCACTACACAAGATATGATCCAGTGATGAATCAGGTCAACATTCCTCAACTCAGATGCATGAGATACACAAGCAAAGTTCTGCCCATGAAAACTTTGAATGCTAGTTATTTGGCTGGTAGAGCTAAAGAAGTAAGAACATCAAGAAATCAGAACCACAAATTCAAGCTCTCTGGCATTTGGAACTACTTCACAGAAAGCTAAATTCTCACCGCCCACTCTCTAAACACACTCAGGTGCTGGCATTTTCACCCAGACTAATTAACAAATAGTGTGGCAATTAAATCACATGGCCTCACCATTGAGTTCAGAAAACTCCCTTACATCGCCGCAGAGTATAGCAACATAACTCATAAAATTATTTTATAACAACAATTTAAGTGAAGCAAATATCATGAAAATACAACACAAATGTGATAATTATTCTGAGTTATGTGATAACAATATTACGTGTAAACTAAATTGTCTTCCCAAGTCCATCCAACTTTGAACAGCTTACCTGCTCTATAGATGTGCCTTGAGTATCAGCGGTGTGTGTGGAGGGGCATAGGGTGAATTTTCTGAATCTGACTTTTCAAAGCTTTTTTAGAAGATCCTCCAAGGAGAGATTTAGCTGCCAAAAGGCCAGTCCCATCTTCCCAAAGGTCAAGGCAAAGGGAGAACGAGGTGGACTTTGAAAAATGCTATTTTGCCCTCCCTGGCTGGTCCAGATGTTCGGTTAATTTTGGCTCTGCCAGACTTCATGGTCTGCTTCCCCATGTTGTGCTGGTTGGTAAGAGCCAGGAGGGACAGCTCAGGGCCAGGCTGTTGTCAAGGCAGCCCTCGTGTGGTTCACAATCCCAGGACCCTGCATGAAAAGGAGGATATCTGCTATATTTGGTCAATGAGACGTCTGCCTTCCTGTTCCTCAGATCTTGACTCTTGGACAGCTGCAATGAAGATAAGAAAAGCCTCAGGAAACTAGAAGATGTTCTTTTGGAGAAGGTATCTAGAGGGGGAGGTTAATACACAAACAGAGTGAAGGAAAGCAGAAGAGTTAAATGAGAAAGGCTTGGAGTCTTTTTTTTTTTTTTTTATTTTTAAAGTAAGGTTAGTTAGTGGTGGAGAGATATCATTTCTATGAAGGGAAAATGAAAAAGTCCATTAATTACATACTATATGAACATGAGAAAGCCCAGCATTTTCTGAGTCACAATAAGCAGTTATAGAGTGACAGGGAAAACTTTTTAAGTGATGATTCAAAAATAAAAAAGGCATTTGGAGTCATTGAGCGTGCAGAGTTAGCCCAGGTAACCACATGATCTTATCATTACTACCCTTCATCTGTCTGCCGCCCTCTTCCCACCTAGCGTTTGATACACTCACTTGTTGCATCTTGTCTTGCAAGTGGCATGACTTCAATTGCACTAATTGTGTGCATAAAGTTAACCATGCATGTAAATGTTTGCAAGATTGGAACCTCAGACTATAAACACTGGGAGAGGGCTCATCTCCTCCAGTGTAATCATGGAGGGCTAGGTGCAAGGAGGACTCAGACTTAAGAAGAATTTTTGTGTGTTATACAGGAGAAATGACATCATTATTGTGCTCTACTATTTATTTTTTGATTCCTTTTGTCTTTGGTTATTTATCTCACCCTCACTTCCCTTTTGTGCTCCTTCTTGTCTTTTAAACACATGGTGGCAGAAAGGGAGCTGTAGGCATTTAAACAATTCCATTTGATTTCAGATGGAAGGGTTATTATTGTGTATTCTCTTATCTGAATGTAGTTCTCCCAAGGTAGCTACTGTGCTAATATTATACCAAATTACGTAGGTGTTGCATGAGGCTGTAATTTGCACTAGAGATTTAAAGGTTGTTATTATTTATTACCTGCATTACAACAGTATCTGGGAGTCTGGTGGGGAACCAGGGCGCTGCGTTCTGCACAAACACAGAGCAGAAGGAAAGTCCCTGACCTAATACCAACCATGAGCTCCGCAAGCAGATCAGAGAGCATCCAGGTGGGGCCCAGGGCAACGAGCCAGAGTGGATTGGGCTGCCCTGTTGCAGAGATTGGGGATGTCAGGGTCCGAGTCTGTTCAGGCGGAGAAGTAACCACCTGCCAAAACAGGCTCAGATGGCAAACTTCCCAGGAAAGGGGGCAGCGATGACAAGGAGTGAAACTTGCTGAAAACAAATTTTAGCAGAATATTCTCAATGCCTGAAGGATATTGACCCTCAAACAACTCAGTCCCTGACCCATGGAGCTTGTATTAGAGGATTAGAGGCAGCACAAGAATTAAGACAGAAGGGTGCAGAAGATAACAGGACAAGACTGGTCAGCTGCACAGACATGGTGAATGCCATACTATAAGACACTGTAAAAGAGACCCCTCTGCCTTAAATTCACAAAATTACTCACTAACCTATAATAACATTACCTAAAACTCATAGTGAACTCTTCATCTTCAAAGCGCTTTACAAAGATTAACTAATTAATTTCACTGTCAAATCTTTTGCAGATCTAGTAATGTATTTGGCTCTACCTCAGAGAGCAATTTTTTCCAGGTACTGGCAGAGTAAACATTCGTAATGATATAACCAGTGGGAAGAAAGTTTTTAGCACTTGAATGATATTTTAATGAGAGACAAAGGTTAGGAATTGACCCTGGACCAAAGGGCTTCCCTGGGCCACTCACTTGGAAATTAGGACTCCCTGTTGTTCCTACACTGGTGCCAACAAAACAACCCATGTGGCTTCTGCATATTGTGTTTTGGGAAAACATTGAGTTTGAGAATAACTAAAATGCCAGTTATTCATAGATGTGTGCATGGGCATGGCTGTTCTCAGGTTTCTGCCTTGTGCTCTCACACATGTTGCCATGTTGGTGACATGGACCAAGGGATTGAGTGCACCCTCAGCAAGTTTGCTGATGACACCAAGCTGAGTGGTTTGGTCGACATACTGGAGGGAAGGGATGTCATCCAGAGGCAGCTGGACAGGCTGGAGAGGTGGGAGTGTGTGAACTTTATGATGGTTAAGGAGACCAAGAGCAAGGTTGTGCACCTGGGTCAGGACAACCCCAAGCACAAGTACAGGCTGGGCAGAGGAAGGATTGAGAGCAGCCCTAGGGTTCTGGAAGGATTTGGGAGTGTTGGTGGGCAAGAAGCTCAACATGACACTTGCACCTGTCACCCTGAAACCCAGCTACATCCTGGGCTGCATCACAAGAATGTGGCCAGCAGGTCGAGGGAGGTGATTCTGTCCCTCTACTCCACTCTGGTGGGATCCCACCCGGAGTGCTGCATCCAGCTCTGGCGCCCTCAGATCTGTCAGAACAAGTCCAGAGGACACAATAAAAAGGGCTGGATCACCTCTTCTATGGAGACATGATGAGAGTTGGTGCTTTTCAGCCTGGAGAAGAAAAAGTCTCGGGGAGATATTAGAGCACCTTCCAGTACCTAAAAAGGGCTGCAACCAAGCTGGGGAGGGACTGTTTACAAGGGCATGGAGTGATAGGACAAGGGGTAATGGCTTTAAGCTGAAAAAGAGTAGATTTAGATTAGATATTATGAAGAAACTTTTTGCTCAGAGGGTGATGAGGCCCTGGCACAGGTTGCCCAGAGAAGCTGTGGCTGCCCCATCCCTGGCAGTGTTCAAGACCAAGCTGGATGGGGCTTTAAGCAACCTGGTCTAGTGGAAGGTGTCTCTGCCCCTGGCAGAAGGGGTAGAATTAGATGATCTTTAAGATTCCTTCCAACACAACCATTCCATGATTTTGTGATTTTCCCTCCTGAGGTCTAACTTCCTCTGTCTGTCACTGCTCTTCCCACCATGGGTCCAGTCTGGACCCTCTGCCAGCACCGCACTGTTCCCCTGGGAATAAAAACATGGCGAGAGTGCAGCTCCCGTGAACAAGTTTCACTTTCAGTCTCCTGGCTGCCTTGCAAAGAGGCAGAGTAACTCCCAAAGGCATGTCCTGCCTCCCCATCCAGATGCTCAGCTAACGTGGGCTCGGCATGCTTTGATTTATGGAGGTTGGGTCTGGCTCAAAATGTTCTTCCAGAACAGCTATATTAGCTTCAGTATGAAAAATTCACAGCAGCAGCAGCCAAAATTAGGCTGAAAAAAAATCTTCCATGTGGACAGTGGCGGGAGAGAAATTTTATCACCGTAGATTGTATTACCCAAAGAGGTTGTATATCTACAACAGTAGAAAATCTCCTTCTGCTACATGCTGCATCAGTATTGTTAGGACCTGCTGGCACTGCTGTGGGGATGGATACCTTAGAAACAAGTATAAAAACTGGTGATTTTTGGTGTGCTAAACCAGATTGTCAGTGTAATCACAGACTGAGAGCTGCTGTTCTAAACTAATTTCTTTGTTTAAAAATAATACTTATCAGAAATTCTCCAAAATTAAGAAATGTCAATGCTAGATCATGCATTTCCAGCCCTTATTTAACAAGCTGTTAGGTATGTGCAATAACAGTTGGACGGCTTCTCCTGGAGTAAATTATTTCTTTTAGAGTAACAATTAACAGAAAATAAAAAAGTTGCTGGTGAAAAAGACTGTACAGTGGTAGGTCTGGAAAGGAACTGAAAAATTATCTGTCCCATAACTCTGCATGAAAGAAATAACACAATTTTGCTACAGGTAACTTGGAAATGAGATCTTTGATTTCTAGTACTAGAAACAGGTAAACAGAGATGTCACTGCTGTCACGGTCATTCTGTCTGAGATGACCAGGTTTATATGCTGCTTCTGAAAAGGAACTTCACAAGCTGCTTGTAAAAGCTTGACACTTGGAAAAAATTGCCTGAAAGTTGGTGACAACTCCTCAGACCAAGTGTATGTCAACTATTCGCACTTCATGTCTCAGATGTAACGAGATAAAAATGTTACAGGAGTTCAAAACATCCTGTCAAAACACCTTGATCTCTCTTTTTGCACCTAAATCTCAGTGTTGTCTATATTATCCATGGCCAAGTACAGTCCTCATTTACAATTGTGAATCTCAGTCGCCAGGTTAATAGAAACAAAATCCAGGGCAGAATTTCACACGGCTGAAGGTGTATAATGCTAAAAGTTCTCACCTTCATTTTCCCAGTCGCTCCAAAGAGTAAGGTGTTTCTGGAACAATTTAGTGCAAATGTAATTTACACACAGTACTTTAAGCTTGCTGCCAGCTTTGCCTTAGTCGAGCAATGGCACAAACGTGCCATGACTAATCACAAACCCAAAGGCACCCAGTGTGAATTCAAGACCCCAAGTGGGCTCAGTGAGATTTTTCACTGCCAAAAAGGGACGATTTTGGTGCAGAATGTTTGACAACAGCTGTCTGTGTCTCCCTGGGTTGCCTAGGAACAAAGAGCAAATGACATCCATTTTGGGACACAGAAGGTAAAGCTCTTTAGGGCATTCCCAAACTCTGAAAACCTCTTTGCTGCAATGAATGAGGTTGTGCTGCTGGATGAGGAGCTGTTGACCCTTGCGTGTCCTCTGTTACCAGTGCTATCTTGGAATGCAGGGAGACTCCAAAATAAGAGTGTAGTGTTTCTCGGTGGCTAAGAGAACAAAACTTTCAGCTTCAGGAATGTGAAGTGTGGTTGCAGAAAGCCATCAAGCAGCGATAGTAACAAAAACACCAATGGCATCTGTTATGGATTGTAGCAAAGAAGATCAAGCTAAAACACACAGGATCATTCTTTTAGTCAAGACAACCAAGACACTACTGCACATGTTGCTGAAAGCTGAATGAAAGGGCGGTGCTGGTGTTATACAGGGAGTTACAGCAGGGCCTCTGCAGGCATACCCTTGTTCTAGTCATATTCATACTTAAAGCAGTTCATGTCTAAAGCATAGCCTCTGCACCCCTAAACACACCTGCCAGACCCCTCAAAGGAGCAAAGCCTAAAGTGGAGGTGTCAGCTATTAGTTTACATAAGAGTAAGTAGTCAGTGCCTGCTAATACCTTTGAGCTTCAGCCCCCTGAGCTCGCCTCCTTCTCATGCCTTTCTGTATGCATTCTGCACTTCCCTGCTTCAAAAGGACTTCAGTTTTGTGCTGTTTGATGCCCAGACTATCAGCCTTGGTGCCACTGCTGAGCATTGTTTGGCAGATGAAGAGCCTCAAACCCTGGGAGAAAAGCCATCACTGTTTCTGTGCTCTCACAGTCCTAGTTCAGCAAGCCACATAAATACAGACATCACCCTGATGGGGATTCTGTCTGCTTCTCTGGGATGGTCATTGCACTGGAAGTTGTGGAAATGCTTATGCTAATTGCTGAATCAGACCCCAGTTCACACAGGTTACCTCTCAGCCCGATATTATGGATCAAGAGGGGAAAAAATGGAGTCTCCTTATCGGCTTTGACAGCCTTGGGACTTTGTGCAGTATTCTGCTGCTTTAACACCAACACCACCACCCCCCAAGTTTATCATAGCAGAACAGTGCTGGAGTGCAGAGCTATGGGTGGACCCTTCAAATCACCCACTGCAATATGGGGCTGTGGCATGTGAGAAGCTAAAGAAAATGTCACTCCCCAGCCTCCTCCTCCCTCTTTTTCCCAGCCTTGAGCTCACTGAGCTGCTCAGTCCAGCAGAAACTGGGCTCAGACATTGCTTTATTTCTTCATTCAAGACACTGCTTCACTCACTGCTCCCTTTCTACAGAAAGCAGAGCAAAGTGCATTAATAGGTGGATTAAAGAGAGGAGGGAAGATAAATAAAGAAAAACTACATATCCTCATAAGATTTTTTTTCAGTATGTTTCTTTAAAAATGTGCTGAATAAGTAATTTACCTCCAGTCTCAGAACTGTGAGGTTTAATGAAGCTGACATTTCTTCTCCTCCAATGTTATGTCAGACTAAAAACCTTTTCAACTTATAATAGATACGTATGGTAATAGATATCTGAATGAAAGATCAAACAGACATTAAGTACTGCAGAAATAGCCTGCTAAAAAGATGAAGTCACCCTCTAATGACACTATTATGACACACAGATTAAAAGAAGAACCAGTAAAAAAGAAGGATGATAATGCTATTGTGTTACTCCACTAAGGTATTTTACCAGTGAAATGAAGTAACTTGCTTTCTGCATCTGTCCACTCAACTGACGGATGTTTTAAGGAAAAAAAAAATGTGCAGGAGAAAAGAGCTGTTCTTGAAGGAGAAAAAAAGCCCACCAAGCAAACCCTACCTGTATTTGGGGTTGGTAAGTAGTATCAGATGAATACTGCATTTCAAGCGTTTGATCCTGTGCCTCCAAAAACTACAAACATCATAAACCAAAATTAAAAACTTCGCCAGCAGTCTAGTACACATAGTAGGTTCAAACTGAACCCCCTTGAGGAAAGGATAATTACTAGCTTGTTGTAAAGCAGATGCATTTTTGGAAGCAGATGCGTGCAAGGTGACCATACTTTGGGAAACCACATTTGAAGCAAATATTTATTTGCATAACAAATAGAATACTTTCTACCAGCCCATTATGCAGCTAAGATTAGCTCAGACCTTTATAGTGACACTACATAGATAATAAACTGAAAGCAAATTTCAGCTGGTGCAGTTTCGCTGGTTCCTCAGCTGTCCAGCCGTGTGTGGGTCGGATGGGTGGAGACCTGTGTCGCAGTGTGCCTGCCAGCAGTAAAGCCTCTGAGACAAGGGGTCAGAGGGGGGCAATTCCACAGCACGGGATCAGTAGGATAGCTCCTTACCACAAGGGGAATATCTTGGAAGTTTGCCTGAGAAGGCTCAGGCTTCTACTTTGTGTGCATGTAGATAAGACCATCCCCTAAGGAGACAAGCGCTCGTGGACACAGCCCACCTCTACTGCAACCTATTTATATCTGCCACACAGACAGAGGACAACGTGATTCAGATGTTAATCAGTTCCTGGCAGCATTACATAGCCTCCTTGAGTACAAAGCAATATAGTTCTGCAGATGAGGCAGAAGCACATGGGGGTTCATTGAACCCTCCTACTGCAAGTGTCTAACTTAGGCACAGTGACTGCTCCCATCCACTGTCTGCACAGGGAGCCAAGATCTGGCAGACCTGGATTGTGGGCGTCTGGTGTGCTCACTGCTTTATTGAACTAAATTGCCATAACAGTCATGACAACTAAGCGAGGCACCTATTTATTGTAGGTGGTCTGAACACAGCCCACATTGCCGGGGTGCTGTGCCCTGCCTTCATCTACTCCTCCCGAAGCCATGAAACCAAAACACCATCAATTTGCTACAGGCTGCTGAGAAATGAGAAGCTGTTTCCCCTTTGCTTGCCTCAACATGGACCTTAAATGCAACTCCTTTCTGAGAAGAACCTGCAGAAATGGCACTGCAGGGTTGTGCATGGGCTCTGTCCCAAAGACTGCTGGCTGTGTGTGCTCGCTCTGTGTGCAATTGATTATTTGTTTCTAACTGTTGGTGCTGTCCAGCCAGTGTGAGGACTATATAGATGGATGGTGTATTTTCTTGATCTCTCTTGCCATTGCAAAGGGCATTCTGCAGGCCAAACTGCCTTCTAAATTCCAGGTCTTGAGGAATTCAGAGATCCTATGCAACCCAGCTTCCCTGAAGCAACTGATGCCTTGGGAGAAGCAGAAACTAGCAATATATCCAGTCCTAGGTGCCTAGGACTCGAAAGGCAAATTCTACACTATCCCCTTTTGCATCCCTATTTGTGTGAGAACCCAGGAGTGCAAGGAGGTGACATTTTTTGCAGTGATTTTTCAGAACAAAGCAACACTGCAGATGTGCAGGTAGACAGCAGCAAGATACTGGTATGTTCACAAAGCATTTCTCCCTGTACTGTAGAAGCAGCACATTAATGAAACAGTCAATACATGGCTGCTTTTTTTCCCTGCCCTTATCTGCTACCAAAGGCTGAACTGGCTGAGTGAGCTGAGTCTCTGTAGTTTCTCTGGTTCCCTTTGAAGAGGTTTGTCTCTGTGATACAGCAGCACTGCTACATCCATAGAACAGTAAGTGTTGCTTCTCTTGATGTAGTACTTTTATGCCTACTTGCTGCTTCTGGGCTTTGCTTATCTCTCTTTTTATTTGCCTAGATAAAATACAATCATAAAAAAATGACCATATAGTTGATATGACAAAAATACTGCCTTTTAAAACCAAAAAGAAAATCTGGTTACCCATGTACAATTTTGTAAAAAGGGAAGATGGGTTATTGAATACAAAGGAGACTGACCTTGAAACCAAGCAGCAAGGCCCAGCTTTACCCATGGAACTGGGTCTAGGTCTCCTTTGGGCTCTGTTTTCTTCCTCCATCATCCTTTTCAGTTGCAAGTGTCAGAAATTATATGAGGACTGTGCTGCAGTCTTTCATATGGGTGTTTTCATGTTATGAAACAGAGGTTGTAGGTATACTGCATGGCAATAGTGAAGAGCTGTGCAGTGGTGAACCTTTATTTGGGACAGTTGTGTCCCAGGACAGCCTTTAGGGTCATCTTTACCCAGAAAGATGCCCAAGCAATGTCTAGGAGAGTGCTGTTTGGCACATACACATACCCTTTCAGGGAACAGGCCAACAGTTTAACATGAGGATGACCAGCAGTCCAGTGCCTGGGCTCACTCCTGAGGGATGCTTGACCTACCTTAGATATGCAACATGAAGTTTGATTAATTCCTCTTTGTTGGTGCTTACTTTTCTCCATTGACAAAAATGAGTTTGAAAATTCATTTGCTTAGATTTAGAGTGTTTAAATTTCAGATGGCAAAGGAGAGCAGATAAAGAATGACCTTTACTGCTTCATTGTGGCCAACAGGTGCAGGGAAGTGATTCTTCCCCTGTACTCAGTGCTGGTGAGGCCACACCTGGAGTGCTGTGTCCAGTTCTGGGCCCCTCAGTTCAGGAAGGACATTGAGTTGCTGGAGCAGGTCCAGAGAAGAGCAACAAGGCTGGGGAAGGGACTGGAGCACAAGTCCTATGAGGAGAGGATGAGGGAACTGGGGCTGTTCAGTCTGGAGAAGAGGAGGCACAGGGGAGACCTCCTCACTCTCTACAACTCCCTGAAAGGAGGTTGTAGCCAAGTGGGGGTTGGTCTCTTCTCCCAGGCAACTATCAGCAAAACAAGAGTGCATGGTCTTAAGCTGTGCCAGGGGAGATTTAGGTTAGATATTAGGAAGAAATTCTTTACAGAGAGGGTAATCAGGCATTGGAATGGGCTGCCCAGGGAAGTGGTGGATTCTCCATCCTTGAAGGTTTTTAAGATGAGACTGGTTGTGGCACTTAGTGCCATGGTCTGGTAACCACAGCGGTAGTGGATCAAGGGTTGGACTTGATGATCTCAGAGGTCTTTTCCAACCCAGCTGATTCTATGATTCTATGATTGATACTCAGTAGTTGATGTCAAGTAAGAAACCACAATACATGTAGAATCTGGCATTGCAAAGGATCTGTGTCACAGTAGGTGTTGCAGAATATTACAAGGCAAATATTACAAGCTCTTACACTGAAGAGCTTAGGATCTAAGTGAACAGCATATATGCACGTTCCTTGATGCTTTTTATGACCATAAATTAGTGTACAGCGGTCTGAATAAACTCTTTTTCGAGAAATAATTAAATCAATATATGAAAATCAAAATATTTGATTTCCCCATAAGAAAGCAATAAAAATGTAAGCAACACATTGATCACAAAATGCTGATTGTCGCAATTGTCACAAGCCTTTCAGTGGGCCAAATTTGTCAACGTAGCAATAAAATTTACATCGTCATCAGCAAAAAAGAGCAGGAATCTGATGCAACCACTTTCTGATGCAGCAATCTGTGGGGCCCAGCTCCCTCTGGAGCCTTGGCCATTGCATCCTCATTTATATGAGTGTGTATTGATTGTACAATGGCACAAAATGGAAAAGTGGTGATTCATACCAGACCTTCATCCATTTGACAAACTGGAGGGCACTAGAAGACTGTGTTCCATAGATCTCTGGCAGAAATCATAAACTTTTGCAGCTTCCAGGGAAGATTGCTAAGAAAAATGTGACAGTCCTGTGGGCTTACCTTGCACTTTGAAAGCAAACTGAGATGAGTCTACACTTTTATTAGGAAACATAATAAGCTGACAAGACAAAAAAATCCAAATGCCACTGCAGTAGAGGCTGGGGACATCTAAGTCTTCATTGCTGGAGGCCTGATGCCATTGCTCATGGCAGAAGTGTAGAAAAGAAGCCTCTCCACAGTGGGCAGACAAGTTATGCCAATTCATTGATGCTCAATTGTCCCAAACCCTAACCCCTGATCACTATCTCTGGATTTACCGTGTGTTTTTCCAGCCACTGGAGGGCTCATATTTTTTGTGTTTTAAACTTAAAAGTAATATCGAGGGGGAAGAGGGATGATGAAAAATTTCATCTGTTTGTAAAGATAAGGGCTTTAAATTGAAAAAGAGTAGGTTTGGATTAGATATTAGGAAGAAATTTTTTACTGTGAGAGGGGCGAGGCTGCCCAATTGGAACAGGTTGCCCAGAGAAGCTGTGGCTGCCCCATCCCTGGAAGTTTTCAAGGCCAGGTTGGAGAGAATTTTGAGCAACCTGGTCTAGTGGAAGTTGTCCCTGCCCATGTCAGGGAGGGTGGAACGAGATGATCTTTAAGGTCGCTTCCAACCCAAATTGCTGTGATTCTGTGTTCTATTATCTGAAAGCATGCCCACATCTGGACTGGCCTGTGCAGAGGACTACGTGATAGGCAGTCCTAATTACTCTTTAATCCATTTCTTCACAATTTAATTGTTCTGAAATGCCCCAGTCACTGAGCATGTGATGAGCAATTAAAGACCGACAGACCTTCAACCACAATAAAAACCATGTTGTTTAAATTGTCTAGATAAATGCAGGGCATTTTATGTAACAGAGGCAATAGACATACAGGCTATGTACAAAGGTACACAGACAGAAGAAGAGAAAGGTGATAAAATACACTAATAATACAACTCCAACAGAGTTTGACCTTGTCCCTATATTGTGCAGAGGTGGTTAAGGCTGAGTGGGATTTACAGATATTATTTTGGCCACCAGAGGGTTCCCATATTTATCCATTTGTGAAGTTGAAGCAGTGAGAGAGTAAGGAACATAGAAAAGCCACTCTAAAGAATGTGTGAAAGCAATAAAGATCAAACAAAGTGCAACCCCAAAGTAATGCAAATAATCTACATGCAGCTTCAATTTAATTACTGTAAAAATCAGTGACTGCATTTTGCAGAACAAAACCAGACATTTCTGTACTGGTTGCAGCACCCTCATTCTTATTTGCACCATTGCTCATGAGATCAGGATTCAAGCAGCTGACGATAAATTCCGTGTATGTAGGACACCTATTAAAGGTTTCATGTGATGTTAGAGTGAGTAGGTTAGTACAAAAGAAACCCCACAAAGTAAATAAGATTTCAAACGTTGTGGTATTGTCAGGGCAAAACCCCAGATTCCAAGTCAAGTTCAATCCTGCAAAGCTAGTAATGGCAGTGCTGTTTTCCTAACTTGGCTTCAGTCACTACCGTGACTCTCAACTCTCAAATAATAGGTGATTCATCTTAATGTTATTTAGGGAAGGAGTCACAATGGCTTTGATAAGTCAAATGATGGTCAGATATTTTTCTTACAGCTCATTAATTTTCCCAGGAAACAATGGGCCAAATCCTGCTGTCAGTTATGCTACCAAACTCAGTGTACTAGAGATGCTTTTTAATCCAGGCTAGATCTAGATCCCCCTCTGACACGTACCTGATGGGCTCTTGGGTTTGTGTTTTCTGATATGCTTCATCAGATCTCTTGGGGCTGTCCTGAAAATGTCAACCAGAAATATGTTCATTGCAGCAACGTGATAAAATCTCTCTGGAGAGTGTGATAAGGGACAGCCCTTGGTCTGAGCAGGCTCCTTGGAAACTTAATCCAAGGTTTCATGGTTCCACCAGAAGACTCAGACCCTTGGAGGGGGGAAAAGGCTCCGTGTTGCCTGAAACAGTGGAGTAAGAGCTCAGAGGGCTGCAGTGCCTTTCCCCTCTGAGGGGAAGGACAGAAGGATGCTCTTTCTTCCCCTTATTGGTAAGGATGGTGGTCAGGGAAGCAGCCCATGAAAGTGTGCTTGTGGCTTTCCTTTGGTTGGCCTCCCACAGGAGGAAGTCGAAAGGGCTGTGTGGCCCAAAGAGCAGCTCTCAAAGGACTGACCATTCTCATCCTTCCTGAGAAACTCAGACATCTTCCCCATTGTGCAGGTTTCTCCTTTGTCAGCATACCAGGAACTCCATCAGCTTGTGCAATATGGTCCAAAGGTTCAGCAAACTCAGAATCTTTTTCCTTATTTGAGGTCAGAGCCTGATGCCTTCAATTGTGGCAAAGAGAGACTTACTGCACAGTCCACTGACTTCAAGGAAGCTCCTCATGAAAAAATTTATTTATTCAGCTTGAATAATGAGCACAAGAATCCGGCTTTTGATAACACAGGCATGGCAGCTTCACAGATGCTACAGCATTCAGTGTTATATCAAAGTTTCAATTTTTATTTCTAATAAGATGCTGACCTTCTAGGCTTCATATGATGCATTATAATTAGAAGACTTATTGAGAAGCCTAATATAATATTATACCCACTGGGGAGTCAAAAGTGCAAATAGTAAAAATATCAAATCTCAATATTTAATTAATTGAAACAAATTAAATTTCAACCTATTTCTCATTTCTGTCAGCTATTTAAGGTTGCATTTGAACTTTAGAATTTATGCAGATTTTCATACAAATGTTCTGAGTCAGAATTTTAAATGACTACGATCTGTGTTTGTAGACACACTTTGCATCTTTTTTAAGAGCTTCTCAACCAAGAGCTTCCACGGCTCTGTCTGGGAGGAATTAATTGAATATAACTACTCTAGTCAGGTTCCTAAATGGGTTTCAGACACTTGAGAAAGCCTGGCCTTTCTTCTTGGTGAAGAAGGCTACTGGAAGACTACCTTTTAAAACTCCCCAATCAGGCTGCTCTCAAAGAGCAGATTTGTCCCAAAATATAGGTAGAAGACAGAAGAAGGTATAAACACAGATTGTTTCAGTGAGGCAGTTAAGAGCAAAAGGCAAATAGAAGCAACTTTCACGAAGGTTGGGTTGACTTCCATTTTTGTGTTATTTCTGACCTTTACCTAGTGTGCAGAAGGCCTTTTGTGCAGACAAAAGAAATAGTGCAAAAATAACTGAAGGGCTCTTGCAGGTGCATTATCAAATCACAACAACAGTCTATTTGTCCTTATTCCTTGTAATGACATCCTAGGACTGCACTCATTGGCTTACTACTAGCTAGTGATTTGTTGTCAAAAATATATAAGTAAATGAAAACAGGCACTCAGTAAATAAATCACCAGTGATGGACCTGGAGTTCCTCTGAGAAATTTATTATTGCTAGACAGTCCACATGGCTGCAGTTCGTCTGTGGAACTGCTGTTCTACAGTTGTATTTCTCCATGGTAGAGAAAATTTACAGTACTCAATCATATGCCACAGTCCTTTGATTAAATGTGGATTAACTGTACATGATAGCCCAGAGCAGCTTAAGTACCATACAGTGCGTTACATAAATGCATGTTCAGGATTATTACACATACCAAAATAGACATGTACTTGATAGAGGTTGTTATGGTTTACAATTCCCTTTTCCCTTTCCCTCTCTGTGGTAATAACTATACATGTATTGGCCTTAAACACCTATACGTCTTAAGCACAGGTTAAATTATAAAAGAGATTGCAACATCTTCTTTGTCCATCATCATCTAATAAATCAACAGGTCCATTTCTGTGGATTGATGTAATGGCATTTATGAGCATTGGCAAAGTCATATCCACTTAACTGATGCAATTAAGTAGTGCCGTGCTCTTATTATAATAATAATGGATTGACTGATGAGTAATTTATTTCTTTCCAATGTAACTGACAAAAATAGGCTATATTCATAGACAACGCAATGTATTTGGATCATAAAACTGCTGTCTTATCAAATCCACCATTAGCTGAGATTTATCCTCACCAGAGAGTGGTGAAAAACACTTTAAACCAAGGACCAGGCTTAATGAGGAATCCTGGCCCCGATGCGTAAAGTCCCACAGAGAAGGTGAATATTTTACTAGCTGTTTCTCATAAGAGAAGTGCTGCTAAACACTGTCATAAAAAACCAACTCTCAGAGCTGCCAGCTGAACTCTCTTGTCTAAAGAAGGAGATGGCTGTGTTTGGTTTAATTTTAATTGAGTTTCCAGGAAAAATATTTCCTTATTGCCACTTGTTACTCCATACATTTTCCCTGACACTCCTTTCCTATCAATATTGCCTGGATATCTGAACAAATCAGTGCTTTTACCACCTTCAATTGGTGTTTTGGAGTACCTTGTTATTTCCCATGTTTATGAATGTTATTTCATAAATCATAGAAGAGTTTGGGTTGGAAGGTGCTATAAGGTCTTCCCAGTGCCTTGTCTTCTCCAGGCTGAACAACACCAACTCTCTCATCCTGTCTCCATAGAAGAGGTGATCCAGCCCTTTTCATTGCGCCCTCTGGACTCGCTTCAGCAGGTCCATGTCTTTCTTATTTTGGGGACCTCAAAGCTGGATGCAGCACTCCCACCAGAGTGGAGTAGAGGAACAGAATCACCTCCCTCGACCTGCTGGCCAAACTTCTTGTGATCCAGCCCAGGATGTGGCTGGGTTTCTGGGTGGCAGGTGCATGTGCCATGTTGAGCTTCTCATCCACGAACACCTCAAATCCTTCCAATACCCCAGGGCTGCTCTCAATCCTTCCTCTGCCCAGCCTGTATTTGTGCTTTGGGTTGTCCTGACCCAGGTGCACAACCTTGCATTTGGTCTCATTGACCAAATTGAACCTCATGAGGTTCATGCAGTCCCACCTCTCCAGCCTGTCCAGGTGCCTCTCTTCCCTCCAGTGTGTTGACCACACCACTCAGCTTGGTGTCATCAGCAAACCTGCTGAGGGTCCACTCAGTGCCACTGTCCACGTCACTGACAATGTTAAGCAACGCCAGCCCCAATATGAACCCCTGAGGACCACCACTGTTCTCTGGCTTCCAGCTGGGCATCCACGTTTTGACTGCAACTCTTTGAGTGCAACAATTCATCCATTTCCTTAACCACCCAGTGGTCCACCCACCAAATCCACGTCTCCTTTTTAGAGACAAGGATGCTGTGTGGTACAGTGTCAAATTCTTTGCGCAAGTCCAGTTAGATGACATCGGTCACTCTTCCCTTATCCACCACTGCTATAAGCCCATCGTAGAAGCCCACCAAGTTTGTCAGGCACAACTACACATGTGAAGGACCAAATTATCTGCCTGCTGGGAATTC
>NW_016690254.1:382853-427892 GCF_001604755.1 Lepidothrix coronata | reverse complement strand
CGGGGGGCTGGGAATCGAACCCGGGTCGCAGCGGTGAGAGTCCTGCACCCTAACCACTAGACCACCAGAGGCCCTTATTTATAGCAGTTCCCTGCTAATGCAGGAGTCTCAGGCTCTGTTTTGTGTTCTTAGAGTGACAGGAGGTCAAATGAGATAATCTGGTCGATTCTTTTCTTCTTGAACCATAAAAAACTGTGAAATGGGAATTTAGAACATTTGGCTAGTATTCAGTGGAAGAGAGTTGTTGCTGCCATAAAGGGAGTTATGATGGAAATGGATGTAATATGCCCTTGAGAACTCTGAGCTTTTATACTCAAAACAAATGATAGAGGTAAGGGCAATGAGCAAAGACAAGCTGCACTGCTATAAGCCCATCGTAGAAGCCCACCAAGTTTGTCAGGCACAACTACACATGTGAAGGACCAAATTATCTGCCTGCTGGGAATTCACACGATTTTGCTGGTTGCAGCAGAGCTGTTCCAGTTTACAGGCTGCTGGGGGCCTGTAGGTGGGCAAGGACAAACACCCTACCTCCAGGCAACCCAGGATCTCTGCAGTGCAGCTTGTCTTTGCTCATTGCCCTTACCTCTATCATTTGTTTTGAGTATAAAAGCTCAGAGTTCTCAAGGGCATATTACATCCATTTCCATCATAACTCCCTTTATGGCAGCAACAACTCTCTTCCACTGAATACTAGCCAAATGTTCTAAATTCCCATTTCACAGTTTTTTATGGTTCAAGAAGAAAAGAATCGACCAGATTATCTCATTTGACCTCCTGTCACTCTAAGAACACAAAACAGAGCCTGAGACTCCTGCATTAGCAGGGAACTGCTATAATAAGGGATAAACCAAAATGATTCCCCCCACTTTCTGGGAAACAATGGATGAAGAATCATCCTGACTTTTGCAGTTCGATCTCATGGAAAATACCTACCCAATTCCAAAATATAGAGGTCAACATGACCTGAGCCCATGAACAAGGTATGCTGGTTGAGACTCAGGCAAGGATGATTCAACATGTCACCTGGGATCACTATGCTGTCCCATCTGGGGGTCTTTCTTTATCTGTGGGGCATATTCCTTATGTTCCATATGTGTTTGTGTGGGGTTTTGTGTGTGAGCACACAATTCTTTACCAAAGGGGAATTCCCTCCTTGGTCCCTGAAGCCCGAGGTCCAATGTTTGTTGTTGTTTGAAACTGTTTCATTTGTGAGAAATAACACTGGGGACAATCAAGATCTTCTTGTCCTCTGCACAGATTATGAATGGAAAATGGGGCATTTCACAAACTCAAGACCAGCAGAGATCACCACAACCACCCCATACTTCTGACCACAGTGTCTGTGACACCCTGATGAGGAGGGGGACAGCTCTGCTGATGGAGGAAAAGGACTTTACTGCTAAAAAAAGAGATGAGACCTCTGTTTTTTCTTATTAGATGATGGCAAATACCCTAAGTTTCCCCAGCACTGTCAGACTCATCTAAATGTTACACCAGGAAGCTAAAAAGGTCTTTCAAATGCACCACATGAACACTAACATAAAAGTAGAAGATGTGGTTAATAGTATTGGCTGGCCTAAGAGGGAGAGAGAGATCTACGGATTTTTATTTACTGCTGTAAGTGTTAACAAAGTTTGAAATCAAGGTGGTTTATGATTAAAGACAACAAATAGGTTAATTTCTGCTCACTGGATCCAAGTATCTAATGCAAGGTTAACTCATTGACCTCACCCCAAAGGCATTATGTATTTAATTTTCAGGGCACAACTGCACATTACATGATGACCAGTAAGATCATCAATACTGTCTTTTATTTCTGTTCTGAAACTTTTAACAGAAGAGAAACATCTGATCTCTGAGAAGGTGTGATCTATGCCTGCACTCATGCACTCATATATTATTTATCTTGATCTACAAGTGATGTCTTACAAAGGGCCCCATGGAGGAAAAATAAGAGCCATTTGTGCTACCTTTCATCAGAAATGTTTATACAGAGTCCTCTCTCTCTGACCACAGAGCAGACATCTCATTCCTGATACTACACCTCCTCACAGGAAGAAACACTAATCGTTCTTCCCCTCTGCAGAATGTCTAGTTCTTTTTGTAACTTAAACTTGCTACTTCAAATGCTCCTTCCTCCTCGCAGATGATGTAGCCACTGCCCTTATCAGACTACTGATGCTTCATCTTGAAGCACAAGCCTCTAAGTCCCTCCTCTGAGCTCATTCACACGAACAGAATGCAGGATCTTTGTTATTGAATAGCTGTTAAAAATGGTTGCATATCTTTGATAAAGTCCTTTGGCACTGGAGAAAAACAAAGGTGAAATAGCGTCACAGTGTCAAAGGTTAAGTGCTGAATCATGAAAAACTCCCATGTAATGAGTACCCAAGCCTGCCTCTTCTAGGTGTAGTACCAAGATATTGGCCTCTGAAAATTCAGCAGAATGGATTCACTGTACTGGTGACCAACATAAAGCAGGGAAATGATAAGAAAATCAAGGATAATGACACTGTTGGACAGGCATGTCACCCAGTGAAGAGAAGGTTTCAGCTTCTGGCTAATTTGTAGTTTTCAATATATTTCACTGTACTGCCCAAAAGTTGAAGAGCTGTTGTGACACCACAGTCACCATACAGTTAAGGTCTGGAATGTGATGTTCTGGTGAGTTAAGAAAAACTTTTTGATTACCCATGCTTTGCACCTGGAATTTAAACCAGGGACTGGGTATGAAATAGTGCTGGATGTGCTTTGGAGATAAGAACTCGCTCACCACACCAAGAGGGTTCTTTTTTGTTGTTGTTATTACTTTATTTTTCTTGTGGCATTTATTCCAATTCAATTAAAATAATAGAAGTTAATTTTAAAGACATATCTAGCTTACTGAAACTTTAGAGACATAAAAATTGTCAAAGGGTTTCAGCTTTTTCCGAAAGAAGAATGATCAGTCAATTTGCAGTAATGAAGCAGTTTCTTACTATGTGGTCAAAGGGAAGACAAAAATGGCCTTGCCTGAAGAAGAAAGGGACAGCTCTATTTGGGTGGGATAAATCAGGATGAGATACAGAAATGTAGCAGAACGATTTTCATTATTAGTGTCAAAGGAGAATCATGTTGGCCGCCTGGGAAAATGAGTAGCATGAAAGACTAATTCTTTTCACAGCTGGATAGACTACTGGGTCCCAGCAAACTTTATAACCTGAGTTATAAGAAGAAACCTTGGGAGGGAAAAAAGGGAACATTCCTGATTTTTCGTCTACTTCTAAAATTCTATCCCTAGTCTTTCAGCTTAATCAACATCCTAAGAAGGCCTCAGGGATCAAAAATCAAGAGAGCTGTTGCTGAGAACTGTGTGCAGAAACAGGTCAGGCTTGAAGGATCAGTGGGTACTGAGTCTGCCAGAAGATGTGTGCTGCTGTGAGACACTGTGCATCTGCCTATGGCTCCTTAAAATGAAGGCAAGCCAGACAAGCATAATAATGGTAACACACAGAAGAAGACAAGGAATTTAGAGAAATTTTCTTCTTATTTGAAGGTGAGGAAACTCTGTTGAGATATAACATGGAGGTTTTTTCTGTTATGTGCATAGCTGGAGTGTGTTGAAACAAGAATCATAGAGTCATCCACCTAAATTGTTCCTTTGCTGCATATTCCCTGTACTCATAGAGCCCAGAACAGATAATCAAGGCCCATCCAACCATTTAGACAAGCCCAGAATTCCTCTAGACTAGAAGTAAAATATGGCTTTTGATTCACTCAAAACAAGATGCTGGAGACTCGGGAAAAGGTGAAACAACAAAGTCCCTAACACCATCTGCATTACTTCAGCCAGCTGAATCTTCCATATCTTCTGGATTCTCTCCAGAAGAAGTTCATACAGAAGAAACCAGTACCACAGGCCAGTTTTATGCAGCCTGACACTGCCAGTCCTCACTCCCAAGGGAATGCAAAAGAAACCCGGGAAGCCATTTCCACTTATATGTAAGGAGAATTAACGGCTACACACCTCAAAAAAAGCTAATGCTTGGGCCCATGTTGTCTCTGCAGTACTCCCTTCCACTGTTCTCTGAAGAGCTCTCTTTCCTCCTCTCTTGACACATACCTCACTCCCACTTGAATATTCTCCTGCACCATCCCATCTGTGAGAAGCAGACAATATACTGCTGCCTGACATACTTTTTAGGAGGCTCCTTTCACCCTTACTATCTTCTTTTCGCCATGAATACACAATGTATCTATTAAAGATCCCTTCTCAGGTCCACTGTCTTTTCAGGGAAGTTTCTTTGTATATCCAGACACTAAACAGCTTGGATCTGGGAACACTTCCAGTAGAGGACCAAAATCTATTGGGAGAGGCAGGAGAGCACATAGCTTTGATTTTAAAATGCATTTGTTTCACAACTGAGAACTAAACAGGCTTGCCTGAGCCAGCAAACCAGAAATTCTAACCAAGCCTGCAATCTGAATATTGTAAATAGGAAAAAGAGTAGCCCAAAGGCATAGTGTACAGCAAGAATACCTTGAGAATGGGATGATGGATCAGAGATCCCACATGTCTTCCCCCCATCCTCATCCCTACTGGTGCTGTCACCCATAAATGATGGTGCAAAATATACAGTGTTGGAGTATTTGTAGTCAACAGCCTCTGCTGCAAGGGATCCTGGCTCATATTGGCCAGTGGAGCTGCCACTGCATAAATAACAGCTCACTGACACAGTGTGAGATCTGTGTTTGTGCCCTTGGGAGAGTTTAATCTTTTTCTCGGAGCCTCTCTCCTTCAAGAAATTGCAGTGAAGGGTGTCCGTGATGTCACACTGCAGGGGACGCAAGCTCAGTGGAATGGATATACCCATCTGCCCAGCAAGGCAGACCACACTGAGATGGCTAGATCTCTGAAGGTCTTGCTCAGCACCCTGCTCTTTTCAAGTGGGAAGATTGATGGTAACTTGGGAGTATATAAGAGAGAGACTCTGAGGTGTCTCAGCCAAAAATACATGAGTTTGCCCCAGCCTCTTGCATCCCAAGGTCAAACTTTGCATGTGGATGGCCAAATTAGACACAAGTGTAAACTAACTCACCTGGAGTGTGGATTGTCAAGGGACCAGAAAGAAGATGAGAGAGCTGCAACATGAGTTGCAGAGAATATGGCTGTTCCCACATTGCACTTAGATCCCTAATGTTTTCTACGAGATCCTTCACTGGCACTCTTTAGGGAAAGTGAAAACTTGCATGTAAAGAAATTCTTGTGGGAACAAGTAACTAGAAAAAATATGGAGAAACGAGTAGGAATGTGTTGTCATATGGTGGGGATTATCAGTGGAGTTTGTCACAGAGATCTGTCCTGAGACCTCTGCTCTTCAAAACGTTCATAAGCAACTTGGAAAAGGATGTGAGCAGTAAGACAACCAAGAAAAAAAAGAAACAAAAAAACCAAACAGTAAAGTTAAAAGCAAAAATAATTATGACATATGGCTAAAGGATTTCATGTTAATTAGTGACCAGCTGGTAAAAACAGTCAAATGAAAGTTAGGTGATAAATGTGGGATAGTAGATACGAAGAGAAAGTATTCTAAATATAAGAAAGGGATGGTATGTTCTAAATTAGTTATTACTATTCAAGAAAGGGAGTATCAAGGAGGGATATCAAGGAAGGATGTCACATAAGATTATCAAGATGCAGATTTTAAACGAAACAAATTATTATTAAAAATAATATATTTTTCTTTCACATGATGCATAATTAAACTGCGGAACTCCACTGCCACAGGATGTTGTAGAGGCCAAACATATAAATGGGCTCAAAAAGCAATTAGACAAATTCCTGGCTGAAAAATTCATCGAGCGTTACAAAACGCAAAGATGCAGATACAATCTCTGGCTCACGGTGCCCCTAAGGCACAGACTGCTGGGAGGGTGTGCCAGAATAAAGTATCCTTCTACACTCTACAGTTGCTCTGCTTTTGTGTTGTTCCCCGAAATACCTGCTACAGGCCGTTCTCAGAAGCACAACACCGGGATGAGGACGGATTTCTGCGTCCACTGTTACGGGAATAGGTAATTATTCACAAAGTTAAGGAAACAAAATAGAAGTTGGAACTGAATCCAGATAGGGGCTGCAGCATTTGTGATTGCTGAAAAAAATAAATCAGGGGGGATTTGACAATCGTAAGGTGAAAAGATACTGCAATAGAAGGAGGGTATCGGTTTTAGCATATAGGCTGGTCAACATAAAGTATCAGTCTTGTACTGTCAGGCAGAGAGGGGGCTTTCCACTCAGTGAGAAGCTTGTAAGGCTTCTGGGGCCATAAACCACATTAAGAAATGAAGCCCACACAGAAATGCTTTCTAAGACATCATTTGGTAAAAGACATCAACTCGATCGGTGGAGCTGTATATGTCACTGATATATTCCTTGCAGCTTACCTTGTTTTTCACTAGAATCCAAGAAAAGCCATTTGTATTTAAATGACTGTAGAAACGGTAAATTGTTTCATCTGGGAGTTTAATAAATGGTTTGCCCTAGTTTGTCAGAGTTTGCCGTAATTTTACGTGACTGGCCACATAAATTTGCTGGAAATGATCAGATAGCAGGAGATTGGCACAGCAGAGGAATTCCAACAGAAGCTCAGAGTTAATGAATCTCCACCCATGTCCAGACACGCGGATGGGGAGAAGGCCAGCCAGCAGCACCCAGCTGGGATCCTCTGAGCCGAGCACACCAGCTGTGGGATGAATCGCCTTTGCACTGTGGTTGTGGTGAGAAACTGTGTCCAGACCCTCTGAGCACTGGAGGAGTTTAAAGCCATATCCCAAAACAAATCATTATGACGCAGAAAATAATTTGTGTAGTGGATATAGGCTGCTCCCTTTTATCTCCTGGTGTTAAAAAGCAAATTCATTCTGGGAACTCACAGCCACCGAGACACTGCAGCACACTCCACGTATTTTGGAGGAGCCCCGTTCGTGCTAAAAGCTCAGGAGCATCCTCAGTAGTGTGGGACCATCGTGGTGGGTTGAGGAGATGTGCTGACCTCTGCAGGACCATCACCCCACGTGCTGGGTCTGAGCAAGGTGCGCATCAACTCTCCACGGGCCATGGTTTGGCTTGGTGTGGCACTTCTCCCTGTCACAATCAATCCAAACTGAAAGCAGTTGCTTAGTTCCTGGGGTTTAAGGCATCTCATTAACTGCTTCAGCAGCAAGGTAACTTCTTTTTAAGTTCATAAGTCTATTATTCCCCTTAAGTTTGTCACGTTGAAAGTCTTCCTAAAGTTAATGGATTTGAAGGGGAAAATGCGCCCTGAAGTGCCTGTGATTTCTGGTTATCCTGATTATCTGTGCTCTGCAAATCAATGTACTTGGATCTGGTCAAATCTATAGCCAGACAGGCTGAGGAAAAATAAATCCAGCAGGGGTTTGAACTTCTTTCATACATCTTAATAGGGACATTATGCTTAAACCCCTTTGTGACCATTTAAGTGATAAGACCATTAAAACCAGTGAGTGGCAAAAACAGCCCTCATCATGAAAATGCATTTTAGGTGTCAACTGGATACAGTGTTAATCTTAACTATCAGCATCCTTCCACAAAAAAATCACAAAAATCAGGAAAAATACATTGCTGGTCTCAGCTTACTACCTTGGGGACAATTTATGGGTTTTTCCTAGTTAGTTTGAAGAAATGCAAAAACTTCTACAAGGACAAGGATCCTGTGTTTACAGGGAAATGGAATATAAAAGATTTTTTTTCCTTTTTCCTCCTGCATATTTGGATTTCTCCTGTGCACAGACTATGACTTTCAGCTACAGGCTATGACTGATCCCTTGACAACTCTAGTCTCTGCAATAAATTGTTCAAAGTCAGACCTGGGGCTGTGTCAGTTCCTAGAATATCTGGGGTTTATATCTTCTCTAGCCTCATTTTAAATTTAAATGATAACAAATGCAATCTGACCCCAGATGGAACAGAACATATTTTTACATCAGATTGGTGTTTTTACTAATATGACTTTGGTAAGGATCTCAAACCCTAACCAATCTCAAACAACCTCAAATCTCAAACAATCATTTATGCTGAACCCCTACACGCTTCCTAAGAGGAAGATGAGCTCATGTGCCACCATGGAAATGATGCACAATGCCAACAGGAGGCAGGCATTGCCTTGCAGGGAAGCAGTGCCGTGGTCTTCTGGACACATCTTTTCCCTCTTTTGTCCCCAGTTCTTCTGGCTCTTCTTGAGTTGTTTTTAGCAAATGCTTTATATGTTTATATTGCATCAGCATAGGGATTTAATGTTTTAAAGAGGGGTTTTAATGTTTTGTTTTATTTGCAGATGTACCTACTGCATTTTGAAAACACTGCATAATCTACTCTCTTCCTCAAATTTCACTGTGACAGGATTCAGACCCAAAAATAGGCTATTCCTTGTTTCTTCCCCCACAGCCTTTTTTTTTTTTCTTAAGAAAAGGTCTGTAAAATACTTTATAGCAGACTCGCCCCACACCTCTGTTTTTTGGAAGAGGCTGGAGAGGACAAGCCTCACACAGGGAGAAGAAAAAACATTACCAGTTGCATGGCAAAAAGGCTTTTCTGGTTTTGTGGGCAAAGGGAAATGTCTTGTTGCTTGGACTTTGTGGTGACTGGTCTGATGGTCTGAACTGGCAAGACACTTCTTCCATCAGAGTATGGCCAGTCTTCGCGAGTGAAGATTTGGGAAAGGTCATTGACCCTTCGAGCCTGCTCAGTGGATTTTTTAGGTGAGACACAGTGTGCGCTGAACTGAGCCCACCCTTTAATCCTGAGGTTCATCTGCTGGGGCCGAGCAAGCTTGGACAGTGGCAGTGAGGTCCTCAGAACGTAGGTTTGTTTAGAGTGACCTTCTCTTAGATGGATTACCTTACAGGGCTAACGAGCTGGTTGAATTCACAAGACTTTTTCTCTGGTCTTTAAATCTAGTACTCAACTGTCAGTAATCCCTTTCCTGCTTTCAACCAAAGGAAAGACATGTGCCATGAACAAAGGGGAAGGAGATGCCACATATTAGTAGCCAAGATAAGGTACCAGTATTTAAACATCGAGTGCTCAGTTCAGACAAAGAGGGGTATCTCTGATGAGTCCAGTGCAAATACACACCCTCACATCTACTGTGGTCATCTACAGAGCCATTTTGGTTGGATTTTTTTCCCTCTTTGACCCCTCATCACCTCTTTATTCAGCCTCCCCCAAGCAGAGCATGATGTCTGAGTCAAGCTTTTGAACTCTCTTCGTGTAAGTAGGTTTCAAAGGAAGCAAACAAGCTCATACATCCCTTGCCTGTGTAGGTGTGTTCACATATTTTTATTTATTAAAAACAAAATAAAAACATAATCTGATACAATTAAAGATGTGTTTCAGAGAGTGGTCTGTGCTGAGAAATGCTTGCACCTGGTATCATAATTCATAATGTTTAAGAAACAAGTTGGTATTAAAAAGAATCAAATGACAACGTAGATAATAGGATCCAAAAGTGCCTCCCAAATTATTGAACAATAGAGAATTGGATAAGATCACTCAGGCTATTTTTCTAATATTTTAGAGTAGGAGTTGCCTGCTCAAGCCTTTGATCTCATAACTTTGCCAGCTGACAATGAGATAATTAAGTGTTATGGACAATACGGCAAGAATGAAAATCAGTGCATTTTCAAGGGAGGGACTGAGATGTGAAGTGATCAGAGAAGCAAAGTGTATGTGAAGGGCAAATTTTTCAGAGTTCTGAATATGACCCATTGCAGGAGGATCAGTTCAAAATGTTAATTCAGCAAATAGAGCTAAAAGCAGTTATCCAACCTGGGGTTTTTTGTTTGTTGAATTTTTTTGTTTGTTTGTTTTTTGTTTTGTTTTGTTTTGTTTTTTTTTAATTCCCTGAGCTGATGGGACATTTATTGCATTTTTTTGCAGCTTTTGCTGCATCTGTTTGTTAATCACATAATATAGTTAACAGTGCCAAAGGAAGAGAGCAATTATATAACAAAGGAACTGAAAAACTATCCTCTCCTTGAAGAAAGAGTTTGGAAAGGACAACAAGGCACAACTCTGTGAACCACTGGGCCTGGGGAAGGCTTGGGGGTCACAAACTCTCCAGACCGTGGTGGTACAGTCACAGTTGTGCTCAAAGGGATCATGGAGGTTGAAGGTGGGTGTGCAGCCATCTCAGCACCCTTTTCAGAAATACTAAGGAGCCACAATGGAGCAAATGAGAGATGGTTACAAGAGGCCAGAGTACTCCCAAATCCACCATGGTTTTGTAGTAAAGGAGAAATTGGAATCAGTAAGAGAAAAGCTGCTAAAACCAACCCTGCTCTCCTGCTTCACTGGCTGGTATGCAAACTGCAGGCAACTGGCTAAAATAATAGATATTACTGTCTACTTGGCTTGGTCAGTAAAGGAATAAATTCTCCTTCTGACTGACCCACTCAAACACAGAGTATTCTGTAGGTATGTGTTGAGATGAATTTGAATAGGCTAAAAGGAATACAAACATACATTTTAGCAGTATTATAGGAAAATTTTCCTTTTTATCACACCAAATAAGCACCAATAACACCAGAGACAATATTCAACAAAGGCAAAATGAGCTCAAAATACCAAGGTCCTAAGACACTGGTTTGTCACCCTTATGGGATTTTACAGTGATGTGTGCTAAGTCCAACCTAGAACTTGGCTCTGGACCAAACCAGGGGCCAGCAGAGCCTGAGTTTGTAGGTTTTTTAGGAGATCCAATCCTGCCATATGTTTACCAGCGATATCATAATTGTCTGTGCATCCTCAGTCTGCTATGGATTTTGCAGCAGCTGTCAATAGCACTCATTCATCACGGGCCCAAGATAATTGAAGCGCTCCATCTGCTGCAGAGCCACTATTACCAACACTGATACTTGTGTCAGTAACTTACTGAAGAAGGGCCTGAACTTGCTCCTAGTGAAAAATCAATGGAAGGATTCCTGTTGGCAGAAGTGGAGGCAGCCCTAACCCTTTCGGTACTGAAACCCCGAGCGGCTGCTCAGCATCCAACTGCACGGCACCATCCACTCCTGCTGTGCCCCTGGATCACTGGGAGGAAGCAAACACAGGCCAAGCTGGGCTGTGATCACATAGCCTTGGCAAACTGGTCCTGCAAGGCACTCTGGAGCACAGATCCCTGCTGAGGGAAAGGACAGGCACAGTAGAAAAATCAGAAATGGGCTGAAGAAACAGATGACGTCAGCTCACATGGACGAGAGAGGCAGAATTCAAGTTATGCACTCAGTTTAAAGCTCCTGCCTGCATAAACAGTCAGACATGTTTACGGGAAAGTGCTAAAGGAATTAATCTGTTACTCAGCAACACTAATCAAGACTCCTACCCCATGCAGTTCACAAAGTCCTACATCTGTGCATACCTTTATATTCATGTTCACAGTCAGCCCCATTCCATCTTCTGTCTGCAGTACAAAGAGAAGGAAAAAATCAAGGTCTGCACAGTAAAACTAGCTATTGTGATAAAGCATCATTTTCTCTCAGATAAAACAATTATTTTCTATTATATGCAGTTCTCTTTTCTCCTATTTTTATCTACATGTTTTCTTCCAAGAACAAGCTTTAGAAAACCAAGGCAAGTTATGACCTTTTCAACAAAGAAGGGAAAACAGGAGTTGTTGTCCTGCTGTTGTGAGTGCAGATGAGATCAAACCAGAACTTTAAATCAGAAAACCCTTGAACTTTCCAGGTCAGACTCATGTCTAAAGTTTACTGCTAAGGCGAGCAAAGCCTGTGCTCAGATGGATGTGAATAGCTCCCACTGAGTTCAGGCAGCGTTCCTTGATTGTCACGGTAATATTTTTGTTGTGTTTGTTTACTCCACTGCAGGTTCTCAAGGATCTGACTTAATTTTCATTCTTTCCTGTTTGTACTCTGTATAGGGAAGGCCACTTGCTCGAATACATTTAGGTGCTCTTTGTGCACAGAATGATGTAATATTAGGAAAATGAGAACTTTAGTGAGGACAGCTGTCCCTGAAGTGTCACTTCAATGGCAAAAAACAAAGAGTGCCGAAGGTTCAAAGAAGATAACACTACAAGGTCTCAAAATACAAAGCAAAACCCAGTGATTTCACTTTTCATCAGAGGAGCACGGAAAGTGAGGCACTCTTCTGCTATGCAATGATTTAGATGGTTTTTGAAATGTTTTGTTGTTTAGTACATTCTAGACCTGTGAGGTTTTAACAGATAGATAACATTTTTTATTGGAGCAATGGGAATAGCTGGAAAGAGCAGCATGTTTGAGTTTCCTGCTGGTGAAATGACTGAGTCCTCCAGAGTATTTTACATTACCACAAGATGGAGGGTCATATAAGATCTCTGAGGTAACTGGTAAAGCTGTAAAGGAAGTTTCTTTTACAGTTGTCTTTGTCTCTTGTGGATGTCTCCTTACTTCCTCCAATGCATGAGGAGTCAAGGTAGATTTATTTTTTTTTAAGCAAAAAGGGCAGGCAGAAAGGAGAGATGAAAAATCAACAATGAGGAATAGTTCGATGAGTGGCAGAAGTCAAAATAGAGACAACATAAAACAACATAGACATGTTCCATTGCTAAAGACAATAATTTCATATCAGAAGGAAGACATGAGATTTTTTTTCTTATAAACTTTGATTTTTAGAAGAGACATAAGTATTCTGACTAAAAAAGATACTTTTCTTTTCAATATTTAATGAGCCTTTATTTTTGTCCATCTACTTTCAGTACATGAAAACAAGACTCTAACTCAGGAACACACTCTCCAGCTGTAGTGTAACAGATGTGCAAACCATTAGTATCTGCTACCCATTCCAAGTCATTAAATCTGAAACCCTGCAGGAGGAGTCAAAGGTACCATCAGGGGACCTGTGGCAGTTATGGTGTTTCTACTTAGCTGATCTCACTGGAAGGGCCAGTGTTTTACCTTAAGGCATAGAGGAGAGAAGGAACTCAGAGCTGGATTATATGTGGATGAAATGACTATGAAAATGTACAGCTTGAGTCATAAGATTCATTTTCTGAGCCCATCACCACAGTGAAGAGGAGATAAATGATGTCTCACTGACAAGGGAAGGTGTAAATAGGATCCAATGAACTTAAAAATAGAGTTAAAACAGAGAAGACCCTGGGCTAAATTACTGTAGTGTTTAAGGAAAAGGGCAGAGCCAGGGTTTGATTCTTGAGAGCTCAGTTCCTATAGTGAGATGGATGATTCCAGCTGGACCCTCCAGTGCAGCAGCAAGGGAAACCAATACAGGGAGTGGCTGGTGTCCAGGCAGGGTCTTCATCCACAGGGTAAGCCAGGATTTGGGAACCACCCTGTCATTTGCATTCAGTACTCCTGAAACCACCACATCATCATGAGCTAACCAGCACCGCAAAGTGACAGTCCAAGGACTGAATGGGAAGATACACCCATCCATGAAGGCAACAAAAGTGCAGGCTTGGGAGTTGAGGTGAGCTCTTCAGAAATGTCCCTGTGCCCTGTCCACTGAGAACACAGACAGCCCTGGTGGGTACTGAGACTCTACCTTGGCAGACCTTGACTGTTCAAACAAGACCAGGCATCTCATGCGTCTGCCAGAAATCCAGGCATCTCAGTGTGTCTCAGGCATCTAAATCCCCTTCCCTCTTCAGAAGACACTGCTCCTCCTGAGATAGAATTTCTGGATCTCAGAACGCCTGAATTCACGGCATTTTTGTAGACTGCGTGGCATTCCAACAGCCAGCTGACTTTCTGATGTTGCATGTGGGTGAGCTTTTGCTCACTCTCTTGCCATCTCTCTGCAAGCAGCAGGAGCCGGAGTGGGGCAAGTGTCACAAGCAATATTCAGAAGCAATTCCGGAAACTTTATTGCTCAGAAGTGGCACTCGGCCAGGAGAGGAGAAAGAGAAGAGCTCATAGTTGTGTGCATGCACACACTGACAAAACTGCCACTGATGACTCAGGGAGAGAAATCTGGAGAGGTGACCTTGGGAGGTCATAGAAGACTCGTTTTTGCCAACAAATATGAACATTTGCAATCATACCGTGGCCTGATGCCAGTCACTGTTTTATGTGCTATCTCATCAAAACATATGAATTTTCAATAGCTGATTTAGAGTCCTACTTGCTGCAGCGTTATATCTCTCCAACTCCTACAGGTTTTGGATTGTACAGATACAAAAGCAGGGTATTGAGGAAAGCTGGCACTTGGGTTGGCATTGTTCTCCATGAACATTTTCCTGCATTCTGAAAATCGCCGACTGGTCAAGTGCCGGAAGGTCACTAAGCAACGTGGCAAAACTGATGACAGAAGGGAGGCAAAAAAATCCCTGGAAAATGAAACTCCTCCATTGTCCGGCCTGGAAGGTCAAAATATGCCATTTCAAGATTGCTTGTGCTAACGGAGGCTCACCCACCCTAGGTGTCAGCCCTTCAGAGACAACTACTGTAAATATCGCCATCTGTGATGTTCCTGGTGAAGGACTCTGCTGATGTAAAGGTTATTACTCATTTATAAACATATGGCTGCTGTAATCCTTCGTTCCTCTATTCATAGTGGGATTTGTGTTTGATTGAGCTTGATTTCAAAACAAAGATGTTCTTTTCCTACTCAGCGCTAAGGAGACATTATCAATTTAATTAATATTAATAAAAAAACCAGCAACTCACTATGGCAAATTCTTAAATCAATAGATGTGATTTGACTTTTAAAAAAAAATCCCACTGAGAGCAGTCATTCTGAAGGAGCACCACCCAGTCCAGCCTGAAATCAAATCTGCAGTGACTGAAAAAGAGTTTTTGTGAACAAAAAGACAGAGGATTCTGCTGTTCATCATTGTCCTATCTAAACAAAATAATAAAAGCTAACAGAAAATGAATGCTTTTTTGACATTATTTCCATCTTGAAAGTCTGGAGAGATAAAATACTGATGTTTACAGTACTTGAGCTGACAGCATCTTTTCAGTGATACTGTGGTAGCGAGGGCTCTGAAAATGTGTTTTCAAACTATGGATTTTATTGCCTCTGTGTGTGATGTGTGAATATTTGAGCGTATACAAGCTTTTCAAATGAGCCCTTTAGATGTAAGATCCCATTTCCTCCATGAAGTCAACAAAGACCATAAAGCAATTTCTGTAGGAGCAAGAGTTCACATGGAAGACCTGAAAGCTAAAAATTCCCACCAAACCAGTTCAGACACAATTCATAGCTTACCTGGTATCTATCTGCTTCCAGAAGCAAAGGGACCAGTTCATCTGACTTACTGTAAATGTCTCACTCAGGCTGAGATGAATTACTTCCTAAACTCCATTGACTTTGTGGAGAGTTTTTATTAGGCCCTTGATGAAGAGTTTTGATAACAGTAGATCTTGTGTTTACATGGCTGTCCCTAATATGCAAACTCTGGAGGAAAAAAAAAAGTATTTTATTCTTTGCTATATTAAGATATCTTGCAGTAAACCACACCCCCAACCCCAAATGGGCATGGCTTGGTTCCACATACCAAGACATCTCTCTCTGTATTTTTCACCAGCAGATCAAATAAAGTAAGAATTACCAGTACATGATCCTGTCTCCTGAGAAACATTTTTCCTGGTGGGAGACTCACCTGCCATGTTTTAGGTAATGTCTAAAGAAACTGTGTTGCTGGATGACTCTAAGAGAATACTTTAGCACCCAGCCCACATTTCATCATTAATAATATTTATGTAATACAAATGCGAGGCTGAGCAGCACGTTACGTCATCTCAGCTGAATGAAGAGCAAGCTGCACTTTCTAGATCACAGTACTGCCATGTTTGCATTATGTATGTTGGAATTCAACAATGAAGAAAATTAAAATGAGGGAAACAATTAAGATGGCTTTGCGATTTTTAAAATTAAGCCTGGGGGGGTGAAGATGAAAAATTACTTTGACAACTGGGGGTTTATAACTTTTTTGTGTTTAAATCAGCTTAAAAATAGTTTGTTTGTTTGGGTTTTTTTTTAATTCTGAAGTAGTGATTTTTATATGCAGTCCAATGTTAGAACTAATTCTTGAATCCCTGAGATACAGCAAGAAAACATTGGAATCTACTGGAGAATCCTCACATCCATGAGAAAGCTTCAAAAATGGAGATATGAATTATTCTTTTATGTGAAAGTGTGTGAATACCCCTGATTTATGGCATCTGAACACCAAACTACCATGCTCCTTCCTGGATTGCCATGGGACAACATTTGCACTACAGCAGAGTTCTCAGCACTTTCTTGTAGCAGAACAAAACATATCAGTGCAGTTAGCAACTTCAGTTTCTAACAGAGTGTGTTAAATTTCCAGGTTTTGGAATGTTTTGAATGGTAACAGCTACTATGCTGAAATACTTCACCTCTACATATTTATGGTTTTCCTCTAATACACGTCATCTGGTCTTTAAGCAAATAGGGTTTCACCCTTACTACATACCTGGCAGAGATCTATTAATTGCAGTTATTTGTATGGGAAAGAATAGAAGAACAGAGAGGATAAATTACTTGGCAGAGCCAAAATAGAATCAAGATTTCCTAAAGCCCATTTTAGTGCCTCAACCACAAACCTATTCCTGGGAAAAGACAAGGAAGTTTACCACACTTCTTTTCCCCCAATTTATTCCATTAAATCAACGCAAAAGGTCTGTGGACATTCTTGCTAGAGTTTAAAAAGTAGCTTAATGTAGTTTATCTTGAACCTGTTCCCAATAGGCTTGAGACAAATCAAAACATCTGTGCAGTGCAGGTATTAGTTTTATTTTTAAGTCCACTGTTTAATTGTTGGTGATTTCTTACAGCCCTGACTTACGTGTCGGAAGAATTCAGACCTGCTTCTCACACTTTGCAAAATTTAGGGATACTCAGATTTAGGGACTTGTGTTCAATTAATAATTGCAGGCAGACCATTTCTTGCAGATCTGATTCTCTGTGAGTTTTAACATTAAGCTCTTAGCTACGACCACTCTCCACAAAGCCCAGAAAATTGTCTATTGCTTGCAAAATTTGTTTAAACTCATTGTTTTGGAGTTTTTATAAAGCAGCTCCAGAGGCAGCTTCATCAATCTAAGGCATTGTGACTGGTGAAAATACCTACAGTACTTCTTTTACTTTTCTCCTCCAAAAATTCCATAATAAACACTAGAAGTGAGTTTGCCGAGTCTGTACTTACAGGCGTAATCTCCTATTGACACATGTATAAATTACAAGGGGAGAAGCACTACCCAGTCACAGGGTAACGCTCTATCAGTGAGATTTCTGGGATTTTTTAGCAGTGTACTCTGTATATGGCAACTGCTGGCTAGTGTTTGCCTATTCTTCACTTGCTTAAAACCTCTGGTTTTGTCTTGAGGGTCCACATAAGGTCAACTTCCCACCCCCCAACAGTGGCATAGAAAACTGCTCTGAAGGTGGAAGAAAATGCCTCTCCTCACTGAGCAGCCAGTGTTGATAAAACAGCTCTCTGTTGGAATAGCTTTAAGGGCAAACAGTGAGGAGGTTTACCCATTCAAACAAAGTTAAGAGTGAGCAAATTCTCTTAAAGATGTACCTATGTCTGAGATCTTTGTTTCGTTTTCAGTTACTTGATAGAAAATAAAGATAAAGCCAAGAGCAGGCTGCACTGAAAAAATCCTCTGTGCTCCCGAAAATATTTATTTTGTATTCAGGAGAGAAACATAAGAGAAGGCCACTTTAGCTAAACTTATGACAATAGTTTTTAAAAATATATTACAAACTCTCGTATACATATGTATTTGAGTCCTTTTTAACCTTTGCTTTCTCGCTATTTCTGGGAAAGAACAAGTATGGGGAAAGCACATGTTTTGCCATGTCTAATTTACTCCCTTTTATGGGCTCAGGTCTTAAGAGAAAGCGATCAAAGGTGAGTCTGTGTGATTTGTAAACACAAGACTGTGGTTATATAGTGAAATTTGCATATAGTTCTGTCACCTGCTTCCGTTTGCTTGTCCTCTCTTGGAGCTTCTGATGCCATCTCCACAAGGACTTCCTAAAAACATGCCCACTAATAAAGTAGGACTGTGGGGTTTTCTTGGGGGTTGTCTGGCTTGGGGATGGGATTTGACAGGTTGGTCCTGTTTCAAATTTAGATGAAGGCCAAACTGGAAATTCAAGATGCCGTTAGGAGAGGACCACAAATGAGGAAGGAGTTGATCCTGAAACATGGGGGCAGCCCAGAATCCAGGCACACCAGGATCAAATAATGACTCAGAGCTCCCTGGAAGAGATGCAAGTTAGGAGCCTGCCCCACACAAACACACCTCCTCCCTCTTCCAGGGGTGCGTCCTTTGAAGTAGATGTCCTGAAATTTGTGCATATGTACCCAGGAATGTGGACAATGGCTCCATATGCAGCTCCTGTTTAAAGGGGAGGAAGAGAAATCCTGAAATGCTCTGCTTCTCCTCCAGCCTCAGCTTCAGCTGGTTTTATATTTACAGCTTCTTGGAGGTGGAGGGGTTGTCTCTGCTGCCCATCAGCAAATTGCCCTTATGGCCTCTTCCTTACAGCCAATCTCACTCTGAGGCTTTGCTTTTCTCCCAGGATGGAGCCTACTGTAGGCTGACTCAACAGGCAAGTGGTGCTCAGCAGAACTGTGGTGTAGACTACACATCTTGTGGTCCAAATCGTCAAATGCATGGAAAGGCTTTAGTAAACAGGCTTGTGTGAAAGGCTTTGGGGTGGCCTGGGGGCTGTCAGGACAGCATCCCCCTCCGTGCTGTTCCCCAGTGGCTGCCTGGACACAGGCAGGGAGTACTTTCTGCCGCCTTTGCCCAAATGCCAGCAAGCCCACGATGATAGACACAGAGTAGAGATGTGCTCCATTGTTGTGTGCCTGGGCTCACTCTGACCCTGCAGTCCTCCCAGGTATTTCCATGGATGGGTCCCACACCATGCCCTGCTCCTCTTGCATCGAGATCTCTTCAATGAAGCCCTTCCACAATGCTACTTTTGCCCTGCCAGCCCAGCTCTCCCATGGAAAAAAGCATACTGTTGTCCTTCCAGTTTATATTCTCGATCTAACAGCTTGTTACACAACATGACTATTTTTCTGATTCCCTCCCAGGTGTTATTTTCCATGGCCAGGGAAATAAGAGAAGGACCACATCAGAAAAGGCAGCACAGACAGAAAACTTCACCTTCTTGGGAGCTATGAGCTCATTCGCAGAGATAGAGCACTTAAAATGAATTAGTGTATTCCAACACAGCAAAAGCTATAAATAGAGTGCTTATAAATAAACCAGTTTTGTCCCTCGCTCAGGCACCAATTCAGCAGTCTCTCCCTCCGTGTCTAGCTCAAGCATGTACTTACATCCCACTGATTGCAATGGGATAAGGCACTTGCTTTCAATTAGGCATGTTTTGCTTAATGTAAGCTGTGATGCTAAATCTATCCAGGTACCAGCCCTTTTTGCCTGTTAAATCAATAGTGCTTAGAAGCCTAACTCCTTACTGTGAATCCGGATTTTACATTTTAGGACAACTTCTATGTTTTATGAATAAAAGGTAGATGTTTCCTCTTTCTAACACTTCTGTTCACTGTTCCTGAGGGAGTACCCTTCCTTGCATAAGGGAGCAACTATTTGCATAGGCCCATCTTTCTTATTCCAACACATAAGCAGCCTCCTTATGTTGTGAAAGAAAAAACATCACAACTGTTAGCAAATCTGCTGAAACAAGGTTTAATTTGAAGGCAAACGCGTGCAGTTATCGCATGTAAGCGACTCCAAAACAGACAGTGCTATCACATCAAACACATCTTGATAGACCAAATCAAAAACCCCTGAACCTTCCAGAGATGTGCATTTCTGGATTGGCAAGAAGAGCTAGAAGATATGGTTCAAACACATCTGCTTGGTCAGATGAGGACAGTGTTGGCATACCCAAGGAAGTGGTCAAACGTTTGATATTATCCCATACAGACTTGGATACAGGTTCACTCACACCAAGTACGCTCAGACTGAAAATATCCACCAGCCATCATTATGCAGTGGTGCTTAACGTGCCCACGTCAGCCTCTCTGAGCTGTTTTTTATGCAGCTGACAAGAAGACCTCAGTGACTCAGGCAGGGAGCCTGGTGTGAGTGGACAGGATTTGCACCGCAGTTTCTGTTCTAACATACCAGCTCTGCTCGCAGTATCCAATTTTGCAGTTTAAGCCTAGCTTGAAAGCTTATACTGACACACAGAAATACCTTAGGCAATAAATTAGCTTTAATACGACCGTTATTTACCTGCGAATTGCAAACATGGTTTTGCCCTTGCCATGTTTGCTAGCTCAAGAAATGTCATGTGGATATGTGAGACGCCTCTGAGCGCCTGCCATCAAGTCACCGGCCTCTCCAATGAGTCTCACTGCCTCTTTAACCATTTTCTCCTTGGCTGATCTTTACATCAGAGTGCAAAGCTTTTTCCTTGTAGAAGTGCTGTGTGTTCCTGCTTACTACGCTGTGAGGATTATATTTTCTTTAAATTTAGCTGCAAGTTCATTTGCTTTGCTTATTTTCACATGCTTTCCATACATGCACCAAAAATAATCATCAGTGTTTTGTTTTGTTTTTAAATACAGAAACTAGTTTCAGAATAAGCTGGTGCAAGCAAGTGAAAACTCTACCACATTTACATCAGCTATGCAGCAGACCCACAGGCTGAAGGCAAAGCACTGCCCAATACCAAGATAAAATACTGGCTTTTGAAACAGTCTTTTTCACCAGCCTTAGAAGCTAGTTCTTCTAATTGAATCAGAACTGGGAAGAATTTTCTTGCTTTAAAGAATTCTGACATAATTAATACCATATATTAAGCTTAATGGTGGGCTGACTTTATATACTATGATGCATTTAAAAAATTTTCCTCCCCTACTGAGATGTCAGGATAAGTTGATCTTCAGGTTATAGAGCAAGACCTTTGCCAGGGCAAGTGAAGCAAATTCTTTTTTATATCAATCTCTTTAAATGACAGGGTTCCCTGTATTTGTTTGTACATAAAGTAGGAATGATTTCAGTATCCTGTAACCTGTCAAGTGACCACTGTTGGACTCTTCCACCTCTGACACTGTTTGAGGTCGCCACCAAACCTCTAAGCACAAAACATTCCACGGAGCCCTCTTGTCTTCTGTAGGGTTTGAAGGATCCATGATGTTCAGCTGAGCACCCCACCAGGCAAAATCAATCCCATTTTTTGCTGGAGGTGGCTTCTGTCTCTTGTTAAAAAGTGGGGCAGAAAGCACTTCTGGGTTGTTCACATCTGTGAGTCATTTCAGAGAAATCCAGTCTACAACATTTAACACACTCAGAGTCCACGCTGATGGTGCCCTAGGATTTTGTTCTGCACTCATGTTCCCTTTAAGAACACACAATCTTCTCATTGCTCCTCAAAAGGGAAGTAATTTCATTGTGTAACTTTGATTTTTTTTTTTTAAGGAAAATGGTAAGAACATTGAAAATAGTGGAAGAATTCATTTTGTCTTGGTCAACGCTAAAAAAAAATCTTATGCTTTAAAACAAATTTTTAGTATCTTCCAGCCATGGTGTCTGGAGATGCCTAAAGAATCTGCCAATGTCACCTGGACCTTAAGAACAAACACATTCATCTTGAAAGAAGACGGATTAAAATAAAGGGCCGAACTCTACTCCCACAGAAATTTACCCAGCAGAAACATTTCTAAGGCACCAAACAAACCCTGCAGAGACTGAGTCCTCAAATATTCTGTATTAAGTACTGTCTCTGGAGAGGTGCTTAAAAATTCATAATATGGTGTATCTATTGATGTATTTAACGGAACTCTGGAGTAAGGAAGTAGAACTCTCCACCACTGTCAAGATAACACTGCCAAATTTTCCTTTGGATCTGTACACCTCCAGATGAAAACCTGAGTTCCCTTGGGGCCCAGATATTATAGTTGGAGCTGACAGCTTGGATCTCTATTGTGAGAAATTATTCATGATATTAGCAGTTCTTTCCTCTTAAGGCAAGCATGTGAAATATTACATCTTCACTCAGATTTCCTGCAATAACCTGATACATAACTCAATATTAGGAGACGTTCATCAGCAAAAACAAACGTGTAAGTGTTAGCGCGACAGTATAATATAACAGAACTCGATACCAGGATGTAGCTGTTGAAATGAACTTGCAAAAAATAGCAGCTATATAGACATTACATCAAGTGAGGAGCCTTTTAGGGAAGGCAGCTAGATACATGCACTGTGAGGCTTTCTCACTATATATCAAGTCTTTCCTCTGCATGAGAGGGGTTTGGCTTTACAATGGAACTGCATTCTCTCTTGCACAGTGAAAATATTTGCCCTTTTTTTATCTGTTACCCTAGTCTAACACTGTCAATAACCTAATTGTTGAATATATGGGAGTAAGCTGTGGGTTGCTATTGAAATGCTTCCTCTGAAAATCTGATATCAAACAAGAGGGAGTTAAAGCTCTGCTTTGGAACAGGGCAAAGCTTCTCCTCGGATCATGGTTTTCTGCTTATGTGACTCCCAGTTCAGAATTATACCCTTCAGGAGTAGTGAGGCACAGGGAGAGGAGACGTGCAGAGAACATGCACTGCACAGACCTAAATGAAAGCAAATTTCAATTGTAAGGGAGTCTCAGCTTGAAAAAAGTGCAAATTAAATCAACTGGCATTATTCTCCGCATTTGAACAAAACCTGACTGTACCAAAAAGGCTCTTAAGACTGCATTTTTTTGTAATATCCACATTCTTATACGTTAAATCCTACTTTTCCCTGAGTGAATGGACAAGGATGCAGTTGATGATTTGACTTCAAAACTTTTGATTCAGGTTTCACTGTGTAATCATCTTGCAGAGCGTAGGCTCTGTGCTCGTCAGGCCCACGTTATGCAGGCTTTGTAATACAAAGAGCAGTAAAGACTGAGTGAAAACCCTTCTAACTTCAACATATGAGTGATCTCGTTCTCCTTCTGAAAAAGAGATTGAGGTTTAAAAGCTAATGCTGTCCTGTGGTCTGTACAATTTTAAGTAGTCATAGGCACATATAATGAGCAGTTGTAAAAGCGAAGCATCTTTTTCCAGCCAAAGCTGAACAGTTCTACAGTGCTATTTAATTTATACTTTTCCAAATGTGCTTGAAAATAAGAGGTATAGTCTATAGCTCCTATCTGCACTGGATAGCTTTATATGGCACTTGCTTTTCCAGAACACAGCTCTCCCTGAAGTACCCAAGGAAGTCTATGGTCACAAGAGGTCACAATGCAAAAGAGCTTGACCTGAATTAGCGTGATGTTTCTCAGCACCAACTGGAAGATCACATATTGCTGGATCAAGGATGAACAGGAGCATGGGGTAGGCAGGGATACTTTGGCATGAGAAATAATGCTAGAGAATTGGGGGATATACCAGGGATGGGAGCAGATCTGGTGGAAGAAGTTGGGGTAGTTGTGCCTGCTTCTTCCTAAGAGGCAGGAAAGAGCAGATTTCCCAGCAGGAAAGCTGCTACAGCCTTATCCTGCCAGCAGCAGCAGCACCCAGTTTAGAACTTCAGAGGACCCTGGTATAAACAAAATGGGCAGTGGGGCCCTGACAGTCCTTGGCAGACCTACCATAGGCAAATGAATGCTTTGCTGACCCCCGGATGAAGTCACAATACTCTCTGAAGGGAATAAAATTTTCTCACAAAATTACAAATGGAAAGACTGAAGAAATTCCTTATGACTTATCCTGCGGCTAGTGGCAAGAATAAAACGTGCACTTCCGGCCTGAAAGCTGTGCCTTTACCCATAAGGCCAACCTTGTGTCCCACTGACATAGCTGAAGAATTACATTGAATGAGTCACCAGCAACTATTTATATTTGAGGGCTTGGAGCACATGCTGTTAACTAGAACACAGAAGTTACACTGCGCTGCTGCAGAGAACAACTTGCGGATGCCCAGGGAAGGTCTCACTTGCGTTTCCAATCCATCCTCCCACACTATCTTTGTCATAGGGCAACAAGTAGCACAGTGGCATTTTTATGTG
The DNA here is from genome assembly GCF_001604755.1 of Lepidothrix coronata. Taxonomy (NCBI): domain Eukaryota; kingdom Metazoa; phylum Chordata; class Aves; order Passeriformes; family Pipridae; genus Lepidothrix; species Lepidothrix coronata. Next base: position 403,855 of record NW_016690254.1, on the reverse strand, counting down.
TTGATTTTTTTCCGCACCCACTCTGATTTCCGCCTCCAATTTGACCTTTTGTTTGCCACAGAAAGTCCTCTGGAAAGCCAACTGGGTCGCCACATCACATAAGACCAACCCCTGCCCATTTTGACGGGCAGAAGTTCAGTGGTCCCCAAAACACTCTTCTACATATTTTCTACTGCAGCTTAAAGGTGCAAGAAGGAAAGCTGAAAGGTTTGAGTGGTCCATTGTATACAAGAAGGTCCCACAGATTCTTGCAACAATTTGGTCTACAAAGAATTAATCTGGCAAAACCTGTCTCTGTTCTTCATACGACATACCATGTAACACAACCTCATTAAGAGGTTTAAACAAGAACACAAGTATCTATACACATGTATATATACACGCAGACACGCACACATATAGATTTGCATGGACTACACCTTTGAGTGGTGTAAACCTGCATAATATTCTGGAATTCCCATCCACTAGCAACACAGTCTTCTCCCAGTATGGAATTTACTATGGCCTATGCAGATTAGGTTAAAAAGTCCAGATGCAAATGGAAAAATAAATAATGGAGCATTATTTTTAAAGCTATAATAAGGCTATGATCGATTATTAAGGTATGTTTAATAAATGGTGATTCAGTTGCTAGAGTCCAACAGGTTTCATGTAACCAGAGCTCACAAACATCTATTATATTTCCTTTTGATGTGCTTATAACCATCCATAATAATTATGTATGTAACACACTCATAAATCCACTGACTCTATATTAAACCTCTCTGAACCCTTCCTAAATGGAATCTTAATACAAAGAGTGAAAAAGGTATTCAATTATGGAAATAGATCCAGATATTAAGAAACATCTAATGTTAACAATTTCGTATGCACATGAGGGAAATACAGTGTTTTGCTAGTTGTGTGCAACCATGTGTACAAAGCATATTCTAATGAAATTGGGAAAGAAATCAATACTTATATTCTGAAAACAGTGAGTTGTAGAGTAGCAGATATCTAAATGCTCCCCTATTTGTATCTGCCTCACTGCATATGTGTTTTAATATGTAGCTTATTTTTGTTCTTTTAAAGAAATTATATTTTCTAGGTTTGTTTTTTTTTTACTTCAAAACAATCATGAAAACATAAATGTATATTTCTAAACATAAGTCAAGAATTAGGCCAAATATTGCTCTTCACTGTAGCCATTTTCCTGAAAGTGAAATCTGAGCACTTTGTAGTGAAAGCACAGTACTATCTTGGAAAGAAGTTTGCATGGCAGTAGCCACACTGCTTTAATAAAATGCAAGTTTTGTCTCTCCCACATGCAAATTTGTTCCCATAGACTTCAGTGGCCAGAAGCTCTAACACAGTTTGAAACACAATTGACAGTATTTTAGAAAGAAAAGAATAGATGGATTAATATGAAAGTAAAGCTCTTAGACCCTTTTGCATAGGTTTGCACACTGGATTGTCTGCAGAAGCATTTCACAACCTTTCAGTGTCTCTGAGGAAGGAAAAGAAGGAGGCATTTTCATTTTACAGAGATGCATTTTTACTGTATAATCCTGTCCAAGGATCACCTGAGCTTGATTGTTTAATCATTTCTTTAAAACAATGCAAATGGAAGGCAAAGTTATTTTGATCCACCACCACAGGCTGAAAGGCCTTGGCTGAGATTTCATACCAGACAATAGAAGAAAGACTGCAAAGAGATAACAAGGAAAACATGATTAAATCACAGAAGTGACATAAAATCAATAGGAGGAGGCAAGGATCAATAATTCTTTGCTCTGAGTAACAGTCAGTAGCGCTTGTACTCATTTTCAGATTTTTCCAAGATTATTTCCTGCTTGATTTGTGAAGACAGAGACTTTCTTTACCATATTGCTCTTTTAGCATTTTTGTTAAGATTATTCTTTTGTAGGTATTTATTGCCTAATTCATTACATTCATTATATTCATTTTATTGGTTTCATTTGTGCTGGCTTATACAGGAGCCTATGACTAATCACAAAATAGCAACATACAGCAATTATTTAAGAAAAGTTAATGCGAATTTATAGCCACAGTTAAAAAGGAATTTTCAGCTTTTTGTAGCTGTACAGCAGGTTTCATCTAGTTCTTCACTTAGTGTGTCAGTTCACAGTATTTGTTACTAAAAATCCAGGGGACAGCAACAATTCATTAAATTTAGATGTTCTAAAACAGAGTAGCTGAAGGAGAGAGATTCACTGCCATGGAGTCATATTGCATTTATGCTGGGATGAAAGAGGAAGAGGACCAGACAAATTGCATTTTGCAAATTGCCTGAGTTTTACAAACACATCACAAATGTTGAAGCCTGTTTCTCAAGTTTTCCTAAAAATTCCAGTTACAAAGCAGCCCAAGCCCATACAATACTCCAACAGAAAAAAAGCAGTACAGGTGCAGTCCCATAACACCACCGATTCGTCCCACAGCGGATCAGGAAGAGAATATATATGACCCTAGTCTTGTGTTAACAATTAACACAGTGCTAAGCCTCAGCCCCTGAGAACTGTTCATGTATCTGATTGCCTCTGAGTCTAAGGTTGTAACTGCCCCATATGTGGTGCCCTGGATTTTACTGTCACTGCAAAGTCTTAAGGTGGTTGCCCAGCAGTCACAGAACCCGAAGCATCAATGTCAGCTTTCATAACTACCCTCTGTGGGGTTATCCTCCTGTATCACCAGCTATGTCTGTTTAAAATTTGTCAGTCAGGCTACAGAAATCACAAGTCTGGACTGCAAACCTCAGCAGGTGAAGAAGAAGTTATTTTCCTTTCCAATCTGATGCTTTTACTGTTCAGCTTCATTCCAGTCTAGTTCTCCTTTGGATCATCAAAGTTTAATTAGGACAAAGGGTAATGGCTTTAAATTGAAGAGAGTGGATTTAGATTAAATATTTGGAAGAAATTCTTTACCCTGAGTCACTGGCACAGATTGCCCAGAGAAGCTGTGGATAACCCATCCCTGGAAGTGGTCATGGCCAAGTTGGATGGGGCTTTGAGCAACCTGGTCCAGTGGGAGGTGTCTCTGCCCATGGCAAGAAGGGTGGAACTAGGTAATTTTTAAGGCCCCTTCCAACCCATATCATTCTATGATTCTATAATTATTTCTTCCTTACGAAGGAAGAAAATAATGAAGGAAAATAATGAAGTTCTTACCTAAATGACTCTCGTAGCTGATAATTAAAACACCATCAAACTCCACTGCAGTTTCAATATTTTGTTCATGTGGAACCTGTCCTTTTGATCACAGGAATCTGTCCCAAAGACTTGGTAAAGATCATGACGGTTGCTAACATCAGGCTGCTTTATGTCCTAGGAGGATTTAAAAACCTGTGAAGAAGCACCTCAGTTCATTTTGATGCCTCTCTCCTGTAATAGCAATTGAAAGGGCTTCACTTCAGCTACAGCAGTGGGAAAAACACTGTGACAAAGAGGTTCCCCAAAAGGAGTGATGGGTACAGAGGCATTACCTCCAAGTAATCCCACCTATCTATCTACCTATATATCTACCAACTCCTGGTGTTCTTTCCCTCGGGTGCTTTGACTTTAAAATACACCTGATCATTTAACAACAAACTTACTAAAATTGCAATTAATTGAGCTCTTCAGAATCTGGCCTTAATCCTCTGGCCAGATGAAAGTCAATCAGAAGTGCCCACTCTGAATTTTCTGGAGGCAGTAGGAGTTTGGAAAGGAAGATATTGGAAGGAGAGAAGAGAAAATTTCCCACAGCTCTGAGGCTCAAACAACTCTGTTCATCTTTAAGTATAAGGAACAGGAAGTCTTAACGACACAGTCCACATACACTCTGGGTAGCTTCTGTCTAAGGAGAGTGCAGCAGCCATGGATCCCTCCTGACTCACTGATCATCAGGAAGGGGAAAAAAAGAAAGAGACAATCAGCTGAACTATTTGATCACTAGATCATGTTAGTTCTTGTAATGATCTCCCAACATTTCCTTTCAAGCCCATGTCCGGTGCTAAATATGGTCCAGAAAAAGTAAGCAGGAGACACCAACAACTGTCAAATTTTGTTCTTTGGAAGCTCCCCAAAAAAGAGAGCGCAAGTTGCCAAGGTTCAGAGGAGCTGAGCAGCCATTAACTTCATGGATCCTTCCCATTCAAGCTTATTCTTCTGCAAATTAAAAAGGCTTCTGAGAATGAATTATATAAATACAATATAAATATGCTACTGGGAAAACTTAGTACAAAATCTATATTAGAGACAGGGATGCACCTTTAAAAGCACAATTTCTTGTCTTTGTTTTTTTTTACACAGTAAATAAAGTAGAGGAATTATGTGTGTATTTTGGGGTATATACAGCTTTTTCTAGTGGTCTTCTAAAAACAGAAAGAGAGGAAAGACACATGACTCCGGCATCTCCACTGTTTAGACGGAACATTAGTATTTAGCAGGGATATATCAAATTACACCAACCTATGTGAAATTCCTATTGCAAGAGAAAATGTAGAATTATGAGATTTAAGCAGTAGGAAGCTTGTGGAAAAGCTCAGCCTCTCTGTGCCTTTTTGGTCTGTCTCCATATCAGAAATGTCCATATGCCCTGTCAATAGCTCATCACAAACTGCTGTAACTGCCAGGGCTAAAATCTTATCCCTGTAGATGACAAGGCTGGAATACTGTTGAGTGGACAATATGGGACTGGGTAGTGGCAGTGTTCCTAACAAGACTTACAGGATTCATCAGCAAAACATTAAGCAAAATTCAAATTTAGCCTGAGGCACCAGCCCTCCAACCTCTAACCCAACCCATCAATGACAAAATTCTTCAGTGGCCAACACAGCTGAAGAGAGAAGAGACAGAAGAGATGCTGGGTTTTCTGTAGACTCAGAAAATTCTAAAATATTTCGCTGGTGAAGTATGTAACAAACAGCACACAATTATATAATGAGCTGTATAGCAGCTTCATTTCACTGACAGTGAAACAACTCTTGAACAGTGTAGGTTCATACACCCCCATATAAGCCAGAGTGGTGTGACAGTGTAACACACACATACACCTATACAAATACAGAGGTTTAAATGGCACTCATCGACTGTCTGCACCTCCTTGCACTGCTTATACCTTGCAAACTCAGCAAAATTTTTTTGTATGTTGGCGAGTGTAATCACATAACAATATACTCAGGAGCATTTTGAGGACAATAATTCTCATGTGTAGACAGTAACATCTCAGGCTAATGTCATACATGGAAATACTACTGACTGATAGAAATGGAAATAGAATACATGAAGAAACTAGATTGGAGAACCTTAAAATGGAAGGAGATGCTTTCATTGTGGCATCAAAGCTATTTTCCTCTTCATGAGGACCTACAGGATTTATGTTACTACTTCAGTAAGGAGCACTCTGGAGCACCCCAGGTTGTTCTGTTGGTCCACAGTTCTCACAAAACATGAGAAGTTCTCTTTCTCTCAGCTGAGCCCACACGGGACATATAAATAATGGAAAAAGGAATCTGTAGCTGTTCAGGAGTGCTAGAGTAGTATATTTCTAAAATTCTTCTCCTGAAAAATCTGCAGAAAATATGGATTTCTAGATGGTTCTTTTGCCTCGTAGTATGGAAAGAGAAAAATAAAACCAACTATTGATTTTTTTCCAAAATACCACATTTTAATCCTTTATAGTTTTCAGTGATAAAGAGACACTGCCTTCAAGCTGAAAGTTTTCATTAACTGGCTTTTAATTGCAATCAGAAGTTTATAGTCCAACTATATATAACCCCATAAATCATCATTAAAATGCCTCCAGTCATGAAACAATGACCAGAACAATAATCACGAAAGTGAGAGATTTACACTCCAACTGAGACAATAGCACAAAAAAGCAAATGTTTGCACTCTTCAAGAATATCAATGTCATTTATTAAGTATGAGTAATAAAATCAATACAGTTGATATTAATCAGTATCTGGGTGGACCTTGTTCTTGGACTTAACTGATAAGATAGTTAGCTATTCGTATTCCTTTTTGGTAAATTAAAATATATTTCCTTGAAGATATAACTTACCAGCTATAATAACGTGCCATTATTGTGATGATTTACAAACATATTGTAAAACACAGCAATGCAACAGCTGTGGAAATAAAATAATCAGCCTTCCACCTCTCTGTTACATTAGGTCAAACCTCTTATTTGCCTGTAATGACAATATGGAATAAATAAATTCCCTGGTACCTGATGAGGGGGGTGAGGCTGACTGTTCTCGAGTATGTGCTTTGCATCGCAATCAATGATGTGTACTGAGGGAGCACATTTAACCACTCACTATTTATAGGACATGTAGAGGATGTCTGTTCCAGAGACTCTTACCTAAGCTGAACTAGAGAGGCACTTATAAAATTGAATCTGCTGCTCAGAGCTTGGACTCTGCTGTAAATTACAATCCATAGTTCTGCCTGACTGCTGAGCCACGGTGAGCTCACCAAGCTGCTCGGATCTCGCCGAGGCCGTGGTTTCAGTTTGGATTTTGTGCAACTATGTCAGACACACACAAGAAATAATAATCAAGAGGCAGAGAAACACATCACAGGAAGAAAATATTTTGCAAAAGCAACTTCTAAAAGGGTAGATTACTCTGTCTTTAGAACACAGTCCTGGCTCAGCAGTCTTGCTGCAGTCTCATAGTAATGTTGGTAAAATTAATCCAAACTCATACCATCATTATGAAGAAAAGAGAGGAACTGGTTCTTTCTCTCTGTTTCCCCTCTCATTTGTACCTCTTTTATGGGGCTCTGTCACACTGTGGCATTTGCAGGTCACAGTAGCATTCACTGGGTGTAACACCTATTTAAGCTTATCTGCAGAAAAGAACCTGGCAATGATCTACCTGGAGCTCTTTTACTGCTGGAGATGATCCAGGTTTTCCTTTCCTTCCTTACCACCCCCCTTCTCATTGCACGAAGTAAATACTAAACCTGCCTTGCTGAGCCTGTATGTTGCAGGAAAGGGACTGAAGGTCCAAGGTCAACAGAACATAACTTCCTTCAAAACAATGGAATTATTTGGGCCTTTCAATTGAATTACAGAGAGCAGGTTTCGATCCCCCAAGCAGCACTGCAAATAAATCTGAATCATTCAGCAGTACAGTGAGACACCCAGAATATGGGGTAATTCAGCTGGCTCACAAGCTGCAGCAAATTATACAAGTTTGCATCCAAAATTAAATTTGCATTATTGCTGTTAAAATTGATCAGAGAATGATTTGTTAGATTCAATTCAGTTAAAAGTCTCCCAGTAGTGCTTGCATGCTTCCTACCTTTTGCTTAAAGTCACTAAGAACTACCTCCATTGCGCAGGGAATAGCAAAGTAAAACTAAAATATTAAAAACTGTTTTGCCTGCCAAGCACAAAGAAGTGTTAAGCTGGCAGAGCTTGGAGCCTGCCAGAACCTCATGATTTCAGCGCTTGTGTTTGTCCAATAAAAATAATTCTGAACATTTTATATCTCAACACAGCAACTCGCAGCATAAAAATAGAATGCTTTGGGATATCAGTTTTGCAGGCACACATGCATTTTCACAGAAACCAGCTACTTCCTGCAGAGCTGGGACTGCTCCTGGAAAAAGTTCACGCTCATCTGAGTTCAGCAATCCAGAACAGAGGTTGCTAAAGTACTGATCTCAGTAGCAAGATTTTTGTCTCGTCTCACCCCACCAAAATGGATGATTTAGGGAGAAATGAGAACAGTCAGCCTTTTCTATTGATGTGTCCTCAGAATTATAAATCTTGATATGGGGCACGTTCATCACTATATACACATGTACACACACACATGTGTAATACATCCTATAACCCTAGAGGTACTTCAGTGCTCATGTGTCCAAAGTCTTTCTAAGACAGAAACATAGTCTTGCAACCAGATAGATTTACTGTTGTCATTGTATTTGTTTTTTTTCTCTGTAGACAAAGACGTGCTTATCTTGGACCACATTTTTCTCTATACACAAGTCAAGTCTTATCTAGGTAAGGTAATCAAAAATAGTGCTGGAGATCAAATGGACAAGAAGTCATAATCTGGCTGAAAAATCAGATATGACGAATCCAGCATCATGTCTGTAAGTAGGAAGAGAAGAGACTTCGGAAGAACTCTCCACCACAAGTACCTTCTCAGGAATAATTCTGCAGCAGGAACTCCATTATCGCTGTGAGACTGACAGGTTTCTTCCTAGCTCCCCCTAGTGAACCCAGTGACCAGCTCCAGCTCCATCCCCCTGAGATACCCTCAGCCCAGGTCAGGATTTACAACAAATTGATATTTTCCTTTAGTGTAGGCACTCCTTCCATGTCGACATGGTTATTATTTTTCTCCTGAGTCACAGATGGAAGAAGATGAGACCTTTGGAAATTAGAGGTGAGATCCACTTATCATATCTCTAACTATAGCCCATGAGAAGTTAGACATTTACTATAAACCAGTTGCCTGGGTTCCACCTATAGTCAGCACAGAGAGACATAAATACCTCCAGAAGGCCATTCACTGCTGTCTATCTCTTTCCACTGGCAATAGGGGACTCTAGGCAGCCCATTTAGATTAGATAACTAAGCATCAAGGGGATGAAGTCAGGTGAGGATGAAGTCAGAGGCCCTTCTGCTGCTCTTGTTCAAGTGTGTTCTTTAAAAAAGCTCGTCCCTAGCTTCAGTCCAGACTGGTGAACAATTTGGTTGAACAAAGCAGAAACAGAGAAGCCTTCTGAGAATGACAAGCCCAGCACCATCCCAAAGCAGGCAGTAGGGTACCCACATCGCTCTCCAAAGGAAAATAACTCTTGGATGTAAATGCAGAACATTTTGAGTCCACTGCAAGTTCAGACAACCTTTGAACCATTGACGCAGAAGTGTAAATCCCCCAAGAACTAAGCAAATAGTTGCTGGGATGAGTTCATCCTTTCTTCTTCCGTGAAGCATCCACAGGAAAACATTTTCTTGAATACCATCACACTGTCACAGATTGGGTTTCTACATGTACCTAATGGATTATTCATTAAAATTTCACTCTGACAATTGAAACAGATTATTAAAGGCTGAAATGCAAGAGCACCCGAAGGCACTGACCGAAACTGAGGTACCATTGTCCCAGGGGGTGTGTAAGTACCTTGGGGCCAGACTCACCTGCTTTTGCTCCCATTGGATAATCCCAAATAGTCTCAGAGAAGCTGATGGGATTGCTCAAGGAGTATGTTACTCAATGGGAATAGAACCAAGATTTGGTTTACCCTGAGGATCTTGCAAGAGTAAAGAATATGGGTGGAATATTTGGTCCCATTAAGGACAGGAGCAAAGAAAAGAAAACAAAACAAAACAATTAATTTCAAAGAGCTATATTTGACCCAAAGAATAGGCAAAGAGAGGAGGACACATCATCTATCTGTATGATGTTTGTCATTCCCAGTGAAAAAAACACAGAAATGTACAAAATTTGTGGGAAAATATGCAATCAAAATGTCTACAAATATTATTATTAGCAACCTTATATATGCACGCATATCTCCATTCTACAGTTGTCCTTTATTTGGCTTTCTAATTTGAAAATATGAATTACACAGGCTAGTTAGGTCACACGACATGGCATTTTTCTCTTTTCTAATGATATAAACCTGCTCATAGTCAGAAATTATTTTGATCAAATATTTTTCCATTGGAAGCCTCCAGTTTCCTGAAAACATTGACTGTAAAAAAAAAAATCCCACTTGTTTAGTGACAACACAAGCCCAGAGCTGCGGTTCTAGTAAAGAGTAAAAGTCTTAATAACCTAATGGCTAGGACATAATGAGGGATTATTAAAAAAAAAAAAGAAGTGGATAATGTCCCTATGGTGATGAATTATTTATTCAAATGATCAAGTTCTCAGAGGAAAGACTAGGAAAATTCACTCCCGAAACAGCTCAGGGCCTAGGACACACACTGGAAATACTGGAAACTCAATTTTCACTCTCCATTCTCCAGCAAGCAGAGCAAGACCTTCCTGTGATCTTCTGCATCCCAGGTGCAAGTGGAGACTGCTGTCAAGTATGTTTTCCTGTTGTGTTCTGATTTGTTTTGTTTTGTTTTGTTTTTGTGGAAAGTCTTCTGGCTCTTGATTTCACCCGGATGCTGAGAGGGGTTCAAGTTCTTGTTACACCTTATGGTGGGAAAAATTCAGTCCAAGTTCTGCCACTGAAGGCTCACATCATTCAGATATTTGGGCTGACATCTGTTCAGGGAGCCAGCACTCAAGCAAAGTTACTGAATTTTGGAAGGAAGTCATGCAACTTTTAGTATCATTCCCTTTATAAATAACAGCTCTAAACCCATCTACGTAATGGCAATTTCCTCATTTAAACTTTCACCAGGGCAAGTAGTAGCAGGGCCCAGGAGTGAGCAATACCCACTGCAGGTCACGGGGTGGGGAAAGGACAGAAGTGCACTACTCCAGGAAATACCTGGAAATGCTGGGACTCCTTTGAATATGATCACTGTCTGATTGCACCACAGTACCTGCCAAAAACCACCCTGGCTCTCAAACAGAATGATGCAACTCTCTGTGAGAATGCTACAAAGGTACCCTCTAAGCCTTTCCTGGGTTAAGAGCCTTCATGTCAGGATTCTTAAAGGAAGTTTACTAAATATTATCATTCTAACAGCCTGATGTCCCATGGGAAAGACAGCACTCAACGTGGAAGTAGCCAGCTGTGGGGAAAACACAAATTTCCACAAAGATTTCTATACGAAATCCCCTTCACTAAAAATCAACAAAATATTTGTGGGTAAACTTAAATGGAACACACAGCATAAGCTACACATAGTGCTTCGTCTAATTTTGATCTTCCTGGTTTTTGGAGGTCACCAAAAACCCAGCGTTCTGCAGGTCATTAAAAGGTATGTGAACTCTGTTTGCCAAGCAGCTGGGAATAAGTTGGGATTGAGTTACAGATTTTGACTCTGTGTATATGAGTGTGTTTATGTGTGCATCTATACTCCTTACACAGCAAAATCTTCTAGAGTTTGCAAAGCTGAGCTTTAACCCAGAAAAAGAATTTCAATCAATGGTAATATAAAAACGATAACAGATTGCAGATTTTGATTCATAAACTGGGAAGTTACTGGAAACATTAATCAGGAACACTGAAGGAGAACACCTAGAAAGCTACTGTTTAATTAAAGAGAGTCATAACTACAGAGAAATCATGTGTAAGCACATCAGAATTCTTGAATTTTGATATAGCACCATGCAAAACATAACATATGTAAGTGTCGGTTCAAGGGAAGTCACACTGTTCATAAAGAACTGGCCTGTAGATAAAGTTCATGTGAAATCAGGTTAGGATGGGAGGGGAGAACTCAAAAAGATTACTATATGGATGATCATTGCTCACATTGGTATGCCAGTGACCTTAATGAATCAATGAGCCAAGTGATTAAATTAACCAGGCCGTACCTGCATGGAAAGACAGTCATTAGAGTGCTCCAAAGCTGGGCTTAACTTACTGAATGAAGAACATGAGAAAAATGAGACTGAATGCTGTAGAAGATATAGACTAAATAATAGAAGCTAATACCAAGGACAAGAAGGAAGTATTGAGGAGAAGAAATGTTGGTCTAACTCTTCAATCCAGGTGAATTTTAGCACTGCCCTCAGTGGCAGCAACTGTTGGAGCAATTCTGTGTTAGACAAAGAAGGACCAGGTTGCTGTAGTGGTTGGTGTCTCCAGAGTAAAGTTTAGAGACTGAATTCTGCAGGAAATTAGACAATACTGAAATGAAAAGTAAGAAAGAAAAAGAAAAAAAAAACAAAAAAAAAACAACAGAAAAAAATAGAAATCCACATATCGCCAAGACTGCAAATCAAAGGAGACAGGTTTCACACAGAACAAATGATCTACAGGAGTAGAGGTTGTGTGGACATAGAGAGAGATGTACAGGCCACAGAGCTCTGCCAACCTGAGACACAGGCACACTTAACTAAACTGGATGGTAAAGTCTCAAATCTAAGGGAATGTTGTCACCTCTACTGTGAAAATCACTTTTGCACTTGAGTTACAGTAACACCCTTTCCCTCTTGTGATTGTTTAAATAACAAGGTAGAGATTTGTTTGTGATTTCTCATTTAAGCATAGCTCAGAAAACTGGGACCATGATTTCATTGATGGTTTGTGGTTGTCATTATAATAGAAATAATTATATTAATAAATGTTCATTTAGTTTTAAAAGGTTGCAACCGAAAGAGAAACAATCAAGGGAATTCAGAGCAATACATAGATTCAGGAAGTTCATCCACATCAACATGTTCAGAGAGGATTGTTCACATTCATTATAAAGAAAGGTGCACTATGGCACATGAGAGCCTGATTCTGTGTCTTTTTAAGTGGCAAAGATCTTTTTATGTATTTAATGTAAAGTTTTGGTAATGAGAAGGAGTGTTAGAAAGGTCTAAGCATAGTAGGGATGACAGATGCCAAGATATTGTCCCCATTATTGACTGACTGTTTCTGAAGACAAAAAACTTGAGAAGACAAGGCTGACAGTGACTACTGAAGGCATCCTCACCTAGACTTCTTTTTGCAGAGCAGTTGTAAACAGGAGCTATAACTCACAACTCAGACAGGACAGATCCAGATGGGCCCTTTGGCTTCCTTCCATAACAAAATCTTTAATTTTCCTAAGGAAAATAGCTACTCCATGCACATGCCTCTTACTTCAGAGCAAAACTTGGTTTACAAACTCCAGTAGTTTAAGGATTAAAAAGTTTAGTCTATCTCAGCAAATGAACTTTATCAAAGTGCAGGTAAAATCGAGCCTTCAGGTAAACAGGAGCATTTGCCAAGTGGAAATCCCAGCTCTTTGTATATTTAGTAATGAGTGAAGATAAGATTTCTTTTTTTGACAGCATGATGGATACAATCATAAAAGGAATCATGCTGCTGTAACAGAGTATACTTGAAGAGTGAATTTGGAGGCTATGTCTTTATTCCCAAACACGTCTTACCTTTCTTCTGTTTAAAGAACATGAAAGCTAGTTTTTCTGGCATGTGAAAATGTTAAAGTTTTGTTGTTTTTTCTTTACTTCCCACACCCCAATATGGATGTGTTACGTTTAATTGTCAAACTCGGATCTGCTTCCCAGTTCAATAATCACTGACTCATTTAAGCATATTTATTTAATTTTTTTTTTTTACAGATAGAAAGGTACAGTAAGCAAAGGAACACAAGCTCTCCGGTGAACACAAGCTCATAAATTGTTACATGTGATTCTGCTACTGTGGGTTAAAGGAGGGGGCAGCACCAAGAATGTGGTGAAACCAGCTGGTTTGAGCCCTGGTGTTTCAGTATAAAAGCCACAAATCTGCCACAGATTAAAAATAAAGTGAGTTTATTGGTCTCAGCCTGTTACTTTTTGGATGCTTATCCACATCACAAAATGAATAAAATCTGATGTGACTGACAGTCTTTGCTCAGAGAAAAACCTCGTAGCTGCTGGCCACTCGTGACTAAAATCTAATGACCCGGCTCTAGTGGAAAGCTCATGCAAAGAGAAATTTTGCTGTAGTTCACTGAAGAGATACAGCACCAAGATAACTATCTTAAATTAGTCTTAGCATTCACCCAAAAATCTGAAGGTGCTTGAAACACTCACACAGAGGATGAAACTAAGCATAGTTTCCAAAAGTGTGGTGGGTATTCATCTTAAGAGGTGCTTTAGTAATTCATGTGAGATTGTCTTTTCCCTCAAAATCTGCTGAAGAAAGCCCAGGGCACAATACTTCATAGTAACACTAAGCTCACAAATTACACAAGTAACAGAGGCATATCCCAGCTCACCTCCTCGGATCCACGATGCACCAAGAGATTTCAGCAGAAAGAAGATAAAAGCTTTAAAACAGGTTACCCCACAACACATTTTCAGTGATAACCTCTTGTTTCATGATTGGCCTCAAAATGAGGTTGTGAAGTTGAAATTACAATTTTAGAAGATGTCAACAGGCCAAAATAATACAACTTACCTGCCTGGGAAGAGATGCCACAGGTCACTGCCACCTGTGCCTTTTTGTCTGTCCATGGAGACAGACATGCCTCACCTGAGCCAAGCCACATCCTCTCACACTTCTTAGATCATGCAACAAGAATTTGCAAGGCTGAACTTTCATGTGTTTAATCTCTTGTCAAAAATAGATATAAGGCCCCAATACAAAATAAGATCATAGAATCATTAAGGTTGGAAAAGACCTCTAAGATCATTGAGTCCAAAGATCTACACCATGACACAAAATACAGTCCCAGCTGAGGTCCCTCTCAGTCTAGTAATTGACAGTCTAAAAATTGAGAAGAAGTTGTTATATAGCAGGGGTAAATGCTCCTTCTCACTCTTCAACTGAGAGTCACTAAGGAAAATTTACCATTCTGAAAGGAAAAAACCGGTATTTTTGGTCATGCTATTTTTTCAAATGTCTTAAGTTCAAAATCTCTGCATTTCTCAGCAAGGAAGAACATAATAGAGTTCTCAGAGGAAAATAAGCTGAACAGTTGGATTTTCAGTTATGATCAGAGCTGAGAGTACTGGTAGCATCTCAAGCACTGGCAAGAAGGTGGACTCTGATGAGTGCAAATTGTCTTGTCCAAAAGGTAATGGATTGGGAGATTTCAGTCATTCCAATAACAATATGAGAGAGGGAGGATTGGAGATTAATTTATTCATTTTATTTAAAAAGGAAAAAAATTCCCCTCACAATTCCAATTACTTACTTTTTAAGCAAGCCATGTTTACTTAAAAAATTATCAGAGAAAAGTTGTTGGGTTTCTATGTCAAGAAAAATTGTAGAATTTGATCAATCTATGTTTTTTCTACTTAGAAACATCTTTTTAGTTCAGGTCTGCATTTCAGGAAAATTATCTAAAAAGAGTTCTGGGAAGTCTTTATCAAATGTGAAAGTAAATTGAGTTCATTGGAGAGGAAATATTTACGATCTCACATAAACTATGTTAGATTCCAATAACTCTCTTGGGGCATTATGTGGGCTGTGCACATATAGAAAATCTGGTGTCCTAATGAAAGAGGTTTGTACAGAGAGGTGTCCATAAATTCAGCAGATATCCTTCCACAAAGTGATCTCCTCACAGTGACATAAGAAGCATGAAGAAAATGCTGGTTTTACTTTCCAATCTTGAGAAAAACAGGTTACCTGGTGTTTTTGCTTTCATCTCCCTTCATCTCAACCCCTAATGCTTTTTTGTTTTGTAGGTACTTTATAGAAAAACAAGCATAGGAATAACTTACATCTTAAATTCTGTAGCATAGATCTCAGAAACTATGCACTCTTTTAAGAGGGCCTCTCCAAATTCATGGGGATATTTTATGGAAGTATAGAGTGCAGATGCTTTGTCAAGACAAGCTCTGCCTTCTGAGAGCCTGTCAATACATTGCACTAACATAATCAGAGGCAAATATTTGAAATGATATAGTATGTGAATATGCCAGGTTAGGATATCACTTTTATAATTATTGACAGTATATAAACTAAACATGACTTCTATGGAGTCATTCCAGTGAATTCTGCCAGCACAGATCAGGAACAGTGCTTGCAATACTTTCATTTGAAAAATACGAGTGTGTAATCCTCAACACGAAGTTACATATCTTCCGTGAGGAGAAAAAAGGTTGCACAAAAATTCCAAGTTTGAGGATACAGAAGAACACTTCAGCCCTCCTCTAAGAGGGAGGAGGTCATGGTCAGCAGCCACCTGCTGCTGGGGAATCTGCAAAGGTTGGAAAGGGGATGTTGCAGTTCCCTCTTGATGAGGCAAAACAGAGAATGCAGTGTTGCAGCCAGTGCCTCTAATATGTATTCGTTCCAAAATCTGCAGGTTGAATAGTGAAGCCATCTATAAATGTAAATATGATGTGATGCTGATCTGGCACAAGAAGCAAAGCTAGATAAACTTCTTGGGATCATTTCTTATTCTATCCCCTAATTGTGCTAAGCAGAATCAAAGGGGGTTTTACGTAGCAAATTTGAGGGTTCCAATATTTTTTTATTTTAGAAAAAAAAAGAAAAAGCACGGAAAACTCTGTCTTAAATTCATGATGTGACAGTCACTTAATATGTGAAAAGAACTAGGATTAGAACTAGCAAGCCGGGGCTTTCCAGCATCCCAGCCAGATGGACATGGCTTTGCAGGTCTCAGTCTGCATGGATCATAACAGAAGTACGTAGGTATAAACAAAGGCAGCATTTAATTACAAGGGCACATTTTTTTATTTCACAATACTCTCTCAAAAATGCGTATGTGAAGTAGAAACTTGATGCTTGGTTTGGTCATTTCTTTGAGGCTCTTTGTTAAATAAAATTAATGCGGTGTAATACACATAATACACTGACATCTTATGGGTCTGACGTTTACTAAGGTAATAAATTGAAGTAATTATGTTAATGTGTAATAAATGCATTCAACAGGACATAAAAACTGTATAGTGTGAGAATAAAAAAAATCTTGTTTTTCTAAGTGGCTGTCATGTACAGAATACTGACATCTTAGCAGTGTTTTTTTGGAAGGCTGATAATATCTTATAAGCATAAATTAAAGATATCCATTCTCTACGTGGTGTTTGTGACTTGAGAAAAGAAGGTTCTTTTGCCTCTCTCCTCTCTAAGACTTGCCATTCGCAGTCTGATTCTTGGTTCACCAGACAACTCAGGCATCATTTTCCTACCTAAGTGACGTTTTCCAAAGCCACTTATGGATCTGCAGGATCCAAAGAAGCCCTGTGGTGACAAGGCTGAATTAGTTACCACACTGCAGCTCACCTACCATAGCTAGCCACTCGTGCTCCCAGACTGTTCCATAACACCCAACTGTGCTGGTGGGTGAGAGGCTGCACACGTCCCAGCAATGTGTGCTCGCAGCCCAGAAAGCCAACCCTGTCCTGGGCTGCGTCAAAATTATGAAGCTCTGTCAGGGGAGGTTTAGGTTGGATATTAGGAAAATGTTTTTCACCCAGAGGGTGGTTGGGTGCTGGAACAGGCTCCCCAGGGAAGTGGTCACAGCAGCAAGCCTGACAGTTCAAGAAGACTTTGGCCAGTGCTCTCAGGCACATGGCGTGACTCTTGGGGACGGTCGTGTGCAGGACCAGGAGCTGGACTTTGATGATCCTTGTGGGTCCCTTCCAACTCAGGACATTCCAGGATTTTCTATGATTCTATGAAAGGAAGGATGGCCAGCCAGTCGAGGGAGGTGATTCTGTGCCTCTGCTCTGCCCTCATGAGACCCCACCTGCAGTGCTGCTTCCAGTTCTCAGGTCCCCAACATAAAAAGGACACAAACCTGCTGAAGTGAGTCCAGAGGAGGCCACAAAGATGATCAGAGGGCTGGAGCACCCCTCCTACGAAGACAGGCTGGGAGAGTGGAGGTTGTTAAGACTGGAGAAGAGGTGACTCTGGGAACACCCTGTAGCACCTTCTAATGGGACCACAGGAGAGCTGGAGAGGGACTTGTGACAAGGGCATGGACGTGTAGGGCAAGGAGGAATGTCTTCAAACTGAAAGAAGGGAGGTTTAGATACCAGGAAGAAATTCTTTATTGTGAAGGTGATGAGGCACTGGAACAGGTTGTCCAGAGAAGCTGTGGCTGCCCCATCCCTGGAAGTGTTCAAGGCCAGGCAGGATGGAGCTCAGAGCGACCTGGTCTGGTGGAAGGTGTCCCTGCCCAAGGCAGGGGGGTTTGGAACTAGATGGTCTTTAAGGTCCCTTTCAACCCAAACTATTCTATGACTCTGTGATAAATCTCATCTTGTACATTTGCCACAAGTGAGGATGCCCTCTCACAATCACCACGAAGTGACTCATGAAGCTGTTGCAAGTCGATCTTGTACTGAGATTGCTGATGCACAACTCATTGTTTTAAGAAGGATCACTGTGCTGCCAAATCACCAAGGGTCTTCAAAACCTCTTCTCCATTGGCTCCAGCCAGGCTCAGAGATTACTGTTGGCTGATCCTCAAAATGGGTATTTGCACGAGAAGGTGTTTAAAGGGATAGATTCCTTC
Source organism: Lepidothrix coronata (assembly GCF_001604755.1). Classification (NCBI taxonomy): domain Eukaryota; kingdom Metazoa; phylum Chordata; class Aves; order Passeriformes; family Pipridae; genus Lepidothrix; species Lepidothrix coronata. The sequence continues at coordinate 385,807 of NW_016690254.1, read as the reverse complement.
TGGCTCATGATAATTAATGGAAGTTTTTGTCAGAAACTACTAAAGCTCACACATCATTTAAAACCGTCTACTCAGCAGAGATACTCCAATTATGTAAGTATCCAGTCCTTTTTGAAACACTCGGAATATAATTACCTCAGCAATATCTAGGGATGAGGTTGGCCAGAAAGCTTTAAAATGTGTGGATGAGACCTCCAGCCAAGACAAGAGAGGTATTTCTCACACTACACCCAGTCAGGACCAGCTGAGGACTTTTATGAAGTTTCATTTTGCTACATCAGATTGGAAATCTTAATATGCCTCATTCTGTAAATTGTTCTCATTACTTCAATGGGTCTTCATGCAGATAAGGTGAAGTACAAACAGTGCAAATAAAAGGGTAGGCTCTTTGAAGAAGAGATCTTTTTATATTTGTTTGAGTAAAGCCTAGTAAAATGGTGCCTAATTCTCTCTTGGCTTCTAAGCTTTGCTACAATAAACAGAAATGAATAAAAATAGCAATATCAAGCTGCACCAATGTCTGCAGCCTACTTGATTTGCCCTGAGATTCAACTGGATACTAATGCACAAAAATACTGATTAAGTCTGTGTAATTTTGCCCCAAATTGAATTCATTTTAACAGCATAGAGGAAGGGGAAATATTATCCTGCTCTTTGCTCAGCATATTTAGATATAATGACATAATATGAACGCATTCCAAAAATTGCCTGTCTTCAGGTAGTGCATTTTGGAGTGATTTCAAAATTCCCTTAGGATATAACAGCAAAACATTTTCCCCTGCCTCAAAAATCACTGAGCTCTCAGTGCCCAATTGTCTGTGTCACCTTGTTTACATGGTGGGTAATTTTTTAGCCTACGGTCTGTGCCTTATTTTGTCAGGCTGCCCTTATGCTACTTCATGACGATTTTGATTTTCAAGCCTCCATGCATAAATTATGATTTATTTTGCTTTCCTAAAGAAAGGCTGAGTGAAGTAATACAGCGTGGGGCTTTTTGGTTCGTTTTTTTTTTACTATGAATATTTCAAGAGTGTGCTTTTTATTTCTGAAGAAAACTCTGCACCTCCAGCAAATATTTTTTTTTTCTTCCATACAGAAAAATAAACACAGAGAAGAGCTGAGATAAAAACAGTATCTTTTGTTTGAACCTTGAGAGATGCTGAGATCTCATAACTCCAGCACTGGGGTGATAGATACATCATACTCCTCAAAAGGGGTTTTCTTTGTTTATTAATGTTAATTTGCATATAGCTGGGCACACTGTGTGCTGTGGCATTGTCACTGCATTGTTACTCCATGCCCACAAAGAAGTCATGTGCAGAAAACATGGTTATATGAATAAAATAAACATCAACATCAACACTGCCTGATTCTGAGCACTGATGAGGCAAATTTCTCTTCAAAACCTACGTAGCTGTTTTTACAATAGCGAGAACCAAAAGATGAGGCCATAATTGAACTGTTGCCCAAAGGCAATTACTGATTGAAATTGATTAATTCTACGAACAAATTTGACCAATAGATTAGTTGTCACGTTATGGCAGATTCGGGCAATACTGCTGCAGTTGTGAAGGAGACACAACCTTCTAGCATGAATAGTTAATACAGTTTGTTACCCTGTAGAGTTGCTTGTTGAGTTACCCAAAGAAATCTCACTGGGGAACTGAGCAGGGCATGCTACTTTGATGCTATAAAACCATTGTTACCTCTCTGCTTTTATGTATGAATCTGAGGAATTGTTAACAGCACCACGAGCAGTTTGCTCTGAGCAACACAAATGTAATGGACTTAACATCAAAGTGATGCAAAATCCACTGAAAACAACAGAAAGGCTCCAGTTGAATCCAGAGGACTTTGAATCAAGGCCTAGCAGGGTCAAGTCTGCTGTTCTAATGGGTTTTCTAAGGGGATCCTGTGGGAAATTGGAAAAAGGATTCCGATTTCTTGAATCCCAGGATTATTGAGGCTTCGAGCTAGTGCTTTTGCAGAATCATTGGCTCGGCTTGTTTCCCTTTCCAGCCCGTGACACAATGGCACAGGAGCTCTGAGCTTCATGGTTGCACAAAGGACCCTTTGCACCTAAGAAGCCTCTCTTATTGCCTCCTTCCCTCCATCCCTCTGTCCCCTCAGAAAAGATGCTCCAGGAACACACTTGACATAAAAACAATCAATGCTGCCACTGCATACCCAGAAAGAAGCTGCATTAAAGAGTTCCTTGCATCATCACCTGTCAGAGGATAGTGGGGTTTAGGTGCCAGTCTTTCTGCAGTTATCCAGTCCTTCCACACTTGGAGATTAAGCTGCTGAATTGGGCACTTTGTTATGTTATTTCTGAAAGCAATATGGATAATAACTGAGGGTGATGTGCAATGTGACAGTCTGCTCCTAGTTCTGGCTTCACAGTGATTTCACAGCTGTGCCGGTGACTTTAGTTTGAATGGCTTTCTACACAAAATTCAAGGTTTTGTTTTTGTCACTGAAAGCCCCACATGGCTTGAGATGGGAGAGCATAAGTCTTCCTGAACTGTCACACAACTCAGTTGTAGATGTCATCAATGATGTCCTTCTGAGGTTTCCTGGTGTTATATAAGCAACTTTATGAGTTAACTGTGCTGAGGATTGGGCCCTTCTCTGTTCATAAGGACATATTAGCTGGTGGAGCATCCCACATGCCATTTCCTCATATCTACATCTTCACTTGGGAAGGACAGTGTTTTGTTAAGCTTTCAGGAACATTTCAAAGACCTTTTTTCCTCTATCAAGGTGTTTTAGAGGGAAAGGACATAAATGAGCAATGTGATAGGTACAGGGAGCTCTTATTTTGGTTGGGCAACAGATGAGGCATATGGGTAATTTATTGCACTATAATTGTGTTATGTGATATTGATGCTGCAGTATTAATGACTGCAAAGTGCCCAGATTGATTCAGATGGCCATTTACTGTCATTATTACA
>NW_016690254.1:170954-381269 GCF_001604755.1 Lepidothrix coronata | reverse complement strand
TTTTTTTTGGTGTTTTTTTTTTTTTTTTTTTTTTTAACTTAACACCTACTTTCAAACTTCTACTCCGGGGGAGTGCAGAAAGCTGTGTAAGCAGTGAGGAAGGTGCTCAGAGGTTACTCCCAACATCGAGCTCCCCTAGTGGCTGTTTCCCTCCCACCGTCCCTGCATGGAGAGAAACACCTGGGTTGGGATTTTCCCCACTCATGACTAGAAGGAAGTGACTGAAAAGGGATGCAGATCACAATCCAGGAATGAGAGGAAAAAAAAAAAAAAAGGATACTCCTTCCTATCTGGGGCTTTTGGCACAAGAAAATCTTGGGTTATTCAAAGAGAAATTAAAATACATACAAAAGAAATGTAAGGGCTTCTCTATAAACCTGTAATCAGACATTACATATTGCACTGTTGAGGATATAAGGAAATCTGGGGGAAACTCTGCTTTAAAGTTTGCTTCAAGAGTAAATATGAAATAAAACATAGATAACGATGTCTTATGAATCATTTTGCCTACAGTAATTTTTCCATGTATGATGAAAGGCTGTTTTGACCGTAGTCAAGCCAATGATTAGCATTAATCCACTAGCAGATGGGTATGAAAATGGCAAAATCAATGCACATAGACAGAGTTGTTCTGTAAAGCAAACATTTTCTGCCTTTCCATGCACACAAAATATTGTTTTCTTGTAGCAGGAGTACTCACAGACTAATGCCAGTTTAAGGGGAAAGCAGAGCAGATACCAGGTTTTGGCTCTGTGGCTCCCTGAATTTTGCAGTCAAACCAAAATGAGTGGAAAACTGTGAGCTTAATTTTTCTTGTTGCTGCCAGGGTTTGGGGGCTTTTGGAAGGATATTCCAAGGAACAAGACTTGTTCTGCTTGTCATTGTAAAGGTATAGTTGCCAGCTAGACAGTAGTTCTGGACTGAAATTTCTAAGATAGATATTGCAATACTACCAGGATAGGCAACAAGGGATGTGAATCAATTCCTTTAAATGAAATAGTTTAACATTGCCGTGAAAGGGGGTGGGGTATATAAAAGAATCAAACAAAGCTTCAAATGAAAATCCTGCCTGAGTCTCCTTCCACTTATACCAGTTTTACTCAATCATAACCTCTGGTTTTGCTGAAGTTATTCATGATCTACTTCTCTATCAGTGATTGCTTTGATCCCAAATATCTTGGCAAACACCAGAGGTGCAAAGAGGCTACAAGAATGAAGCTTTCATGCTCTAAAAATGGATAATTTAATAAAAAAATCATATATTAAGCGTGAGAAAAAAAGGTGGCCATTAAGGATGACAAGTAATTAAGATCCAACTAAAAGCTACACAGCATTTGCATCTCAAATTTTCTGAGGGAAACATCCTGTGTTTTGGGATTCATCAACCAAAATATATTAGTGCAACTTCAAATGGCCAACAAGCAACCTCGCCTGTGCAGTCTGAACCCTTCCCTGCCTTTATGCAGAGAAAACGGCCATCAGCAAATCCAGATTTCACAAAAGAAGAGGATAAATAAGTGAGATTCTCAAAGAGCTTGGCTGGAGGCCGGGTGCACCCACCACTGCCCCACTGCAGCCCAGGCCCCATAGGGATGGCCCAGGACAGTGTTGCCCCACAGCCCTGTCCATGGTCCCATGGTGGGGGGAAGCCCGGCAGCTGCCACAAGGTTTGGCAGAGCCACTGGAAGAGCTTGTGTGTCATCGAGGAACTCTGGGCCATGAGGCTGCGATGGGTGCTTGCAATAGGACTCGTGGGGTCAGCAGTGGATGCTCTCGGGACTGTGGTGTGTGCTGTGCCCTGGGGCACCAGGGGATGACCCGAGGGGCTCCCCATTGCTCTGCCAGAGCTTTGGGGGCTGACAGGGAGCCTGGTGGCAGCTCCATGGGGGACCTGGCTCTGTGGGTAGCAGTGTGAAGGGAGGGGGTCTTCATTCAGGGACCTCCCCATCACCCTGGACCTGGGCAGTCCTGAGGGGCCCTGGGACCCCTGGGGCAGCAGTGGCTGTGCTCTGTGGACCCTCCAAAGAAGGTGTCGGTGCCCGGCCGGGGGTGTTTGCTGTCTCTGAGGTGTGGGGCGGGCAGGGCAGGGCACGGATCTCCCCCTCGGCAGCCTGAGGCCGGGGCTGGGGCCAGCTGGGCACGGTCAGGATCCCCGCGGAGGGAAACGCGCCCCGGCGCTGCTTTGAGCGGGGACTGGGGGGCTTGGGGGCTATTTTTTCCCCAGAAGCGGTGGCATTTAAATAATGATTAGAAAGGAAGAAGAGAAGCTTTAACGCGGGTAGGAGAGGCAGGGTGCATCCCGGAGGCCCGGTGGGGCGGGCGGGAGCGACAGCCCGGGTTCCCCCCAGTTCCCCCGGTGTCCCCCCCGGACCCCTCGGCTCCCCCCGCCCGGCTCCCGGCGGGGCCGCGGCCACCTCCAGCCTGCGCTGAGGCTGAGCAGAGCCTCCCCGCTCCCCCAGCTCTGCTTTCTTTCACATCTAATTTGATAGGAGGGGGATTTCGAGCTTCCCACAGTTACAACTTTTCTTGATTTCTCCCTTCCCCCCGCCCCGCGCATTTATTACTTGCATTTAATTAATTCCTTCTTTGCGTTTCCTTCCCTGCTAATCTTTGGGTGACTGCTTTGTACATATGGCAATCTGATAATGAGGGAGTTTATCCTTATTCTCTAGACTTCTTCACTGCGATGTCCACCCGTCTAGTGCCTGGGATATCGATTATCTTTCCTTGGGTAGGGGGACAAGGTAAGAGGGGTGATAAAAGATTTGCAGTATTCCACACCATTAAGAAAAGCTTTTATTCCTTGGCGCTGTTTAATCAACTGTTATATCAAGTCATGCTGTTTAAGCAACCACATCAAAAGAACATATCCTCTTTTGTATAAATTATATATTCCTTGTATCTGTCTTCTCGCATGCACGCAGACGGCGAGATAAAACTTAAGTTTGTTTTTTAATAGCATGAAGCAGGTATTTAGCTGTTATACAACTTGTTTCTGCAACTAAGTTGGTTGATAACAACCTAGAAGCCAAGCTGCTGACTTTCTAGCTTTTTACCCATTTCCAAGTCAAAACTCCTCAATTTAAAGCTCGGAAAGAGAAATCAATGATTCACTAAAACTCTACAAAGAAACATAAACAGCAGAAGAAAAGTTTAGGCTAAAAAAGAGGGAAGAGCACCGGTTAGAGCCAGTATAAGAGTTTCGGATTACTTTTTTCGGCTCTTTTCTAAAGTTTACCTAAAAAGACCACTTCGTCCCTTGAAAAGTCCATGCTGCCCTGCTTGTTACAGTTTACGGATGCACAACTTTCTTACCTCTTAAAAACTAATTTTAAAGTGCATTTTCACATGGATTAAGTTGATTACTCAGCTCGATGTCACAGACCGGAAAAATCCCATATGATTGTAAGCCCCAAAGAACTTTTTTTTTTTTTTTTAAATACCCACAACTAAAATAAAGTTGATTTTTGGATGTGTTTTGTTTTTCTGAGAGTCAGAACTTTTAATTACTTCAGCATGCTGTCCTGGAATTTTTAACAACCCCTAAAAAACTCCTGAAAGTTTCTAGATCCTAGGACAAATTGTATTTTCTTAGGAGCAAAAGTAAATGAGCACTTTACAGGCAGAGAAGTGTTTGTTCATATGGGACTCTGCTGTTCTGTCTAACCTGCTCTATCAGCCCCATCTCTGCAATTTTGCCCGTCTCTCAACACCTTTGTCTGATTAGTAGCTTTTGGAGATCGGGATAAAGACATCACTTGCCACGCTGCATGAGATAACAATTAATTTAACATTAAACTTATCCCCTTTCCATTCACTTTGCTTGGATCGATCTCTGATAATTGTGTTTGCGGATGCTTTCAGCACTATGCTTTTCTTAAAAACTTAATGACACCCTGCAAGGAGGTGTGAGAGTCTAAAACGCTCCTCTCCGACTTTGACCAAAGAAACAAAGAATATAGCCCCAGTGTGCTCAGGAGACCATCTATTTTTAATCAGTTGACTTTTCATGCACTTCCGAAGATACAACACTATTTTAAACTGGGTGATAGTCCTTGTTTTATTAAAAAAGAAAAGTGCCTCATTGCAGTTGTGTGATACCTAAGTCAGACACCCTAACTTCATCTAACTGCCGCCTCGCATCAGACCTGATTCTGCCTTTAAAGTGGTCATTTATCAGCTAAAAGGCGAGTGTGTTTAAAAAAGTATGTCTTTAGGAAGGAGAGCAACCTCCCTTTTCAGGGGGAAGAAACCTGTTACAAAGCCATTTAGGTGGGTGCGCTCTGAAATGGCATTATTCCCCCCCGGGCGTTAATACTTCCCCAATACGTTCCTATTTGCACGGCTCCCCGACAATTCGGCATTTTATTTAACCGCAACTGCCCTTAGAATCTTGACTTGGACTGAGGCAGCCTGCTAATCTTACTTTTTTTCCCCCTCTTTCACAGAGGCATCTGTTCCTCTTGCTGACAAATGTACCATTCTGCCAAGAAAGTTTCTGACAAAAAAAAAAAAAAAAGGCAAAAAGAAAAAAAAAAAGGCGTGTAATTGATGTTATCCCAAGAAAGCGCGATCTCCACCCCTCTCAGCTCCAAGCCCTTCAGGTAAAAGGAAAAAAAAAATCTTTCAAGAATTTGTTGCCTTTTTGAGGGTTAAAACATCAGAAGACAAGCTTGTCTCGCCTTGGCCAATCAGCTCTCGGCCCTGGCAGCTATAATATAGAACTAAAGGCAGACTCCTCTCACAAGCGTCTTGCTTTGCTACCATTAAAATCAGACCCTTTTTTTGTCTCTCGATTGCTGTCTCACGACCAAACTCCGATGTGTTCCGTTATCAGCGACCTAAAGCCTGCCATTCCAGCACCTGTCTTGCTAGGGATCGGTGGATAGTATACGATTCAGAAAGCAGACAAGGACATAGGAGGAGAGAGAGCTCTAGAGACAGCCAGGGATAGGCACAGAGAGCTTTGAAGTAATTGGATTCAATGGACGAAATGCTGCTGTTGACAAGAATTCTCTTGGTGGGCTTCATCTGCGCTCTTTTAGTCTCCTCTGGGCTGACTTGTGGACCAGGCAGGGGCATTGGAAAAAGGAGGCACCCCAAAAAGCTGACCCCTTTAGCCTATAAGCAGTTTATTCCCAATGTGGCAGAGAAGACCCTAGGGGCCAGTGGAAGATATGAAGGGAAGATCACAAGAAACTCCGAGAGATTTAAAGAACTAACCCCAAATTACAACCCTGACATTATTTTTAAGGATGAAGAGAACACGGGAGCTGACAGACTGATGACTCAGGTAGAGCCACAGAGATACCTGTATTTGTGTTTGTTAACCTCTCTGAGCAATCCTAAAGGACGCATCTGTCTTAGTATTTTTGAAAGCCCCCCCCTTTCCCTCTCCCCCTCCTCCCCCCGCCCCTCCAAACTCGGCTAGTTTCCCCCATTGAATGTAAATACCATCTATCCAGACAAGTTAGCAGGGGCTGGAGCTATTTAGATATTTGGTGGGGGAATCTGTGTGGTACTTACAGTCATTACCGTGCCATGGCGTTCCCTGTAACTTGGTTAGAGATTGCTGTTTGCATTTGTCCCCAAGGATGCACTTTGATCAAACGAATTGCATACAGCTCAGAGGACCCCAACTGTATAGTGACCGCCGGGCCACCCACTCATTATTACAAACGTAGTCCGTGGTTGCTGCGCCTGCTGACTTGATTTATATATATATATTTTATTCAATTTCTCTCTTTTTTTTTCTTCATTTCATTTTAACCTTTATTATTATTATTATTATTATTATTATTTCTCTCGCGAGCATATTCTAAATTTAGTAGGCATGCAGTCGTGCACTCACAAAAGGCAGCTGAAGCCGGATCGACCATTCCTCTCCTGATTCAGTATTATATAGCTCGTATTGCAATACCATCATTTGCAATTGTGCCCATCAGAGCGTAAATATATTGATATTTCTTTAAGGATGCTCGCCGCCAATGCTCTGGTACTTCCATAGGGGAGGGACTTGCAACTTATCGGCATTGCATCACCTTCTGTTTTAAAAAATCTGATGGCACAAGGTTTACAACTGGGTAAATATTGGATCTCGGGTGGAATCGGATTGCGGAACCATATTATGAAAAAGAAAAAAAAAAAAGAAAAAGATAGAGAAAGGAGAGGGAAAGAGAGAGAACCGCTCCGAGAGTCACCTCATAATTATTATTCATGCTCAACAGAGAGCTCAGTGAAGTCAAGTGCTCTGCCAATTCCGGAGTTTCAGAAACTACATGCAATCTAGACACTGGAAATGGGTTTCCTCCAAATATAGGTCAACAGCGCTTTTTTAATATTAATACATTTAAGCCCCACCTTCAGTGCTAGAGCAGGACTCGCCTGGAAGGACTAGGCGGGGAGTGGACGCGGGTAAAGGGGGGGGGGGGGGAGTGGGGAGTGGAATTTCCCAAACTCTCCCCGTTCCTCGGCCTGATTTTCCGCACGTTGTCGGGTCTCCCGGGGCGAGGGACCGGCGGCCGCCACCATCTCCTCCCGACCACCTTAAATCGCACCGCACCTCGGAGCGCGGCGGCGCCTCCGCCCGCCCTCGGCCGCCGCCCCGCGCAGGGTGCGGAGCGCAGCGGGGCCGGGGCCGGTCCCCGCTCGGGCGCGGCCCGCGCCCCTCCGCGCACCCTCGGCTCCTCCGCCCCCGCTGCCTCCGGAGCCGCATCTCTCGCATTTTCAGCTCCACTTACTCCCCTCGCGTATTGATCGCGGCGGCTCGGGTTTCACCCTTCCCTCCGCAGCCCGGCGGCGGCGGCAGCGGCGGCGGCTCCGCGGGAGACGGGGCTCCCGCCGGGGCTCGGCGCATCCCTCTCTCCTTCCCTCCCTCCCTCCCTTCCCTGCGCGGCTGCGCCGGTGCGTGTGCGCGGCGGAGCGGGGCGGCGGGCGCGGGGGGAGCCGGGGAGCGCGGTCGGGAGCGGTGGGCTGCGGGCCGGGGGCGGGCTGCGGGGCTGACCCCGGCCCCGCGGCTCTCCCGGGGCACGCCGCGCCGGCTACGCGGCTGGCCGCTCCCGCTGCATTAGCTGGCAGCGGCTGAACTCCTGACCTTCTGTCAACTTCCCTCAGACGAACGAAACGAAAACAAATACTTTTTTTTTTCTACACCCCCCCCACACACCTTCTCCTTCAGTGCTTGTTGCCGTGCCTTAGACACAATGGGGGGGAGGTGGGCTGAGAGCAGCGGGGACGAGGAGGCAGCAGCACCGGGTACCCGGCGGCAAAGGGGGTTGTGAGATGGGGGAGCGAGACTGGGAAGAGAGCAGGGAGAGAGCGGGGCTCCGGCACGCCTCGGCCAGGCAGTGAGAGGGAAATGGAGCGGGGCTGGGGAGCGGGCGGAGGGGTTGCCCTTGCCCACCGCTCCCCGGGCACGGCTGGGGCCCTGGCGACCCGAGGTACCGTCCTGCCGCCGGCTTCCCTGCCTTGCTTTCCTCTCCTTCCCTCTCTCCCTCCGCCAGCAACCTCTCGTTAAATCCCAGCCTTCAAACGCCGGCTTCGGGAGCCCTTCAACCATGGAGAGATTTTTCCTGAACAGAATCGTTAAACTTGCAGAGTGGTTGCCGAATGCATTAGTCGCTAGTTAATATTAACTCCAGAAGGGGGGGGGGGGGGGGCGAACGCAAACAGAGGTAGGTAAGTCAGGTTCTCAACTTTGCAGGTGACACCAGCAGTTTGCTAAGGGCTCCCCCTTCCTCCCCTCCCTCCCCCCCCCACCCCAGCCATTGGCTGGATTCGGGGGAGAGATAAGGAGGCCAGGTCAGTATGATAAAGCTGGAATTTGTATGAAAAAAAATAGCAATCTCGTGTAATGCAGGCACACAACCGGTGCGTGATGTGAGGAATTTAGAGATCAACTTGGCATTTAGGAAGCCCACCAGGTTGTTTACACTGACAGGTACCTGTTAAGTATTTCCTTCAAGCAATTCATTTGTGAAGAGATTAGGAGCTGGCAGGAGAGGGCTTGTTGAACAACTTTGCCTCCACACAAAGCGTTAGTGGAGGCAGCCCTGCTGAGCTTCACGGTGGCTGAACAGAATTGGGCTTGATTTGTGGCACACGACCCAATGAATTAATAAATAGTCTGGGCTTCACGGCTTTTGACTCTGACAATCCAGCTCAGGCAGTATAAAAGGGAAGAAAGTCCTTTAGGAGACCGTTTCTTCTTTATTTCCCCTGAAGCCGGGAACTGGTGCTGGCAGGGCCGGAGCGGCAAGAGTCCCTCGGCGCTGCCCTCATCGCTGCCCGCATCCCGGTCCGCCCCCTCCGCTCCCGCTGCCTCCCGTGCGGGGCAAGACATCGCCGTGTCGCGCAGTGTTGTCGCCTTATCAGTAGCTGAAACGTTTGATCCTTCGCCCCCTTCTCCCTATAAATTAGTGGAAGAGCGTATCCATCCTCTCAGGTGTGAGAGGAAGAGAAGAAAAAAATAAAATAAATCAAACTCAACTTGTACCGCTGCACTTTGCTACCGGGAACAGTGCTGAAACACAAACACCCATCTCTCTACATACAACGGTAGGCCAGAGAGTCCAAAGTGAGCTCACGGTTGTGTTTTATATTTCTCGGGTACCTGTGTGTCGCTGGTATCACTTTTATGGCTGTTGATAGACACAAGGGAACTTTCTTGCTGAGCAACCTTGTCACGTCCCTAAAAGTAGCGTCGTTGGGGTAATGGAGAGGCTTCGCCTTTCTGGGAGCTGTGAAGGGGGACTTTGTGGTCTGTTATTAGGTGTGCTGTGAGCACACTGGGGAGAAGGGTCCTGCAGGAGGCCAAGAATCCCAGTCAGGCTAGCAAAAGTGTGGGAAGAGCAGCTTACTGCATCCCGCTTGGCTTTTATCCATCTCATCAAGCGAACCACATCGGGTATATCCACGACTTGTTTTACTCTCAAAAATGGGGAAGAAAGCTGGCAACGTGCGTGTTTCTAACTCTATACCTTTAGTCAAGCGCTTTTCAATGCTTTTGGTGCTGATTTCCTCTTTTGGAGGGCTGAGAGTCCTTTCCCCTATCACACTGTGCCTGTTCTCCCCGCCTTGTCTAAGACAGGAATCCCCCCAGAACTTTCAGGGCTTCATTTACAGCTCACCTCCTTCCAGTGCTGCAGGCCCCTTTCCCCTCCCTCTCCCCATCTTGCCCCCCTCATTACTCGGTCCCTGAGGGACTCTGGTGCTGCGGGGCCCGGTTCAGCCCGAGGAAGGTCGGTGGCTCCGGAGGGGCGATGAAAAACCCTGCAATGCTTCTCCACGGAGTTGTAAGCGTTTCACTCCACACAAAGAGGCTCCTAGCTTGCATAGCATCCCTGCTTCGCTTAACTTCCCTCCTTGGCCCTCCCTTGCTTTTCATCTTCCCACTAAGAGCTATATTATTGTATGGATTTGCTCGGCTTTGTAGGCGAGCGCCGATGTATGTTTGAAGCGGAGTGAATGCTCCCAGCCCATGCAGCTTTGAGGGCTCTAATGAGTGATGGGCGAAGGGAGAGAAAAAAAAAAACAAAACACCCCTCCCTCCAGCACATAAAGGCTGTTAACATGTATTGATACCCTTTTCAACACAGAATTAAGCTGAAAAGACCCGGAGAGACATTCCGGGGGGAATCCGTGACTCCGAGATATATGGCGAGTGTTTGTTCTCGGCAGAAACTTTGCTCTCGGGAAGGGACAGGGCACTTAGCGGCAGGAATTTGCTCCGTGCAGGTGGCTTTGAACCACCACACTCGCACCCCAGCGCCGGTGGTGCGGCCGGGGGGGTTTCCCCTGTCCCCGCAGCAAGTGCCAGGGGAGGGGACTGCTCCGTCCCTGTGGGTTTTCGTGGTGTTTCATCCCCTCTTCCTCCCGTGTCCCCATGTTTCACTCTCCTCCTCACCTGCTTCCCCATCCTTCCCTGGCAACGGGGGAGAAGATGCTCAGCTCTGGCTGAGCCCATTCTGCCGCGCGTTTTGGGGGGAAGGGAGGGCTGCCGCCTATTTGGCTGGGGAGGGAGGGTAGGATGCGGCCCAAGGGGGTATAGATAACGAAGTGGGGGTCTGCCCCTGGCTGCAGCATCCCCATAATGACCTTTCCCTGTCTATCCGTATCCCGCAGCGCTGCAAGGACAAGCTGAACGCCCTGGCGATCTCGGTGATGAACCAGTGGCCCGGTGTAAAGCTGCGGGTTACCGAAGGATGGGATGAGGACGGCCACCACTCCGAGGAGTCCTTGCACTACGAGGGCCGCGCCGTGGACATCACCACCTCGGATCGGGACCGCAGCAAGTACGGCATGCTGGCCCGCCTGGCCGTCGAGGCCGGCTTCGACTGGGTCTACTACGAGTCCAAGGCACACATCCACTGCTCCGTCAAAGCAGGTAGGGCAGGCAACTTGCCAGGGACAGGTCGGGATGGGGGGACACCCGCGGGCCACGACTCAGCCCCCCAGAGCCTTCTCTGCCCTGATGTCACCTGGGTTCCCTCCTCCTGTCCCCCGAAGTGTCCCCATCACCCAGCTCTCCCCGCCGGGGCTCCCGCGGGGATGGGAGCGGAGCCCCACAGGCGCAGGGGTGGGAGTAAGGAACGAGTGAGGGCGGAAAGAAAAAAAAAAAAGCCCAGCCAGCTGCAGCACTTTTGCACAGAATTTTTATTTGGGTGATGTTTCTTCCCAGCCTTCCCATGAGCGCTGCGCCGCAGCCACACACCCTTCTCCTCCCCCCGTGGGATCTGATGCTTTCCCCATCCAAAGAGCATGTTCAACACAAACACTCGTGGCAGTCTCCAGCCGCCCTGCTGGCTGCACGCCTTACTCGCGAGCGCTAATCTCCGAGTGGGAGCCGGCCAGGAAAATAAATAAGTAACGTGGTCCCCAGCCTCCTTCATCGGTAGCCGCTAGGAAATTCCCAGATAGGGATACACATACACATAATTTTTTTTCCCTCCCCTCCCCTGTGCTTACAACGCCACACGCTGTCTCAACCCGGGAACAGCTCGCAAGAAATCCTCGACTCCTTTTCCTGACACTTGACACTTTTTTTGGGAGCAAATCGGTTGGCAAGTGCCAGCCCCCTACCCTCCCGTCTCCCTCCACCCATTTAGATGCCTTTGGATGGCATCTAAAGCGCTTTTCAAGAGCATCCTCTAGCCCAGCAGCCTGCTGGATGTGTCAAGAAACACTTGGTTGCAAAAGAAAATAATGGACTTTCTTTAGATATAGCCGTTTGTTTCGAACCCAGCAGCCCCAGGGCAGGGAAACCAGTCTGCTCATCTGCAGGACAGGTTCATTCCCCCACTCCAGCCCGAAGCTACCCAGGGGCTGAGCCGAGGTAGCACTTCTCCCGGCCCGTGGAGGCTTTGTCCTGAGAGCCTGCTACTGCTTTTGTTCAGCTCCTGGGTCCTCTCTAGCCAGAAGGAGGCCCTGCAGAACTGTCAGCTGTGTGGAGATATGAAACATCCCTTTCAACAGCCAAGATGGGCTTTACAGCACAAGGTGTCTGATTGTGGTGTGTGGTGACCTTAGCCCAAGCACATCCCCTAATCCACCCCTGTGGGCATTTCATAGGAGAGGAGTAACCCCAAGCTGCTCATTGAGATTCGGCACACACGGACTTGGGGGCAATATTTAGAGGGTGTCACGCAGGGTCGTGTGACTGTACGAGGCAGGCTGAAGGGAGCAGGCTTGAATTCCATCCTCTCACCCTGATCTTAAACTGTCCCAAACTCATTTCATGACAGAGCATCTCATGAGAAGATTAAACCCCATAATGCCAGGCAGGAAGATTCTTTATCTAGATCTCTGTTTGCAAAAAGTATGATCCTGGAGACTGGAATGCAAAGAAGAGTTCCCCCAAGGCCTGAATTATTGTCACCAGAACAGAGGAGGGAGAGGCAGGGGTGGTAAAAGGGACATTGATAATGCGCTACAGCAAGTATTTAGAGCAAGCTTCTACATTTAAAATTCAAATACAGATCTTGAGTGCCTTGGAAAAGTGGCTCTGCTGTGCAAATAGTGCTTGGAAGGTCCTGGGTTTTTTGGAGAGTATGTGTGTGAATTGGCACATAGGGTTTCTGCACCTGAACAAATAGGGAGGGGGAGAAAAGGGGGGGAAGAAGCTGGGAAAAAAATGGAAGTGTCCTCTCTTCCAAGAGTGTCTGCATTTATTACATGAATCAGAATGACAATGCTGATCCTTTATTGGATTTTAATTAGAGAACCCAAACAAGCACTGCTCAAAGAAGCAGATTTTCACACCTCTGCCAATTCACTGGCGTGTTTGTAGAGCTGCTACACTACTAGATCTATTCATCAAGTCCCTGAATATGCAAACAAAGCTCTAGCCAGACCTTTACTGTCGGCTTGTAGGAAGGTGTAGTTTGCTAGCAGAGGCCTCTACATAAAGCACATAGCTTGTTTGTTGCCATGTCCTCCCTGAAGAGGGAGGCCTTGGAGATCTAACTGCTTCATTTCTGAAGGAGAAGTGATAAAGTCATTAGCAAATCAATAACGGTCTAATTTTCACCCTTCCTGTCCTTCCTGAGAAAGTCATTAGGAGACACTCCAAGGATTTATTTAAATCATAAGAGTTTCAGTAAGAACCGCGGAGGTAAAATATAAAACCTGTCCACCTTCAGGAGATAAATCACCAGGTCTCTTAACTGGTATAGGGATTAACTGGGAGAAACCAGGGAAAGGCGAGGGAGGGATGGTGAATGTCAACAGCTGTAGCAAACACACTTGCTACCATGGCATAGCATGGGCTACTACCCCATCTTTAGAAAACCAGAGCTTTTAGGGGCACTGCAGAGTCCCTCTGTTAAGACAGAGACCAGCCTGGAACATGGCAGAGTTTCTCTCCCACCCCCCCACCGGTGGCTGAGCTTCCAGAAACGGATTTGCAAGACAGACTTAGAGTTTCATTGCTACTTCTGCTTTCTTTAAATCTGAGATTGTTCCTTTCAGTAGCACTGGAAAACAGCTACAGTTCATGACAGCATATAATATCTAAACTCTGAGTAACTCCCAAGAGCTGGAGGAGGTGAAGGAGCTTGAGCCTGGCACAGATGTGGAGCTGCATGGGGACCCCAAGTTCTGGGACAGGGAACAGCATCCTTCTTCTACTGGGGTGGGAGAGGCTTTTTTTTTGGAAAGAGGAGTGAACCAGAGTGCAGGAGATGCCAAGGAGGGGTGGTATGACAGTGACATGTGCACCAGTAGCCACCGTGCCAAGCAGGAGAGCAGAGAGGGCTGGAGACAACATGGGGGCATGTACAGGGTGATGGAGGAGGACTCGTGAAACTCTGACTGTTGCTTTCCAGTGGGGTAAATTCATGAGCACCTTGGAGTAAAGTTTCCTCCTGCTCCCTGCTGTCTTCTCCCTAGATGACCTCCTTGAGTAAGAGCTCAGTGGGGACCCTGAGCACTGCAAGCACAGACACTTGCTTAGAGGAGAAACCTTAAGCCAGCAAAAGCACTCGGCTTTGAAAGGTTGCGAGTTATCTGGCATCAGATGTCAGTGTAGGGTAAATCATAGCCAAATGGGAAGTTCTTCCAGAAGAAATTTGTTCTGGAAGAGTTTTCTTGCTGGAAATATTTTGGCCCATTTCCTTAATGAAGAAACTAACTCCTAACCCAGAGGGAGATGCACTGGCTCAAATCTGTCAGGAAGGGGATTCTCACTTGACCCACTGAGAGCAAATGGGGCATGTTCATAGATGAGGATGGAGGAATTTCAGAGAGAAGTCTGGCTGCGTCCTGCACCTATTCCTGGGTGGGTCAGGGTGGCTGGGGAAGCGGTGTGTCCCCTCATACCCCCATGCTCCAGCTGAGCTTCTGCCTCCTCTAACCCTGCTGTGCCTCTCTCCTTGCACAGAAAACTCGGTGGCAGCCAAATCTGGGGGCTGCTTCCCTGGCTCGGCCACGGTGCACCTGGAGCAAGGCGGTACCAAGCTGGTGAAGGACCTGAGACCCGGAGACAGGGTGCTGGTGGCCGACACCGAAGGCCGCCTGCTCTACAGCGACTTCCTCACCTTCCTCGACCGGGAGGATGGCTCCCACAAGCTCTTCTACGTCATCGAGACACGGCAGCCCCGGGCCCGGCTGCTGCTGACGGCCGCCCACCTCCTCTTCGTGGCCCCCCAGCACAACCAGTCGCAGGCGGGGACCCCCAGCAGCCGGGCGCTCTTCGCCAGCCGCGTGCGGCCGGGCCAGCGGGTCTTCGTGCTGGGCGAGGGCGGGCGGCAGCTCCTGCCCGCGGCCGTGCACAGCGTGTCGCTGCGGGAGGAGGCGTCGGGGGCCTACGCCCCGCTCACCGCCCAGGGCACCATCCTCATCAACCGCGTGCTGGCCTCCTGCTACGCCGTCGTGGAGGAGCACAGCTGGGCACACTGGGCCTTCGCCCCCTTCCGCCTGCTCCAGGGGATGCTGGCCGCCCTCTGCCCCTCCGGAGGAGGGTCCCCGATGGGTGACCCCACGGCCCCCGGCATCCACTGGTACTCTCGGCTCCTCTACCGCATCGGCAGCTGGGTGCTGGATAGTGACTCTCTGCACCCGCTGGGCATGGTGGTGTCGTCCAGCTGAGAGCATCCCGCGCCGCCCCGGGCCACCTGCCGGCCTCCGAGGGAGAGACAGAGACACAGAGGGAGAGAGAGAGACAGAGAGAGAGACAGAGAGAGAGAGAAAGGAGACTAAAAAAAGAGAAAGAAAAAAAAAAGAAAAGAAAAACCCAAAAGAAAAAAAAAAGAAAAAATACCTATTTTTAAAAGAGAGCACGGATTAAGACTTAAAAATAATAATAATAATAAAATAATAATAATTAAGTAGGACAGTCCAAAGTAGACTTTAAGGGAAACAAAGACCCCGGGAAGTTCTGTTCTGTTTAGTTTATAAATATATATATATTTTTATTTGTTCTTTTGTTTTGTTTGTTGGTTGTTGTTTTTTTTTTTCCTCCTCTCCTGGATATTTATTTCTTTGGTATTTTGAATAGATGTTTTAAATGATATGAACCGGACCTTCAAGAGCCTTAAATAGTTTCTTTGATAATTTATTATCATGTGAACTGTACTCACACGGGAAAAAATTATTTTGTGAGGCCAAGCAAAACTGCGCAGAGTCTATTTTTCTACATGTCACGTGTGTCCTGACTTTCAGAAAGCAAAATTCTGTACTTTCCCATCTCTCCATTACATTGCTCCGTCATTTCAGCAAGTCTAAAAAACAAGCAAACAAACAGACACACACAAAAAAGACAAACTTCATGGGGGTCCGTAAATTATATTTTTATACACAGAATTGTAAATTAGATTTTTTTGAGAGATCAATACTTAACTGAATCACATTTCGTTTTTTGAAATAGTGTAAAATATGAGAATATATTATTTTAATTTAAATAGTTTCAAATGTAACACCATTTCCTGTATTGTTTTCCATGTTTTGCTTTGTAAAAACACCATTCGGCCACGTCCATGGAAGTCAAGACTGTTACACAAACTTTTTATTTGCAAAAACCGTAAGAAACTTTGTTATTTTTAACTTCAAAAAAAAGTTTATTAGAAAATAATATTTTTTAAAAAACGCACATGGCGGCAATTCTGTGACGATGGAGATGGTAGTTTGTACAGAGGGGAGAAAAGGATGTTTTGCATTAATAAATTGAGAAATAACTGCTGTAAATTTACTAAAATGTATTTTTGAATATTTTGTAATAGTTTTAATAGTTTTATAGAAATAAAATGTGCCATGCACAGTCTGGTTAGTATATAATAACTAAGAGTTCCTGGTGCATCCCATCTTTTTTTTTTTTTTCCTTTTTGCTTATTGGTTTAGGAAACATGATGCCTAAAGGAGTTCCCGTTATTATATTTAGATGTGTTACTTATGACATTTAATTTTGGTACTTTAATTATCGAAAAGAATCCATCACATTTGAGCATAACCTGGAATCTCTTGTAGTGACAGTAGAACCTCACTTATTTGCACGAGCGACCGGGAGACGCGGTTTCCCTTTGCCGGAGCCCTGGCTCCCCATCCGCACTCAGGCGATTCTCCCCTCTTCCAGCTCCAGCCCTGGCTCCGTGTCCGCTTCCTGGCCTGGTCTGGACACTGCAGACAGCTCTTAAAATTGATTTCTGAGGATATTAAATCAAGTTTTCCCTTTGAAGTGTGCAAATGTAAAAGCAGGCAACTGCCTTCATCTTGTGGCCGCACCGGGATTTTAATTGGCTTTAATTTGGGTGCCAGAAGATGGAAGTCTGAGGGAGAGACACTGACTTTGGTGAGTTAGCAGGGATTCATGTGGCAGATGCTGGAAGAAGGAGATGGCCGCCAGATTTCACTGGCCACTTCGAGTAACAACACAGGGCTTGGGGCCGCCGAGAGCAGAGCAAAACACCATTTTTGCAAAACAAAGAAAGGATAAAGATTTGTTCATTTATTCTGAGAGACATTCCTTAGCTGTAACACAGGAGTCTGTCCCGAGCCACCGATGTGTGAATGCACTGGAGATGTGTTTTAGGAGCTGAGTGGTGTGGCCAGCACTGCATCCCCTGCCTGGTCCCAGCCCCAACCCCCGCTGAGGGGATCATCCTTGCAGGTGCTGATCAGTGAGGTTCTGCTGCACCACGTGCTCCTCCATGGGGGGTTTCCAGGAACCCTTTAAAAATTTTGCAAAACACTGTGTGTGCATGTGTGTGAGCGTCTGCAACAGGACCGTGCCGGAAGGGAGCTTTCCTTGAATGTCTTCTCACCTTTCCTTTGGTTTCCATTATTCACCGGTCTAGGATGTTCATCCATCGGGCATCCTTTTGCTCCAGAGACACAGCCATGTTCCCTGCTGGGATGGACAGCAGCTCCAGGGTCTCTCGGAATGTCCCTACCTGTGGCCATCTCCAGAGGGTGTAGACCATGCTCTTCCATGCTGAAATCCTAGGAGTTTCTGGAGCGCTGTCAGGAGCTGGTGGCTGAGCCCCGTGCACGAGCACTGCTGTGTCAAGCCCTAACAGATGGATGTGGTCTCTCCTTCCCGTCAGCCTCTGGTCCAGGACCACTTCCAACCTCCACAGCTCGGACATGGCTGGGGTGATGAGACTTCGGTGTGACCACCAGCGTGCTGCAGCACCAGGACAGGAACCAAGCCACCCTAATGCCCTCCTGATGTGGGGCATCGTGGGGGACTGTGGACTGCCTGGTGGGTGCTGGGGACCTGCTGCCCACCCCAGCTCGGACTCTGCCACCTCCATGTCTTTGGGGTCTGCTGGTGCATTGAGGCCTGACAATGCGGCTGGTTTGGGGCATGTGAGAATGTGATTGTGGAACAAATGAGTCCCTGCTCTAAGAGCCGGGTCCTTGCATGTGTGGCAGTGCCTGGGCATCTGAGCTCTCTTATCCCTGTCTCTGAGTGGCAGATGACATTTTTTAAGGCCTTTACACTCAGAAAAATGACCGCGTTGGAATGTGCCTTCTCCAGAGGTCGGGCAGTGGAGGTGTTTAGGGATGTCAGCGATCAAACTTAAAGCCATTCGCTTGGGGGCTTCAGTCTAAGTTGTAACTGGGATGTGAATGAGCCATCAGAACAGAGCCCATGCTTGTGTCAGTGTAGGGCATGTGTCTGGTAGGGATCATATCAGACATTGCTGCATTTAATCTTCACCAAAAGGCCAAGACGAGCTCAGAGCTTTGTGGTGGGAGAGAAGCTAAGATGCTGTCTTATACTAGGATCAACCTGTTTGGCCAAGCAGAGAAGTGCTGTGCCATGCTCTCCACTGCACATATTCCAAGAGGCTTTCTGCCTTCCTCTCACCACGTGCGTATTCCATCTCTTCCTCCGGCGCCTCTCATCTGGATCACCCCTCCGTGGTGTGCGTTAGAAGTGCTTCCTTAGATGGGCCAACCCAAACTGTAGCTACAGCTCTCGTATGAAGGATGTACTGTCAAAACGTTGTGCAAAAACGTCTAGGAGATGTCACTGTCCATTTTCAGGGTCTGAGTATGGCAATAGTTTGTATAAAATGTACACATAGTGGTGGCTACAGAATAGTTTATGACTAAATACATATCTATTACTGTTAAAATAATGTATAAGAATGTACTTGAAGCTATTATCCTTGTGCTCTGTTGTCTGAATAATTAAAGAAATTACAGAGACTTCCTGAAATGTCTGATATGTGACAGCATTCCTACTGCACACTCTCAGCTCTGTGGTTTTTACCCTGATGACATTGAAACGGGGAGGGGGGATTTGGCATGGGACTCTTCAAACATGTGAGGAATTGTCTGTGTCACTTCACATGATGGTCACAACCTCCCTCTTCTCCTACCTAGAGCCACGAAGACAGTCTGTTGTTTACCTGTGAAATACTGCGTGGCTCTGCAAAGCCAACTCATTTGAAAGGGGTTTGTGGGGCACAAACTGCCTCCCCCACCCAAGCCAACGTGAGAAGTGACCCTAATGATATAGGGACAGGTTGGTGTTTACCTGTCTGGTCTGCCAAGGAATGCCCCGGTGCTCAGACACCAGGTAAACGCACCAAGGAGAAGCTTGGATGCACCAGCAAAAGAGGATCACATCCACAGTGCAATTAAAATCCAAGCACAAGCACTGGGGTAAACCAGGCCTTTCACAGGCAGGGAGCTGTTCCGTGCCAGAGCCAGCAGCTCTTTGTGCCCTCACATGTGAAAGTTTGCTTAGCTGTATCTTTATATATATATATATATATATATGCACACGTTTGTATACATATATAACATTATTATCCTTATATTAAGAGCTCAGCATACCCTACCAGGCTATAAATATGTTTATACTGGCCCTCCCAAGCATTTCACACCACACCAAGGCTGAGCAGGTGATGTAAATCCACCCGGTTGGGCGATAATTGGGCAGCAGTTTTGCAGCCCCAGTACAGCATCTATTTCAATTACAGGGGGAAAGAGACCAGTAGGAGCATTTTATTTTACTCATTACTGCAAGCCATAAGGGACCACTAGCTTTCTTAAGCTTTTGAAATTCTTTCTTCAGCAGTTTCTGCCTTAAAACCAATGCAAATTTAACTGAAATAAAGGTCAGTTTTCCGTGTACTGAACACTTTGGAGCTTTCAAAGGAACAGAGTTAATGTGATCCTTGGACTGAGCAGGCTGGAAGGGAAGAAATCATCTTTAAAAAATGCATCTTTACAAGCAATGGGATTGTCTCAGATTTGATGGGAGCAGGATGAGCCTCGCAGCCACTGTTTGTGCCAAGATTGTTAAATGCAATTTTTAATACTTCACATTTGGGGTGTTTAGGCTTGCATATTTAAATAATTTTGGTTTTCAGGGCTGAAAAGAAGCTAGCAAATCCAGGAAATATGAGTTTAATGATCTTGTCCTGGTTCCAGTAAAATCAAGAGTGGCATCCAGAGCTGATCTGGGTGCAGAAGGAGTTGTGCTGCTACCTTAAAGCAGAGTGCAGGACCCTAAATAACTTCTTTTCCTTTTCATTTTTAAGTGAGAGCAAGCCAGCTCTTCGCACAAATACTTCTGCAAATCAGGAGTGAAACCACAAGGCCAAGAAGTCTGTTTGGGGTAAAAGTATTTGTTTTGATGTCCTGTGACCTAAATGCGAAATAAATATTAGATTTGCTCAGTTTGGTGTAAACAAATGTCCATTCATATTACCAGAGAGGAGAGGTGACAAGGGATGCTCTGTGTGGCGTGACCAAGGAGTGTCCCTTGGCCACCAAACTCACATCTGGCTTCTGCCCAGGGGCAGGAGGGCTTGGGCATGGTCAGAAGAGCAGGAATCCTGTGAGGATAGCATGTGTTTCATGCAGCTCTGCCCAGCTTGCTCAGCTCCAGGAACAGCACAGGGACCCCTTCCTCACCCCACCACTGGGGCAAGGCTTGCCTGGACCAGCTCACTGGGACACCAGGATGTATCCTTGCAAAGAGGATGTGCTCAGAGGGAAAATATACTTGGGAATGCTACAGCATTCCAAGTTTTGCGTCTTTTGATGGAGTTCTGTGCAAGGGAATGGATGATACATCTGTATGCAATTAGAGTAAAATCCTTTCGGTATCACAGCAGACAGGCACTATGTCACAGACCTGTTGTAGGGTTTCTCTGGGTGGAGGAAGCTTATTTACAGGCAGGATACAGCTCAGGCTTTGGCTAATTTGGAGAACTAAAGTGTTTCATGGGCTTCTTTTTTTAACAGTTTAGGCTGTAAGCAGCCTCTGGTGGTCCCGGGTCTAATTCCACTCGATATGGGGACTGCTTAGATCAAGCTGCTGGAAGAGATCCTCAATCAGGTCTCACATGTCTGCAAGTGTAGAGGGGCTCCAATCCTCTGAGTAACTGGTATTGTTAAATAAGCTAACAGTTTGCCTCAATATAACAGCAGTGCACCCCATCTATCAAGAATCTTCCTTTATATTCTCTTTGTATTCATTCTGAGAGGAAGGAGACCAAAGAGTTAAAACAAAATTAATTTTAAGAAATCCCAGGCTCAAAATCTGGGGCATTCGGAGTTCTGCTGAGCTCTGCTTCTGCTCCTGCTCCTGCAGCTCTCACTGAGCAGAGAGCTGAAACCTCACTCACCCAGCTCACCTTTCTCTCTAAGTCAGCCCTGTCCTGTTTTCCACAGCAGTAAGCAGTGGTTTTAATTAGACTGTGATGAATGCTAATAAATATTAGTCTCAGGATTGCTCATGAACAATTCTCTTGGAATAGTCATCGGTTTGGTGTAAGCTTTGTTGGCTTTGCCAAATGATGCCCTTTCTACTCAGCAAGTTTTTCTAGAAATAGGAGCATAATAAATGTACAGTATCAAACAAGTCTGTTCTGGCACAGTATTTGTATGAATAACCATTTTGTGCTATCACCAGTGGAAGCTGTGGGGTTCACAGGCATCAGAAAGTCCAGCTGCCATTCAAATATTTGCAAATAATGAATGTGTGACCCCACAAATAACAACAAACCAACCTGGTTGCTTTCATTGAGAAAAATTATTATGAATCACTGTGTACTGTGGGCTCAATCCAACAACCACCAGCGTCAAATGAAGTCTTTCCACAACTTCAAACAGGCAGGGGAGGTCAGCTGTGTTTTCTCAGCTTTACCTGGTGTATCCATCGCTCTCATATTGTGCCATTAAATAATAGAATTTATCAGGCAAGTAAGAATTTCCTAGAGAAGCCAAGAGTGGGCAAATGTCATCTCCTGACTGCGTATGTGCAGCTCCCACTGATGTCAGTAGGGTTATGTATGGGCAAAATGAGGTCAGGCTGTGTTGTCCTACTTTATGTGCCCTGTGGTATTACACTCAATTAAGTTTTGTCTCCCAGGACACAGCCTCGCTCCCACTTAAGTCACCAGGAACTTTGTCACTGCACAACAGTGCAGGAGAAGGCACGAAATACCAGTCTTTGATCTAGAGTGCAATAAGGTTTAACCCATGTATTCAGGAATAAGGATCAGGGAGGGTTGGATTTAGTAGAAAAATAAATAAATGCATGAAATTCTAACATGGTGCATCTTCAGGAGAAGATGCTTTGCAAACTCACTCACAGCCTTGCAGAGCGTGGTAGCCTCAGCAAAACCTTCTTCTCAAGGTTCCTTCCTGCCCTCTCCCTTCTGCCAATGGCTTCTCACTGATCCTTGCAGAAAGATATTGAATATCATAGGCAACACTTCTTAGGCAGCACAGGAGAATCGGTCACATCTTCTGTGTGGGAGACCACATGCTTGTTTACTTTGAAGATATTAATCACTGGTTGTGAAGTGAAACTATAAATAGCTGTAGGAAGGAGAAAACAGTGAAAAAAATCCCTCATTACAGACAAACAAGTTGCCAGAAGGATGCTGGGCTTTGAGTGAACCAGTTTTGATTCTTGCCCCTTTGATGGGGTTTCTTCTGATTTTGAGCAAGTAGCTTTTGTCTCCCTGCCTTCATCAGAGAGTTGAAGAAAAACATCTCAAAGGATAATTTTCTCTGGTCTATGGGTCTACATGATGAGAAACACAGTGATTGAGGTATCATCTACTCCCTGTTCGTCACTGAGGGATCTCCTCTGCGTGCACATGCTGAAACCAAAGGATGACCCAGAACCTTTGCTTGTCAGACTGTTTGAAAGCCCTCTTATTTATATATTGGTTAAAAAATATGTTTAATTTTTAAATCTCTCACAACTGCCAGTATCAGCCATATTTATATCTAAAATAAATATGTTTATTATGGGATTTTAAAGCCCATTTTAAATACTCTTGAAAAAGATGACAGCTGGCTTTTGCATGGTCAAACTCTGCACTGCACACTTAAGTCATGAGGAGGACCCACAAGGCTTTAGCCAGCTCAAGGCTAAGAAACTATTTTGGCTTCTGATTGTGTCTCCATGTACCTCCATGGTACGTGTCTGCTGGCTGGCTGGAGGAGTCTGGATGGACAAGATCTCTATGGACTAATGAGAGAGCTGAGACACCTGCAAATATATCTGACTGTAGGTGTCCTAACTTTACAGCTGAATCCTGCCCAAAATGTCACTTCAACCCTTTGTTTTTCACAGAGGCTCCCCATGAGGTTCCAGATTATATTTGGGGCATCCTTGACTCATCCAGTGGTCCTGGTGTGAGGTGCACATAGACTTCCCTTAGCTCTGCAGAGTGACCAAGCTCTGGGCCTAGACATGCTCATCCTCCTCTCTGCATCCATAGTGGGGTAAGCCCAGTGCAGTCCAAGGCCAGAGCTTTCTCTGGAGCTGGTTCTCCATTGCAGGATTAGCTCAGGACTTCAGAGAGGCCACAAACCTCAGTGCCTCTCTTTCCAAGAGCAAGGCACACTTGTTCAGCCTTGCCTGTGTTGGTATAAACACTGTGCACGTACAGTGTAGTTAATTAAAACTATTCCCACTCCATTTTCCCCTGGGGAAAGGAAAGGAGAAGATAGATGCTCACGGGAGAGGTGCTCATCATGTTGCTTAACATGATCTGGAGTGGGACACACAGTGCTGTGGGGATAAAAAGCTGTGGGGGGCTGAGGGAGCACCGTGGAGCCTGTGGAGAGCTGCCTCTGGAAAGAAATTTCCCTTAATCTGTGTACTGTCAAAGGAAAGAATTGATGTGTTTCTAGGAGTGAGGCAGGACATCAAGACTGTCTACTCCCCCAGGAGAGAGGGCATGGAAGGAGAATTGCCCTGACAGCCACCCAGCATGGACTTCTTGCTTGGGACTTTTTGGAATCTTGGGGACATCCCACCTTCCAAAGCCCAGATTTTAGGCAAGTCGTGGAAAGGACAGAAGAAGTCACCAGTGCCTGGGTGTGGGCATGACACAGCTGGGTCTACGCTCTGGTGCTCAGCCTGAGTGACTCAGTGCTGATGCCAGGAGATGTCCTGGGCATCAGACACAGAAGAACAGCCTACAGCTCTCCCACCCACTGCTCCTGAGTTACTCATGGAGGCACTGGGGAGTCACTCAGGACTTTATTCAGTGGTGTGTGGATGTGAAAGAGCTCATTTATGGGAAGTGACTGCCCTGGTCTGTGCAACCAAGGCTGTGACACACAGGGCTGTTTTCTACCTCTGGGAGAGGCTTGGCTCCTTGGCTCCCAAGCACAAGTACAGCATCCCCTGCACTGAGCACAGGACATGGGACAAGCTTTTCTGAAGCATTTTAATTTCAATTCAGCTCTGGTGTCCTGCTTTTGTCAGTGCTGAGCAGCTTGGCACTGAGCTGGTGGTGCCACTGCAGGAGGGATGCAGCTGGTACCCATCAGTGCACGGGGTCAGGCAGGTACATCAGGTGTCCTGGTGCCTTCCAGCGAGTGTTGAACAATATCAGATGCAGAAGAAAAGCTGTAGCTCTCTGGGACCTCACTGGTGGGCACTGGCAGACGCTGCACCAGTTTGCAGCAAAACCTGGTGTATGTACAGCAAGAAGGATCAAAGCACCACCAAGATCCCAGACATGCAAGGGGGTTTTGCTTTTCCCAAAACAGGATTAAACCAACTGCACTCAGCAATGGGTGGGATGCTGCCACTCATCAGGGCGGGGGGGATGTCTCTGTGCAGCCCCTGCCCTGTCAGGGACTGAACACCAAGGCATCTGGACTGCACTGATGCCACTCCAGAGAGAGCTGTGCTGTGCGCTCCTCACCTGGGACTCAGGTATTTGTGACCTCATGACAAGAAGAGCTGGCAGGGTAGAGCCCAAGCGAGCCCAGATTTCCAAAATTAAAGTCAGATTTCATGCTACAGGTTCCCAAGGAAGCAAACTGTCACTTTACAAATGTAGTAAAAGGTCATGTTTGGAGTCCTCTTGGAGTTGCTCTCTGCATCAAGAAAGTGTTTTGCCTGATCACAAGGTGTTCCCTTTTAGTTTTTTTTTCATTAGCAAGGAAGTGTCTGTACTTTGGTTATCAACTAAAGCTAGGAATGAAACACACCTAAATGTTATTTCTCCTTTGAATATAACTGAATAATGAGCAAAACTAGAATATCTTCTTGCAGATTTATACATTGAAGCTATTCGTTTCCTGTTCAAAGGGACCTTGACAGGACAGAACTATTTATTGAGAGTTAAATAATGACATCTGTTATCAGGAATATCAAATCCAGTGGAAGATGTTTCATATTAAAAAAGAAACTCAAGGCCAAATTTCCTCTTGATGAACATAGACACAGCTTTATAAACTTCTTCAGAGTTTCACTCTTTACACCAGGATAAAATTCAGCCCAAGGAGCTTCTACATACAAGTCCTGTACACATGTGCAAAATGAGTTTGCTTTTAAGAAGTGTTTCACCCAAAAAAAAAAAAGAAAAAAAAAAAGGGCAGAAACAAACCCCCAGACCTTTTAGGATTTGTTGTGTTAGGTGGAATCAAAGTGACCTCTAGTGATTTCCTGTTAACTGTGCAGCTCGGCAGCAGCCCTCACAGAACTCAGATGATGCCATGGTACAAATGCAATCAATATCTGATTAAAGCAAAATTATAGCAATTTATGACCGTTACAATAACCATTCCTACAATTCAAGCATAGAACGTTTTCTCAAACTCTACCTTTTTTTTCATGCAAGATTCTCACTGTTAAAAGAAGAGGAGTATTTTTATTAGCCTGTTAAAGATCAGCAACACAATGAATTTATTAGTAACTTATCATCCATGTGTCTTCTGGCACTGCTGATGTGCTGTTCTTCGGGAATAGACAGGATAGGAAGTGCACTAGATTTGTGATTTAACTCATTTGTTCCTACTTTTTGGAACAGTCACAGACTGATCACAAAATTATTACCAGTTGTGTAGGGCGTGTGGAGTGTTGCTGAGAGGCTAAGCCATACCCATCCCCAGGTTCAACCAGACTGGACGACAGGAGAGAGATTTTCACCTCTACAAGGCCATCTTTTCCCTCCCAAACTATTAAGCTTTTTTAAAAAAAGAGCATAGAGAGAGGATGTTACTATTCAGCAGCGGTGGGGGAAATGAAAATTGCATATCAGCCAAATTATGTCAGTTTACCATACAAATCAATAGCAAAGGGGGTTAGAAATGGGATGTCATCATTCAGGGGCAATGGGGGAGAAGCTCTGTCAGCAGTGAGATGGTTGTGTGCTCTGTTCTAATATTCCCAAGGGATATTTCAGGGTTGGGGAAGGCAGCAAAAATCATTGATTCCTTTGGCACAGGAGGTTGGGTTCGGCACAAAGGAAATGCTCAGGAGATGCTGAGCTCTGCTGGGACTCCGAATGCAGATAGTTAAAAAACCATATGTTTTCCACAGGTCAGATGTGTCAATCTCTGAACCAGAGTTGGGTGAAAAACAGGACCCTATTCCTGCCAGAAAAAGCCCCCTCCAAGTGCTTAATTTTGCACATGTTTCAAAGAAGTTAATCTCTGACCTGTGATTCTTTCCTGCCCTATCTCTACATCCATTAAAGACCCTGAGGTTTGGCAGTTGCAGGATGAAGGACAAGAGCGTTGCTTCCATGTTGGTCTCTTTCCCTCTCCACGATGGTCAGGCCGAGAGCAAATTGCTGTTTGAATCATTTCCAGGGCTGATTTAGCATTCCCTGTAATTTTCACGGAGGCTGTGCTGCAGCCACTGTAATGAAATGTGCTCCCTTGTTGTGGTCAGTGCCACTTTCATCACCCTCTTGCAATAAAGCTCCCTTTTTTTTTATCCCTGGATTTGTCAGCGCCTTCCCAGCAAGTGCTGTTTGGGACATTCCTAAGATACGTTTCAGAAGGACTTCGCAGGGAAATGAGAAGTTTTGCAATGGGTGTTGCCTGACTTGCTGTTTCGGCCTGACCCTCTGGCCCCGTGAGGGGTTCTGTGGACCCTCCTGCCTCTCTGGGGGGTCCATGGTGTAAAACTGGGCTGTTTTCCTAATGACCACTTCTGTCCACCCCCAAAGAGCCCAGGTTGGACCTGAGTGTGGGGCTGTTATTCTCAACCTATGGTTTTTAACCTGCTGCCTCTCAGGAGCATCTTAGGAATTTATCCTCCTCCATCCTGGGGCATGAAGCAACTTGAATGAGTAAAATGATGCACGTTTGTCCAGGGCCTAGAAATTAGCCAGAGAAGACAAATTTGTCATCAAATAATGAGTCCAGCTAGGAGAGAGACCCAGCCCAGGCTCTGCTCTGCCTGGGTAAGCCCTTCTTCAGAGCTGTGACTGAGGAGCCAAGCAACAGGTCCCATCCACATTTCTGTGTTAAGTCAAATATGACTCAATCTGTGTTTGCTTTTAAGGCTTAAGGACTGAAGGAAAACACTTCTATTTGTCGTGAGCAGCAAAGCCAATAAAAACAGGTGGGTAAGAAAGAGTAGGGGGCTCACACTGGATGACCTGGTGCTAACCCTGAAGTATCTCTGAGACTGAAGTATCTTTATTGGTATCAAACCAAACCAGCATCTCTCTGTATTCCAGTCCATTTCATTCACAAAGAAATGTGCACATTTTATTAAGCTCCTTAAAATTTCCCTTTTCATTTTGGATTAAATGATACCATTTTAATGAAAGGCATCAGCTAGAAAAATGCATTTTGTCTTGAAATAATCACTTTCTGGTAAAGAACCATTTCCTTATTTTTAAAGCCAGGACTGGGATAATCCAAAATACTTGCATAGCCTTTGGTTCCCAACCCTGAAAGCTGTAAAAATTTAATTTATTTTATACATGCATGCTGTGGGGTTTTTTTTCCAGCTAAGGAATGAAAATACAGAAGCTAGTTTCACTTTTGTGGTTTAATAGGTCAGTGCAGATTTACCATTTTAAACATGTGCAGCCATAAATACAAAACAAAACAAATTGTTGCTGCTGCTGTGATCCAAACCCCAAATTAAAAACAAATACAAATTAGAAATCCCCTTTAGAAATCTCATCTGTCTAAATCTGCTGAAATATTGTCTTTATGACAGAACTCAGATAACAACAGCACATAATAGTTGGATGGTTTAGAGTATTTTTACTAAACCTTTTTTTGTTTGTTTTGAATATCCTAATAGTTAGAGGCGTTTTTAAATTTGACTCTGTTAGCATGTGTTTGCATGTGTATTTCAGATTGTATTTTTTTTTCAAGCTAGCTTCCAGCCTCCACTTTTTGCAGCAAAAATGTTAAGAAGGTGAACCTGTAATGTTAAAAAACCCCCAAAACAAAACAAAAGGAAATTCAAATAAAACTTGAGTTCGAAATGATCTTGTATTTATGTCATGGTGAAATTTGCACAGTTGAAATCGGCATCAGGAGGCAATTCAAAAGTGGAACATTTAAATTCTTTGATGCTGGAAGCTACAGAAAAGTATAACCCAGCCAGGTGACCACCAGCCCACCCAGCTCAGCCTGTCCACAAGAGAGTGTGTCACCCTGGTGCTCCATGGGCACTCGTTTGAGGAAGGCGAAACATGACTGTGTTGAATATTTTATGAAAAGTTCACTGCTGTCCGAAGGGAAGTTTTCCTAAGGAAAGTAGGTTTGACAATCTGTTCCTCAGAAAATGTCCCACTGAATTTGTTGGGACTGGAAGCGATGGTGGAGTGCAGACACAGAGACTGGAGAAAGAAGTGCAGTGCAATACACTCCTGCAGACTTCTCATAACTACCTGTGGTGATGTGTTTTTCCTGCCCTGGCACCCAAGAGTGGGTTCAGAAATGTCGGAGGAAGAAGCAGGAGAGAGGAGGGACAAACATTGGGGCTGGGAGTGTGTGTTGGGGTCCCTTCTGCTCCCACCTCCCCAGGATGTCCTTCAGGGACTCCAAATGGAGCCAAGCTCCAGATTGCCCTCATACCAGAGGGGAGTGAGTCAAAATATTGTAACAGCACAAGGCTCCCTGGCCCTGGTGGGGCTGCAGAAGCTGCCAAACATATTTTGTGCCCAGAAGGATAAAGAAGTGTTCGCCAGCCTAGTGCTAACTGAAATGACAAGTTGCCTGAAAGCATTGTGAAGCCCTTTGAAGGTGCTGAGATTAAGGGCTCTTCTCCCTGTATCTTCCTGGGCTATGTCTGTGGTTTAGCCAATTTTGTGATACGCATGAAGTGTTGAAAATGCATTTCTAGTCCTCTTCAGGCACCCTTGCACAAAGCAGAACCAGGCACATCACTGCAGGCAAACCACACTCCTGGGGAGAAGCTGGCAAGCCTCTGAGCAGCAAAGAAACCAACCTTTTGGGAGGTTTATAAGGAAAATTGCCATAAACCAGGTTTTGTAGCTTGACTTTGCATAGGAAAAACCGAAAGGTTAATGAAAATATTTAGGTAAAGTGGAAGCCATGCAAGGATAACTTCATTCACTCTATAGAGAGGAAGGAATCAAAGAGAACAAGTGCAGCTTGAAAAACACCTTGCTGTGGTCTGCAGCAGAATGCTGATACTGAACACGGGAGGAAGAGAAAAATGTCACATGGGTATTTATGGAAAATGCCTGGATCCACCACAGAAATTCAACTTGTCCTTTTATGCCCTTAAACAAGAAGCCTTCCTGTTCTCCATCCAAGAGCAGACAGGAGTCACCATTTGAGATGATGCATCCAGAAGGGATGATGTTAAAGAGATTCATCAAATCAGCTGTGCTGGCAGGTGAGTGACTGGGCAACTGTGAAGGCAGAGACTAATTTGTGGCAGGGGCCTGAGCAAGCTCAAGGCACATATCTTGACCCTGGCATCGCACAAGAAAACAAAACAGGTTTTAGATGAAGGAAGGACCAAAGATAGAGAGCCAAACAGAAAATGGGATATATATGGTACCCGATTGATTGGGTTGGTTCATGTAGAATTGTTCTTTGATAAAGTCAGCGATTTTATTTTATTTTTAGACAGAACAATTGATCTAAGAAGTGTTTGTAATGATGTGATATTAGTATATGCTGCCTAAGCCTGAGAAGATGGAAAGCAGCAAAGCTGATGTGCAAGCTGAAGCCTTGGCAATGAGGGCCTGTGAAGGGCTCACTGTGAAAAAAGGAGGAGGAGACAAATGGATTTCCTCAAGCATTGATTGTTTCAATCAAAAAACTTTAGGAAGCAGCACATGTGCATAGGAAGAAAGGGGGTTCAAATCTGAACTTTTACCTTAGAATTCAGGTGAGTCTGATGATGACAGAGATGTAGGAAGAAATCCAGGGGTTTGTGTACTCTCAAAGCTGGAGGCTTGGAGACAAATCCTCTGCTGAAAAATTGCTCATCCTTTATGTACATTAACACTGCTCGGTCACATCAGCCATGGAAAAATAATCACTCAGCAACACATCATGTCTCCAGGAATTTCACCAGGTTCCACAAGTGTCTCTATAGCTAATTACTTATTATTTAAAGCAGTGTTTAGCTTGCACTTATACATCAGAAGAGATTTCCAGGACTGACAAGCCTAACCTATATGTATCAGAGCAGCAGTCAGGAGATGGGTAGATGGACAGGCCACACTGAACTTACCCATTCTGATTCAAGCTCCAGTAAATCAGGCCTGTCAAACTCAGAGGGCAGGAAAGAGCTCTAGGCTCAGCTGCAGGAACAGGTGTACAGAACCACAGCCCTTGACAGGATGCCTGGATGGGATGTCCAGGTGGATGGGATGTCCAGGTGAGGTGACTGGGAGCTTTCACTTGTGGCTGATGTTATTTTTGGTGGCTGCAGTGAAGGCTGATGCGATGTGGGTAGGAAGTGAAGTTATGCAGTGTGGGCAGTGTGGGCACAGGCCAGCTCTGCTCCTGACCAGGAGCATCACCCCACCACAGAAGGGTGCCCAGGGTAGTGACCAATGCAGGGGCCAATTTTGGTCCACTGGGTATGCTCACTCTGTGCTCCCCAGTCCCAGAGCCCACACTGCCACCCAGCTTTTCCATTGTCTGCTTTGGTTCCCAATTCACTATTTCTCACAGTGAGTTTCCCTCTGTTCAAGAAGCTGCTCTTCTTTAATATATCCACAGTTATTATTGAATTAAAAACTTCCTCTTTCAGCTTCATTCCAGGTAAAGAAAATGACAATTAACCTGATTCGGTTGTGAGTTAATTCATTTAATCTCCAGGTGCCCTTAGTCTTTAAATTAATACCCCTAAAACATGGCTAAATAGCATTCAGCTCTCTTCCTTTAATTATATGTATAATGAAGCTCATTTAGAAAGCAGCCAGCAGTATGGATATCACATTGCAGGCATTACACCTCTTTCCCACTACCATCCAAATCTCCTTTTCCAAGTTAGGCTGACAGTCAGGATTTCAGTCAGCACCATCTGCCAACACTGGACCTAAAGAAGTATCACACATCACAATGGCCTGGGGACTTTTGGTTCTGCCAAATACAGATAAGAAATGGCCTCAGTGGACTGAGCTTGTGGTGTGTTATGGTTTTCCTTGCCATCCACCAGCAGACAAAAAAGTGCCTCACATCAGCCAGGCTCTGGCATCCCTCAAACACTGTGAGTGAGCAACAAAATAGGGTTAAACCATTGTTTTCTACCTGATCTCTCGAGTCTGGAGAAAAGGGAGCTCAGGGGAGACCTTATTGCTCTCCACAACTCCTTGAAAAGAGGTTGTAGCCAGATGGGAGTTGGTCTCCTCCCAAGGAACAAGTGATAGGACAAGGGGAAATGGCCTCAAGTTGCACCAGGGGAGGTTTAGATTGGATTTTAGGGAAATACTTCTTCACAGAAAGGATTGTGAAGCACTGAAACAGGCTGCTCATGGATGCAGTGGACTCACCATCCCTGGAAGTATTTAAAAGAAGTGTAGATGTGGCACTTGGGGACATGGTTTAGTGGTGGGCTTGGCAGGGCTGGGTTAGCAGCTGGACTCAGTGATCTCAGGGGTCTTTACCAACCTAAACCATCCTATGGTACTTTGGTTTACTGCTTGGAGGAAGGCTGTGACCTGGACCATGTTTCCACTGAATCCTCCAACAAAGTTCTTGCTTCCACTAGCAAGGATGACACCAGAGCCTGGGGAAACTTCTCAGCTGAGTCTAAAACCCAGTAAAAGGACTGAGGACAGACAAATTTTGTCATGGCCTCCTCAAACAGAGCAATGATGGTGGCAGACTGGGCCAAACACCTGCAGTGGGCAAGCACAGGGGAATGAGGCAGAGTCTGGATGCCCTGGTGCTGAGGGGGGTTGAGCTTCTCTGCCATCGTGGGGTGGCATGAATGGGGTACCCAAGCTCACATTCCCCAGAGAAATACTTCCTTCTTTACTCGGTTTTTTGACAAGTTGAATCTTTTCCTCCAGGGTTACTTTGGATGAGCATCTCAAGCTCGCCACCCCCCACGAACAGCCCAATGCAAGGAGCATCCTCCCTGCCAGTCCAGACTGCAACAGGCTGTGTTTCCAGAGCTGCTTGCTTCTTTGCCTGTTCATCATGCTTCTGTCTAAAGACTGCTGGGGATGCCAGGGGGAAAAAAAGAAAAAAACCCTGCCCAAAACACTGGTAATTATTTCCTGTAAATGGGTTTCAGTCTGGTTACATTTCTGGCTCAGTCTGACGCAGGTTTTTTTCACACCCTTTCCAAAATCACATGTTAAAACTGGTTCTCTGAGAATATTCTAGGGCATTTGGCATAAATAATTCTGATGTGAAACGGCAACAAGGGATTCTTTGGTTTTTGTTTTTTTTTGTGTGTTTCCATGGGGTGTTTCTAATCGTGGCACAAGGACCATATTCCTGTGGGAAACATGATCTTGCTCTTCTTGCTCGCTGCCAGCCCCCAGCCCCCTCTTAGCACACCAGACACCACTCCTGGCACTTCTGGGCTTGGCATGAGCAGACAAAACTCTGGCATGACCAACATGTTGTTCAGCATCAGCCCTCCCAGTGGCCCAGTATCACTTCTGCCCACCCCATTGCCCCATGCGGTGCCATGTCTCTCCATGGGGAAATCTTACTGTGGAGACAGGAGGAGGAAGGGGAAGGTAAGCACTAAAAATGGATCTCTGACACACAAAAAGGATTAGAGATGGGCACAGGCTCTTTCCCGGGTGTAGGGTCCCCTTCCCAGGTGAGACGGGGCTCCCTCATGCCAGTGGCTGTGCTAGAATAGGCAGCACAGTTTGGGCAGAGGGTTTGGAAGGGGATTGGGTGGTGCTGTCCTGGGGGAAGAATTTCTCCCCATGCCTGTGGGAATTGCATCACGGATTGCTGGCCTGGGGATGAGCAAAGGTGTGGTTGAAGGACGTACACCAGACTTACTTGAGTTTATGAGGCTGAGGAAGAAGAAAAGCCTTTGTACCTTCTTGCCTGGCATGAGTCCTTGCAACCAGGGCCAAAAAATCACAGAGCTGGCAACAGTCGTTCACTCTGTCTCTCACCCTGCTGGCACATCCTCCCTTAAGATACACTCACTAACATAAGGCAACCTAAAAAAATCTGAGGACTTTTGTGAAGCTTGGCTTTCATGCATCTTGTCATGGGTAACTTCACACCTACACTTAGGAAGCAACCCCACATATCTTGTAAATAAACACAACCTTCAAGGAGAAGGTTCCCATCCATTCTTTTGCCCACTCTGCACTTTAAAACAAAATCCAGGAGATTTGAGTAGAATTACTATAATAGTGTCAGCATTTTTTCATTTGCTTTGAAGTTTCTGATGTTCCAAAAATGCTTACCTTCAATACTTTGACCCCATGGATAGGAGCCTGTAAGGAGGTGAGTGTTGATGGCATGGCTCCTGGAGATGGGGACTTAAGGACACGCTGAAGCATGGTAAGAACAGGACTCATGTGTTCCCATCAGCTGAGTCTCCCTCCCATGGCCCACACCCTGACTTGGGCTGTGTTCTGGGGGCTCCTGTCACCCCAACCCCTTCCTCTGCTTTACAAAGAGGTTTTTGGAAAGAACAGAAGCAGCCAGGTACAAAGGAAAAAGCCTGAAGGGGAATAAACCCTGAACTACTCTCTTTTTTCCAGGAGGGAGAAAAACTCACTCCTTTCTGGTTGTCTCTGCACCAGAACATTTGGTCACCCAGTCCATTTTTCGGCATTGAAGGTTCCTCCTCACCTTCCCTTGGGTCTCTTCTGATCCCTGGGGTGAGCATCGCCTTCTCCTGAGCCCTCACCCTGCAGCCAACCCCCCATGGCTGGAGATCCTGGGTCTGATTTGTCTCCTCTATTGTACCAGCTGTACCAGCTATACCAACTGAATGCTCACAAGTCCATGGGGCCAGATGGGATTCATCCTGGAGCTCTGAAGGAGCGAGCAGATGTTATGCCAGGACCCCTCTTGATCATCTACCAAAGGTCCTGGAAGTCTGGGGAGGTCCCTGCTGATGGGAGATGCCCAGTGCTACCCCAATTTACAAAGAGGGCGTGAGAGAAGACCCAGGGAACAACAGACCTGTTAGTCCAACCACAGTTCCTGGAAAAAATATGGAGAAGATTATACTGAGTGCTATTGAAAGGCATTTAAAGGATGATTCAATCATCAGGCACAGTCAACATGGGTTCACAGAGGGAAAGTCCTGTCCTCAGTGTTTATGTTTGAGCAAACACGTTAAGCTGGGAGAGCTGCTGGGCCACACTGGTGACCAGGAGCCTGTGCTTGCGAGGCATTGATGGTGGATGAGAGGACAGAGGGGTTGGGTCCTGGTTGGGTCTCCACATGTGATGGGTTGGCTAGTTTTGCCTGTGGGATTTTTGGGCTCCTTTGGGGTTTTTTTAGGGTTTTTTGGTGGTATTTATTTATACTATTTTGATAAAACAAATATTTCTGTGATCAGTAAATCACCTGCTTCATTTAACTGCCATGAGAGGAGGGGAAAAGTGAGGATGCAGCAGCTCCCACATACAAGATTCTCAGAAGATGCTGCCTCTGAGGCTTGGCAATCTCTCACGTGCTACCTCGTCACTGGTGCACACCCTGTCTCCTTCTGAGGCCAAACTGAGGGGGAAGAAGCCAAGAAGAGACAGCACCTCATAGCAGGAGGAGGCCAAACTGGTGACTGCATGTGCACTGACTGGCCTGTTACAACCCACAGGACCTCGGACATTTCATGGGTAAAATTCTCATCTAAAAATGCATCTAAAAAGCCTCATCAGAAACAGCCACTCAAAAGAGGAGCAATGAAACAGAGACTGAAGCAGAGCCTCCCTGAGCTGTTCCTTCACTGCTGAGGCTCCACCAAGCTCTGTGTGCACCATGGTGGCTCATGGCAGCCATCTGGTGATGACCATGGTCATCATCTTCTAAAGAAACCAGATGAATGATGTAATGACAGTCACAGTGTGGTTAAGCTGTGGCCAGAGAC
Source organism: Lepidothrix coronata (assembly GCF_001604755.1). Lineage (NCBI taxonomy): Eukaryota > Metazoa > Chordata > Aves > Passeriformes > Pipridae > Lepidothrix > Lepidothrix coronata. The sequence continues at coordinate 346,564 of NW_016690254.1, read as the reverse complement.
TCCTCCCACCCTTCTGAGCTGACCTGAGATGGTATCTGGTTTCACTTGGGCAGTACACAGCATGACCTCAGATGGGCTCTTGCATAATAATAATTAATTTAGTCATTAGAGACATCATTTTCAATGTATCCAAAGTATTTGTATCCTCATCAATGCCGTAACCACAACAAATAAAGCCAGAGAAATGTAGTGGCATTCAAACCATTACCATCATGCTTATTTCTGTTTCATCTCATGTTTCTTGCATATTCAAAATATTTAGGGTTTGACTTGGTTATTTGCTTGTTTGTTTGGGTTTTTGTTTTAACTGGGATTTGGCTCCAGCATGATCTGAGAGGATGCAGGTTTCCAACTGGAGCACTGCAAGTCCTTTCCTTCCCCAGTCTAAGTCAAGGTATTCCCCTTCTCTGGCCTGTGAACAAATGCACTCATCATATTTGTTCCCTGCAATTGATTAGAAAAGAAGAACAAAACAGGTGCTTTTAGATCCTAATGCACATCTTTGCAATAAGAAGCACGAGGGCTCTTGCTTTGAAACAAAATGGGCTAGGAGACAGTCACCAGTTTTAATCAATAATGGGACTATTTTGGCTCTGGGCTCATCCCTGCAAGATGTTGTCTCAAGGTTTTGAACCTCCCTGGGACCAGAAGGGCAGGAGGGATTTGCTGAGTCACTGAAGGACACCACCCTAAGAAAACATCGCACTAAGAAAACCTTAGTGCAAGATGCTGGGAGAGGTTTAAGGATCCAAGATGTATGCACAGAAACTGCTGGAAAGGATCCTGCCTTCTCCCGGGACAGCCCCTTCATCAGCAGCATTCACAGTGTGAGGGCCCATTTCACCACTCTGAGAGGGGGTAATTATTTCTTGTCAGTTAGACTCAATCACTGAACTCTAAACAGCTGGTGGTAAAGAACCATTAGCCTCATTTACCACAGTGATAGCCTTTTAGCTCTTCCACATTTCACACGGTCTCTGCCATTTCGCCAATAAATTCTCCCTTAAAAAAAAAATCATAAAAATTTATGAGGGTAAAAAAAAAGGCATAAAATGGAGGTGGCTAAGAGAAAAGGTACTAAAATTTTCAAATGAAGATGAGGTTACGTACCCCCAGCTGTTTGAAGTGCAGTGATTGAGGGTCTCGCTGATGAGGGATGATTACATTCCTCCTGCTCCTCGCCCCCATTAAAGGCAACACGCATCCTCCCTCTGGATATGGCTGATTAACAGTAGCACAGGGACGACCTGGGAACAACCACATCTTCCCTGTTATGATGTGATCCGTGAATTTTCCTCACTGTAGTGAACGAACACCAGCCCTTTCCAATAAGGCAGCACCTCTAAACAATCGGAAAGGTTCATAGCAGTAGGAGCTGTGGGTGTCACCTTGCAGAGAGGCCTGTTTGTGGCCGTATTTAAGACAGAGAATATATAAAGAAACTATCTCTTCATTCAGTTAATTGAGGTTTGGCTTCCAGGACTGGTTTTGCCACACAAAAACCCGGGCTAGAAATAGAAAAGGACATACTTACAACACTGGGGTTCTCCAACTGTACCCAGTTATTTCCCTGTGACTCAGATCTTGCACCCAGCTACTGTTTGCAGAAGCCCCAGTTTCAATAATAAGGCTAATAATGATAACAATAATAATTTTTAAAAAGCAAATAATAGGACGTGACAAGGAACAGATTGGTATCAGGGCCACTGCAGAGAAATCTTAAATCCATCCTGGAGCAAATTCACAGCAGCACTTCTGTTTTACTGAAGACCTACCTAAGCACAAAGCAGGAAGGACTCAGATGATGAGGGTTCAGAGTGTTATTTGTAATTTGATTTACTATCACGTTCTCTTAAAGTGTTAAATTTCAGGGAGATATTATAATTTTTTAACAATCAGACCCTGCTAGTGAGCTGGATTTTGCTTGCATGCAAAATACTCAATGCCAGCCACCACTACTAACATAAATATTACCCAGAGCAGCCTATGCTCATGAGTACCTGACTCAGGACCATTTAGTTCTGTGCAGCACTAAACAGGCACTGCATATTTGAGAAAGTTCCCCAAATTCCTGTGATGGATATTGGAAAAATCAGCTTGAAGACCCCTGCTCTCCTCTGCAATGAGGGCTATAAGAGCACCCAGGCATCCCAACCCCCTGAATACCTTTTGAGCCTTATCAAAACAAATGAAACAGTTGGCTTCCACTTTTTTTCTTTGAAGCTTTTAGCTATTTCCCCACTTCTCAAGTCCTGCAGTGTGGGATCCACATTAACTAAGACTGTGGAAGGCACCTGACTCACTGCACAGATAAATGAAGAAAAAAGCCTCCCAAACCCCCTCCCTCTGTTTTTACTGGCTTTTGCCAGTAAAGACTGTGTGATGCTGTACAGGAATACCAGAGTTTCAGAAGACACAGCCTAATTTGTTTAAGACTCAGGAAAACAGGATTGGAAAAGGCTGTGGGGCTATTCAGTCCATCCTCGTGCTGTCTTAAAATCCTTCTTAGGGAAGTAGAATCCTCTCAGCAGTAATTTAATGAAAAGGTTGTTAATTAGGTAACAATCACTGGAATACTGGACTAGAGCCAGAAGAAATAGAAATGCTTGACTCCCAAGTCCTCTCCAAACCATCCCCAATGCAGACCACATCTCCATGGAACGATTTTACTGGTCAGCATCTTGAATTTTTCACTAGTTGAAGGCACACCTTCCCCTGGGATCTTTCCAGAGCAGCATGGATGGGTGAAAATATTTAATGTATATTCATCTGAAATATGTCAATAATGTATATTGACATCTGAAACCAAGGAGCAGTGGCACCGTGTGACCAGTCAATTCTCATTGACCCAACTAAGGATGTTTTCTGTAGCTTAAGCCCTGGTCTTTGAAAGGTTGAATGTGTAGAGCAAAAGCAGAGAAAATCTTCGATAGCTGAACCATTCAAAAAACCTTCGCAAAATAAATATTCACAGGGTGTTTCCTCTTAGGGCTGTAGGGAGGTGGTTGATTGGGTCGCTAATTTGAAGTCCAGCACTAAATCTTCATACTACACATACACATGCTAATAACTCAATTCTGGAAGGGCCTCATGCATCCAGCCAGAAAAGGCAGTTGTCCTTTTTCTCTTAGATCACCACATCTGCAGGTCAGGTATCTGAAACTAATTCACTGCTCTCCCTCTTTTCCCAGTGACTCTTACAACAAAAATCCTTATTTATTAATACCAGAGTGCATGCTCTTGCACTTTGCAAGATTAAATTTAATCTCATCTCTATTATTCTAATTCTCTAGTTCATCCAATTCCTCTAAGATACTCCAACCCTACTTCTTTTCTGAGCCCTCCCTCATCTGTCTCCCATCACGCTTTGGTGAGCACAGCCAACTCTTCCTGCCCAAATCATTACAAATTAATTAAGGCCAATGAAGACCAATTTTTGAAGCACTCCACTAGGCATCTCAATATTTGATTTTAAAGGTTTATTTGTACCTCCTTTGGTCACTCCCTTTCCATCCCTTCAATAACTAGTTTTTAGCCCCATTGATTTCCTCCATCTCTTTGCAGTTGCCCGCCTTCCAGTTCTCAAAGCGCATCCCTGCAGGAATCCTGCAACCTTCCAAAATGACAAGTTCATCAGCAGGACATTTTAACTTCTAAAGACCACAGACTTGTATGCCCAACCCTTGCCTGCACTCTCAAAAAGGGAGCTTGTTTTTCGCCCGTGCTGTGCAATGGTCAACCCATTCAGTTTATGGCAAGAGTGGACTGCTGGGCCGATGCTCCGTGGTGCATCAACTTCACTAAAACACAAACTCCTGCCCCAAGATTACAGATCAACAGAGGCAGGGAAAGAAAGCACAAAGAAACAAGGAGATAGAACTCATCACGTTTGGGCTTGGAGGGGCTTTATTGAAGGTTACTTTGGTTGGAGCCTTATCTAGAGGCCATGCTGCAGTCAGACGGATATTTACAGTGTGCTCCTATTGTCAGTTCAAAACAAAATCACAAGTTGAAAACTAAGTTGGAACTACGGTTATCCCTACATGGCTCACTATTTAAATCACTGCATCAGAGGCATTGTTTTTACCTTGATGAGCCTTCTAAGGTTACTGCGTTGCTTGTAACTACACGTCCTCTATCAGGGCAAAAGCAGAAAAAACAACTTGGGGTATCAATACTCTGTGCCCAGGTAATCATGTTCTCTTGACATCTATCCCCAGTAATGATGTGTCATGTTAGTAATGCTTCCCTGAAAACATGTATGCTGGATCACAGGTGCCACTTCCAGTGACACCAGGACGACAGTGGGGTTTTTTACATTTAACTTTGTGAATAATTTTAGAAAACTACTTAAAACCCCTACCAAGTGCAAGACAGTTGATTCTGACCTCTTTTCTTGAGACACAATAGACCAGTGGAATTAGCCTCCATTTATGTTAATATAATGTGTTCAGAAAATAATTGATGGTGACCAAATTGAGCTTGCCAAGGGCCTCTCTTTAGGTTATAAATTAAGATAGGCAATATTTGAAAGTAGAGATCTTTTATTACACATGTCAGTATGGCTAAAAAGCACAAGAAAACCTTTTACACTGACAAGCTTTTCTCCTATATGTATGTTACAAGATTCTTCTTAGGCTCCAGACCCTTTGAACTAGGCACACAAGCACAAGTCCCTTTTACCATCACTTATCCTCAACCACTTTCATTTCCATCCTTTGCACAGCTGTGGAAGAACCCCATGCTATGATGCTGATGTAAAAGTAGAGGCTGAGAGATGCTACCATAATAAAAATGGTAGAATAATATGGTATATAAAGGCATTTTCTAGAAGTTTTAAGTTCAAGCTGTACACCAAGCGACAACGTATGAACTTATAAAAATCAAGTTTTATTGACATATTTTAGGTACAATAAACATATTTACATGTTCACATTTTAAACATGGAATTACATGTAAAAAAAAAAAAAACTTGTACACGAGATCATCTTTGTGTTTCCATTTTTACATTCATTGAAATAGGTACGACAGAAAGATCTCTTATGCAAGCGGAGGATTTGGTAAAGTTCAGTATTACACTCAAGAAATTAGCAGTCAACACCTTGTGCAGATGATGCCGTAGAAAACATGAGGCAGACGCACTCCCAGTGGAGTCAGTATGATAGAGTCGGGCTGCTGAACTTATATCCTGAACTGCCAATAAACAAGCTCTGCAATCCAGATTAGAGCAGTACATTTGAAATGATTCTCAAAACACCCAAATATATACACACTGCTTAAGACTTTACAGGTTAGGAAGGATCACATTCAGTAATAGTAATAGGAGGTAGAATCGTGTCGACAGTGTTCGTATTTCTACGTGGCAATAAGAAAAAGTGCTATTACTATCACTGAATTCAAGAACAGAACTCCTGGAAAAGTGAAAAGGATGAAAGAGTTGTTAATCCTGTTACCCTGGCTTCTCACAAATGCTAAAGCATGTAAACAGCATGTTTAAATTCTCCAACACGGGTAAAACTGCAAAGCAAAACTGTTAAGTGATGTTTCTCCAAGGCTTTGGGATGGGCAGCATCTCCTAGGATGTGATACCTGTACAAAAGCAACCTCAACTTCATACACCAAAGTCTGGAAAGGAAAGTACAGAACGATGGGCTTTCAGGGTAGGAGATCTAGGCTTCAGGAACACTAAAAGCACTGAAAGAATAGAAAAGAGAGCGAAAGATCGAATGCAACGCACTTGGACAGGAAAACATCCAGAGAGATGAACAGAGTGAAAAGAGCAGGAATAGAACAAGGATACAAATATCCTTGAGGGAATGGAAAAATGGGGGCAGATGAGATGGAAATGAAGTAAAGCATAGGGTAGAGGCAAAGGGTACCACAGGAAAAAAGAAAGTTGACTTATTCCAAGAGAACTTTTATCAACAAAATTGTATGCAACGGTACAGAAGATCAGCTGTGAATAAATGAGTGTTAGCATCTTGTCTTTGCTGTAAGTGAAAATCTCTGTTCATTAGAAGTTAAACTGTTGAAAGACGCTTCATCATCTGAAAAAGAAAACCTGCAAACAAATGGTTTTGTTATTCTAGAAAAAGAAGTAAAACTCCAAGGGCTTCCAAACTCAGCCCGAGGGACACTAGGAAAAAAATACAGTGCATATTAAAAACCATTAGATGCACACAAAGAAAATCCTGAACAAACATAACATTAATACACCAGTGTTTGAAACTGATCTTCCAAGTGACTACACACATTGCAATACAGCTACATTTAACTCTACATAGATTCTTTTACAAAAATATTTGTAATCTGTAATATTGTTTAAAATTTAGACGGTAAAAACTTAACCCAAGTGCTGTTACATTAATAAAAGCCATGTAACCTGTTGAAAAAGCGTTTGTATAAAGCCCATTTCCAGTTAGTTAGAAAAATCAGTGCATCCAACCAAGAAAGGAGAGAGCAACACAGGCACCTAAAAGACCCCATGCGATTAACTTTCCCCTTGAGGTTTTCTTTAGTGCAAAAAGGACCACACTTTCCACCAACATATGCAGAGAAGTAGAAAATGGAGAGTTTTGTTTTCTCTTTTTTTTTTTTTTAATTAAAAACACCAACCCTGCCAAAAGCAGCTTTATAAAGACCAAAATGATCCTTCCCAACCATGTTATACCAGAAGTTGGCATACGCAGGGATCCAATATGAATCTGTTTTTGTACACAAGACCCTGTGCTCATGTGGATAATAAGTCATCTCCACGATTAAAAACCAGGTTACAAAAAAACCTTACAGAAAATCCTTAGGATTTGATACTAATTGAAGGTAAAATACTTTCAAGTATTATGTTTATGAATTAATTAGAGGATAAGGCATGATTTAAGGTAACATTGAAACAAAAGCCCTATGTTACCCTAAATGACCTTTATAATATAGCTAACTTTCTGCAATCCGTTCAGGATTTGTTTCCTTTACATTTAATTTCTCATCAAACATGCTGCTAAAAAAAAAAAAATAAAAGCACAAAAAAAAATGCATTTAAAAAGAAAGGTTTTGTGTGTCTCTGAACAAAAATGTGTTTTTGACAGCAAACAGGTGAAGCCAGATTTCTATTTTCGAGTATCATGACTCGAGTATCACAGACACAGTACTACAGGAAGGACAAGCACAACACAATACTATGCCAGAGAACAAATCTAGGGTACCTCTCAAGTAGACAAGACAAAAAAAAACCCAAACCAAACCAAACCAAAAAAAAAAATCAAAAAAAGAAACCCCTCAGTCTCCCACCCACCCTCTTGCCCCAGCTACAAGGGCAACACACCCACACACACATACAGACATGCAGTTACTGTGTGTAGTGACAGGAAGTGCCTACAGCAGCTTCCAGGAAAATTGCATAATTTCAAGATAAACAGACAAAGGGTACCATATTTTAAAAAAAGATAAAAAAATTCAGCACCAAGTAAAAGGTTTTTTCTTATACCAAGTAGCTAATGCTAAGAAAAAACTTGAAGATACCACCCCCCCAAGGTTATTCTGAAATAACCTTTAATTCTCATCTATATCCTTCCAGTGGAAACCTAACACGGAAAAATTAAAAGGCTCAGTCTGCTTGGCATTTAATGGCTAGAAGGACTTTCTTACAGAAATTTGGAAATCCAAAGTGAATCCAGATTTAAACTAGGGGAATAAACTAGGCATCTGAGGATATCATACAGAGTGGGTGCTCATATTTACCCTTCTATCCCAAAGTCATCCTGGAGATACATGGGGGCTGAGAGCAGTATCCCTGCCTAAATTTATTCTCTGCCACTGCTCAGAGATGAACATTTGCGTGGCAGCTTCCCTGGCTACGAAGATGCTACAGACCTGCCCTCCTCCTCCTCCTCCTCCTCCTCCTCTTCCTGCCCAGCACCATCGACCCCGAGCGTTTCCAACACTGCACATCCTTCCATCACACAGCACATGTGCCTCACCAGTTGCCAATATTGAGATGAACGTGCTACATGACCAACCAGAATTACGTGCAAAACCAAAATATCCCAAACTTTTGAGAACAACATTACACGACAGACCTAATTCGTACCTGTACAGCACAATGGAACAAACCTACAAACCCCAGGCCTTGGTCTGACAGTGCACTGTATTTCCCCTCAAAAGTTAAAGGACAGAGTTGTCTTAGGGTTTTTTTTTAATAAAACAGAAGTAGAACATTCTACTAATATACCACAAATCAGATGGGTAATCCAATCTTTTAGTCAAGGCAAAATATGGTTAGTTATAAAGTGAATTTTCCAGTGCTACAAGATGGAAACAAAATAATTTGGGGAAAAAAACAAACTGGCTTCATATAACCACCTATTGGAGTTGCCTATTAAAATAATTATAAAATTATGCTAATAAAAACTGAACAAATAATACACAGATCAGGATATATGTATTGACTTACTATCATCTTTATAAAAATTTGAAGATATACACAAAAACACATCAACATTTATGGAACTGTATCCATTAAACTTGGATAAGACAACACAAAAAAACTAACAAATAGCTAAGATGTGGTTGACTGTAAGCACTTTGAGTAACATTTTAATTTTAAAAGGTCAATATTTACATACTACATTAAATGCCTATTTTTCTTTCCATTTTGCATCATATTGTGAATTCATGATAAAGAAAGAACAAGATAATGGTTGCAACAGATCTTCCAAGAAAGTTAACTTAAGATGTTCAGATTTATCTGTGTGCTGGAAGAGAACATGGCAAGAACACTTCTGTCTAGCTTTACCTCTACTTCCTTTGGGGTTTTTTTTGGGAGGAGACAACAAACGGATCTAAAAGAGCTGTATCATCCAAACTGATCAATGCCAAGAGATCCAGTTTTAACTTAGGATTTGAGAACTAAGAGAACACAAACATTTTAACAAATGACTCACCTAATTGCTACTTTTGCTACTGAGTTTTTTCAAGATTTTAGAGAGACACGGTGACAGCAGAGGGTGTGAGTATGTATGTATGTGTATAACAGAACAAATATAGACATACATACATATAGTATGTTTACATACAGTAAATATCCAGGTACTGCAGTAAGCAGCTAAATTAAACCCCAGCAATCCACCCATACCCTGCCTATGCACAAGCAGTAATCTACTGCAACTGCTGTTAAAGAGGATGCATCTAGTCATTAAACAGGCATTGCTTACGTCACTCCTACATTTAAATAGATCTGAGGCCATTTCATGTCTTTATTCCAAAGCCACACATTTGTCTCAAAAAAAGAACTAAAAAAATATAAGACCCCACTGAATAAAAATTTTTAAAACTTAAGTTGGCTGAACCTCAACCTCTTTGGGATGGATTCAAAACCCAAAGCAGGAGCGTTTCTCCAAACTTCTTTGACTTTTGAATCAAACCCATATTCTTAGGCTCCAAGAAACCCTCTAACCCCAATAACATTTGCTTCTGACAGGACAGCTGATCAACTGCAGATGTTCCTACTGCTGAACTCAGCTGCTGGCCTGTCTGACATTGGCATCTAACCCAGATTTCCAGGCACGCACTACTATCGCTCCACTTCGAGATGTCTTCCCATTCTTCTCATTGCAGAGAAGCTGTTCCCTAACAGTGTAACTGTTTAATGACTTGTTTTAAAGAAAAGCATTTACTTCTTAAGAATAAAAATTACATAACCTGGGGAGGCAGTGTAGGGTCCTAGAGCTGATGGTGTGAGGAGTTAAACAGCTTGGGGCTTGCAGGTCTTCGGGGTCGGGTCCCACTGGGCACTTCCTGCCTGCAGTTCATGCTCTGTCCTGGGCTTGTGTCTACCCTGAAGCACTAATAGCATTTTATGTATAGTAGCTGTGTTGGCTGTTATTAAGCATTATGCATAAACGGGGAACGATGCAGGTGGGTGTAAACCTCACTTTCATGAAAAAATTCCCATCATATTACTGTGTCTCGTTATTAAGTTGTAAATGGACTTAGGGTATTCTCTCAATCGTTTTCCCCAGCACAGTATTTTTAAAGTACCATGTTATTACAATGAACAGAGAGCAGGTTTACCTAGAGGACTTTTGACAATACTTATTCAATTTTTGGTAACTTATATTTAATTGAAAATCTGGACCAAAAGTGTAAGAAAGCCAATCAGGCATTTGTGATTTCGTTACCACTAACTCAAAAAAAATTTCTAAAAAAATTAAAATCTACGGTACTATAAATTTGCTTAGCTCAAACTTTTCCACTTGGCACACCTATTTTGGACCCCATTCATAGCTCTTTCAGTACATACCAATAGTGCTCTTCTGCGGTCACTCAGGTAACAAACCTACAAGGTTTCTGTAAGTGCCCCCCCTTCAAATAGTAGGTGGAGTGCTTAAGAGTATTCTCAAAATAAAGCATGAAGCAAAAGCTCATGGTCTAAAAACTAAGGAAATGTTCATAAAAACTGGAATCCAATATAAAGATGACATTTTAATAAGTTTATTCAGAAGTAACTGAAAAAATTGTTCCTTTGGCAACACCATCTAGATGGTTCTAACCAAAAGGAAATATTATGAATTTCACTTTGAGTAAAATAAAAGCTTCTTAATGTTTGCAAAGAATTTTTGGGATCTGACATGTTCATCAGATATTTACAATGTCCTTATAGTCCTATGTGTATTGGGAACAACACATCAAAACAAGTCCTTTCAGTTACGGGTTTCTTATGGTTCAGCATCAATCACAAAATAAATCTCAAAGATAAAAACTAATCAAAATAAAGCATAAGGCAACCATGACACACTAGCCCAAAAGAACTATCAGGAATGCACCACTCCTCCTGCGTAACATTTTTGGAGTGACCCACCAAATACTTCTTTTTCCTTGTTATTTGAAACAACCTAATTACAACCTGGAGTTCACTGCCCCACGATGCTGCTGAAGGGTGAAGATCCCTGTTTTTAAAAACCAAGGGAAAATACAGCAGTGTAATTCCTACACAGGGTTTTATGGAATAACTGGATTTGGAAAGAGAAGATAGAAGTCTATGTTGGAATAGAAAAATGCAAAGACAGACTTATTTACAAAGATCAAAACTACAATTTTCCAGTGTCACCTCCAAAGCTTCTCGGCAAACTGCTATTCAGTGAAACAGACCACGTTCAAATCTATGCAGGAATACCTTCTGTGCTCTCAGATATACAGTGCAACTAATGTGTTTTGTTTAGAAAAATGAGTTTTCATTCAAATACCTTGCAGTGAAGATAAGAGCAACCATTATCAAATATTCTTTGCTATGAAGAAAGTTTTTTAATCTTTCGCTGTAAACGTTCTCTCTCAAGTCACTGTGGTCACACAGTAGGATCTTGAAGAACAGTGTCTACATGCATTGAAAGCATTTTGAAAAAAAAAAAATTAATCTCTAACTCCATGTGGTTACAACAGAATGTGATGAAACCGAACAGAAATTCCATCTTTGCAGATCCTCTCAAACCCTTCTCTTCTGGAGGACATCTCCGTGCTTTCTGTAGTTCAGCAGAGCAACCAAAGACTAAGTTGAAAGGTTTCACAACCCGATGGTTTTGCCACTGTGTCTCATGCAGCTCCACAGAACGGCTCAGTGAGTGCCGGGGCTTCTCTCAGCAGACATCACTCAACAATCAGTGCCACATTTATGTGGGACAGATCTATCATGTGCCTGTTAAAAGGTTAAAGAAAGTTAAAAACACAGTACTCAAACCGATTCTGGGAGTGGAGAACAGGCAAGGAGGTTTCTCTGAAGGTCACTAATAAATAGATGCTTGATTGGATTAATGAAACATTGAGCAGAGGAGACTGATTTTATCTTTTGAAGGGAGGGAAGGAACTGAGGCGGCAGCAGTGCTTAATTATTTACCTGTGGAATTTCTGTTGAAATGCTAAAGCATGTGCTGGCTCCTTAAATTTTGCTATGGCTTTCCGTTGTTGAGGAAGCATCTGTAAACTCTGCAGAGACAAAACCCCAAAAAGATAATAAAATAACCACTTATTTTGCACCAAACCAACTGAAATTTTGCCATATTTCTTTTTTTCAGAAACATATTTCAATTCTTTTACTGGTGCCCACGGAATGGAAAGAGACTTCTGAGACTGCAGTCAGAACCCCAGCTGAAAGTCTTTGAGCTGGTGCATTAAGGAACTGTACCAACTGGAAAACCCAATCTATCACTCATTATGCAAAGGTGACAGCTCTTCATTCAATCCATACAGATGAACCAAACCCCAGAGCCAAACTCCCACCAAGTCAGAAATGTTAACTGGTCAGAGCTCAACTTCCCACACAAGCACCTGGAGTCATTTACCTGATGTACTCTAAAGGATCAGGGCTTTCCATGCGTTAAACAGGGCAGAAACAGGAAAAAGTGGTAGGGTTTGATCTCTCGACTGCATTATCCTCACACTGTTTTAACAAAATAAGTGGCCAGTTTTTGACAGACACCACCACAAAACCCCAATCAAATGGATTAGGTCACCACTTCCAAGTCCTCCTAGTAGAGGGAAATCATGGAACACACATCTACCCAGGCAAGTCCATCTGATATGTGCTTCTCATGCTATGAGAGCAGCATTTCACAATGCTCTATGACAAAACCCCATATGTAGTACTGACGTCTCCAAAACTACAGCACACCTCAGCGAGGGCTCGGGAGAACTCATGTCCCTGCTCCCTGCTGCAGCAGGAACTCTGGGCCAAGATGATTCCAGAGAGCAGTCCTGTAGCCTTGATAATAAGAAGTTATCACACTTACTAAGATTAAAGTTGATGCTTTGAGTTAGCACTTTAGTTAGAGTAATTTTCAAAAAGACACTTCAGAAATTCGAGAAGATGAAGCTTAACACATTAAGTAGGTACACACCCAACAACCAATAAGAACATCCAGCAAATATTCAGCATCACAGAATACTCAGGATGGAAAAACTGTGATCCTCAAATCCCACTGCCTGTGAACACAGGCCACAGAGATTTCACAGTAACTTGGTTAAAACACATCTGAAGGCTTCAATAGTAATTTCAAAGTTCCATGCCACAGTGATTTCAGTATGTCACAGAACATTTTGGATGTTTAATGGCCTATGCTGTGGCCCATTAAAGACAATTGCTCTGATTCAGCTTTCAGTTGTTCTTACAGCTTTGGATGCAGAATAAAGAACTACTAACATTCGACTTTTCTGTGTGTGAGCTTCTACATAGTCAGTACAGTTTTATGCTGAGCTTTATATAAATTTATATACGGACACACACATAAATGCATGTATACAGGCATCTTGAAACTTTTCTATATCATAACCTCTTGATGGTTAGGTATGAACCTAATTCTCTGCTCCTGCATCTCGCCTGGAACTCTGCAGCATCCCCCAATTTGGATGATTCCAGCACTGATGGTCAGTCTCCAGGATTTTGAACTTTACCTGCAAAAATTCTGTATCATCATCATCTAGATTGCTAAAAAAGTACCACAGATCTTCAGACAAACAATTATTGATTGGGAAACAACATACAACCCCCCTTGTTGACACATTTTAAGGGTGACATACTTTAAGACCTCTCAGTGAAAGAATTTTTAATCCAACTAATGTGTTCCCTGTTCATTCAATCTAATGCAGCATTTTAAGCAAGATGTCAAATGCCTAGATGAAATTTGCTATTAAAATTGCCTATTTCTATCTTTTTTGAACAGGTAAGACTCTCTTGGTAAGATAATTAACAAGAGCCATGGTACCTGATAAGTCATATTTCTTTGTATCTAACCCTGACAATTCAGCTTAGCCACTTTCTATAACTTACCTATCTGTGATTCTGAAGTAATTAATTTTGGCGTAGCTACCTTGCACCTTCTTGTAATTGACAGGGAACTTCCCTCTCTGCAGGAAAATCACAGATGTTTAATATTTCCATCACTCCTGTGATTTCAAAGTGAAAGCTGAGTAAAAGTTAAAGGATTCAGCACATCTAAAAAGCATCAGCAGGTTAATTTGCGTAGTATAGTTTTTGGAAAGCTGCTATGATGAAAAGGTTTAGCTAAGTCACTGCAACTTCTCAGTTTCTGAGATGGTAGAAATGGGATTTAGCTTTAAAAAATACCACTTGGCAGATAACTTTTTTTTTTTTTAATCAGAAAACTCTTGACACAGTTAAGCACATTTTACCAGCAAGAATACAGTCAGGCTGCAGGAAGCACCAGTGAAAGACCCAGGATAAAGCTCATTTCTCTTGGAGATTATCTGCTGGAGTGGGTGACAGAGGTGCTGAAGTTTGTGTTCTCCTCCCTTACTGATCTCACTTTTTTATGGTTTAAAGAACCTTTAAATAAGATTTGGAAACAACAGATCTGTAAGAGCTGACAAAAAAAAAAAGTATCTCTGAATTGCAGTTAAAAAGAAGTTGACACTTGTAATATGAGAAAAACCTGTTTGAATCACTGAAAGGATGAATATTTCAGTGAACAGCTGGACAAGAAGAGCTGCAAAAGAACCCATGGACTTATCTTTCCAGCTGCACCCTGCATGTTCTGCTGTCACCTGCTTCTCTCCCCTCTCCAGAACCACCTCCAGCCCTCCTGCTGCCAGCTAATCCTCACCACAGCATCAGGTCTCCCTCAACCACCACAGCAGATTTTCCCAAAGCTTTTATGCTCCAGAGCCCTGTTGTGATCAACTGAAGAAAGCGAAGCTGTGTTTGGTGACTCTTCCCCCAAGAACTGAGCTATTATTGCATTAATATTCTTGAGATGCACAAAAGCAAAATTTGATTTTGCACTTTATACAATCATGATAATAAATTATTGAAAAGCTTCTCAGTAATTAGCATATAAAAATTTGACTAGAGGAAGACATTCTGGTACAGTACAGACTCATTAACAAAATTAGGCAAAGTATCTAAATATTATTATAGATAACTTATTTATACTTTCTTATGAATTAATAAGTTTATTGACTGACTAGTTTGGGTACTATGTTCTTACACTGTATTACTGCCTTATTTTCCAAAGCAAAAAAAAAAAAAAAGAAAGGCAAAACACTAAATGCATTTTAATATTCAAATGCTTTGGCAACGAGGCATCCATTCTTGGATAAGTCTCTGAAAAACATCTTTATCAGATTTAGTTTCGCTGGTCAATACAGACAACTATGAAAACCAAAAAATAACCTATCTGATGCTTCACTGAACTGCCCAAACATTACCCACTACTCAGCCCAGGGTAAGGCAGTAACTTCTAGCATCAGCATCTTCTCAACTGCTGTAGTTACACATGCCTATACTTAAGACCAGAGTTAAAGACTGCAAAACAAAGGATAAACTAAGAGTACACAAACACTATTTCTGCATTTGGAAACTGCCTGAAAAATTTTAATTTGTTTTAATACAAATTCTCAGCCTTCACTGTACTCAAACTATGGCAGCAAAAATGATGCAGAATCACTTTATGTTTGTTTGGGTATATGATCTGAGTTGGGTATTATTCTGTGACCTAAAGATTTTGAAAGGCCAGTCGGGGGAGGCAGGGAACAACCAGCCAGGCAGCCTCTGGAAACCAGCGGGTTCTACCCATCATCACTTGACTTCTCCTTTAATGGGAAGACACCCACTTTTCCTCCACAGGAGACTTCCTTGTTGCCACATTGTGCTCCACTAGAATCTCCTTCTATCACGAATTCCTAAACTGAAATATCACACTCCTCCCAAATGTCACAGTTCTGAGAAAACAACTTCATTCACATCTTCTCTTTAAGTTGACCTACTCAGATGTTCACCAGAGGATGAAAACCCCTTCCTGGATCCGCTCAACTGTAAAGGATTGACAATACATACAATAACTTCCAAGGGATTTCAAATGACTGGTTACTTTACAGATTTGGATGTACAGATCTACTGTGCAAGCACTTCCTGATAGCAACCTGAGATCAGAGATATTCTGGGCATGTTTCCATTTGACTCTGGAGAACAGAGATTAGATTCTGACATATTCCCAGCATTAAAAATAAAAAACTAGTTTGGGATGAAGAAGAATATCTTAAATGGAAGGGATTTAGGCAGCACAGAGCTCATGCCAATCTTGACTGTCTCCTTTTTCTGCTTCCTTAGAAACCACCATAGGAAGATGCAGATCTTGGGTTGAATGGAAAATGCAGCAAAAACCAGTATTTCATAATCACTCATACCTGTGATTGAGAGTTTGCCTGTAAACTGTTTTAAAACATACTAATTAATTCAACAACTTAAAAAATAATCAGGAGCTCTGGCTTTTTCTGCAACTGAACTATTACCAGTGACTGAAGTACGAATGTCTTAAAAGGACCCTCTGCAGGGATTTCTTTAGGCCTGCAGATCTACACTGCACTGAAATTTCTCCTTTACACACACTCTGTAATTAAATCCACACTTGTACAATATTGAAATAGCTGGTATGATTTTGGCAGCACATTAATAAAGCTTCACTGCAAAACCCAGAGCCTTGAGACAAACAGCGGGACAGCCATAAGCACCAAAGCAAGTTTGGCATTAGGAGTGCAGTCCATATGAAGCTGCTAAATAACATCTATCCAAAAAAAGTGTTAACTTTCCTAACCAACATCATCTCCAGTGTGTGATCCTCCTAAACAGAATGATCGGATTCTATTTATTCTTCCCTCTCATTTATAGATGCAGATACATTTTTATTATCCTTGCAGTCTCCTGACTCCTGAAGCACCTTTCCTGGCAGCGACACTTCCCAGCCGCTACCAGAGGCTGAGACAGAATGTATCCATTTCATCCTCAGCTGATGCAACTGATCTCTTCCATCTTCTGTCCCTCCTTCCTGCTTTTCAGCAACTTTTGACTTCCTACTATCTGTCCTTAAAAGTGCTCAGCTTTCCATCTCTGTATGCAAGAGGAGATGAGGAGAAAGACATCTGTAGCTCCCATACTGCCCTACAGCAAGGCTGAACTGGACAGGCTCTTGTTGGAGCTGCTCTCCTGTTCCCCCAGCCCCAAGGCTGGAGCAGGACTGCCCACGTCTTCTCCCACAGCTTCTGCAACAGCTGAAAATGTCTTCTCAGGCAGAAAGACCACACTGGTCACGACGTCAGCCTGTGCACCCTGTGTGCTGTGCCTCATGGAGAACCCCCCTGCTGATCTGCAGGAGCCCTCGTGTTCTGGGTCTGTGCATCCACGTGTGCTTGCCATTTCCACCCATACCTCTTTAAGCCGAAAACAAATCCAGCAATTTGGAATGCAGTGTCAGTGCAGAGAGCTGCCTTTACCCCAGCTGAGCACTAGGTAGCACTGTCACCCTAAGAAAGCAGAGCAAAGCGCATCAGCATTGCACTTGTTTTTCCTTTCTGGGATCACAAATGGCTAAGTAACCAGAGGAAACCCCATGTTTGTAAACTACTACAAGTACAGCAACAATTCCAACATTCTCATCACCTCTGATATACAATGTTTTGTATACAGAGTTTTTTTCCTCTTTTTTTTCTTTTCAGCATCAGAATTTATTACCTTAAGTCTTCACAAAGCAAAACTGAGATTTTGCACTGATGTTTTCTGTTTGCAACCATTTGATGTATGAAAACATGATTAAAGATGATGATGAAACACCTGCACGGAACCATCCCTCAGTACTCAAATTACCTGGAGACCTAGCAAATGGTCCAGCCTACCTGCCACCATCCTGAAAAAAGCCAATTCATCCGAAGGTAGCAATAACTAGTTGAACACGAGCTTCTTTAGACAGTATAAACGTTAAACCCAGATTCAAGAGCACAAAAAAAGAAAAAAATACAAGCACTGTTTTTCATGACCTTTGCAACTTATTAGTAATCTGCTTTATCAAATGGTTCTGGATGGATATGTACTGAATGTCACTGCTCCAGTACTGCCCTCAGGAGACTCCATTTTGGTGATGTGCTCAGAAAACTGTACTTTCCACCACTTTGGAATACATAATTTTATTTATAACATGTAATTATTTTAGATTCAGTACTCAAGTTTTACTGCAGATACATTATTTGTTTCTGAAAGCTTACCCTCTCAAAAAAGAGTCTGACAGCAAACTGTATGCTGAAAGGAGGCACTTGTTCTGCTAATTTCATCATGTTGGAGCTGTAAAATGGAGCTATGATGAAAGAGAGGTTCCTGGAATCCCAAAGATTTTCTTTTATTCAGTGTCTTGAGAATCTTAGTGGTATTTTTTTCTCCTATATTAATATCAAAGCAGGTTTAGTGAAGCAGGGATAAGAATTAGAGTCTTCAGTGATTAGGCAGAAGAGGGTATTTCAAAGGTTATATGTGGGAAAAGATAATTTTCTCCATTTCTAGAGTATGGAAGAGAAGAATGGTGAATTTCCAACCTCAAGTCTAAGTCTCCTCCATCTTCTCTTATGCTACACCCAAACCCTGACAGAACCACCACCTCAATGCAAGCTGATGGCAAAGCTTGGAACACTGAACACTGTAAATCAAGGGAAGTTTTTAACTTCCCTTCCCAAGGTTTGTACAAGGTACTTGTACATTGAGAATGATACTGACATGAAAAAGCTGAGAATAAAACCACAATACTTTTGTATCCAGAAAAGCAAAGTAATCTCTTCCTCCTCGTTCACTTCATTGATAAATTATAGACTTATTTGTGGAAAACGTTAAAACTTTCTGTTATGCCAGCAAGGATTCACTTACCAAGAAAACACATGCAGGATAAACACACTGTAACAAATATCTGGATAGCTGGAAACAGGAGTTGGTGTGAAATCAATTACTCTAGAGATGCCCCAGCACGGAAGGTGAAGATTAAGCAGAGGTCCTCTACCAGGTGGGACAAGAGTTCATGATCTATTCTTCTTGTCAAAGAGCAGAGAGATCCTTGGGAAGTATTTCTTCCCCTTCTTTGGGAGCTATGCCTCAGTGCAGGCATTCCCACGGTTATGTCTTGACTGCAGCAGAAATTGATACACGGGATATTTGGATTTCTGAGCTGTGTTTGGATGTCGCTTTCAAGCAAGATGCTTGTTTAAACATTAGAAGTGTAGGACCTACAGTTTGTGAATCTTTACCTCTAACCAGGGATTTGGGTGTTGGACAGCTGACGTGTCACTTCAAGATACTATGCAGGCATGAAAACAACTCCTTAAGTTCTGATTCAGATTTAAATTTCCTTTACAACTGCGTAAAATAAGCACATTTCCCCCAAAGACAAGTAAAATGAAAAATTCTCTCAAAAGCTCAGTTGATCAAGTAAAATTTTGCTGAATATAGTCAACAGCTAAACATAGGATATTCTACACCTTAAAGAATGAGTCAGACACAACTGACTCACCATTCCCTCCTCTTACTATTTCTTCAGCTCCATCAGAACACCAGCTACAAACCTGGGCACCTTGCCTAATTTCTAAAAAAGCAGCTAGAATTTCACCTTGCTGTTTTCGCACAATAGCCATCTCCCCAAATCCCTCCTATTTCAGTTCATCAAGCTGCAACACTTCACCTCAGAAGATCAGAGCTCTGCACTACCCAAGATCTCTTTTCTCTGGTCGTGGCCACGACCTGCCCTTCCATTCACTACTGGGCTCTCTCCAGCAGCTCACTCCTGCACTCCTCGTTGCAAAGTCACTTACATGAAATGCATTTTGAAGGAAGAATGAGGAAATAACCAAGCAGAGTATCCCTTCGCTGTCAGAGCCTCCCGACCAGTCCCAGTTGCAGGGGATTTTGTACAGCACCGAGCACAAACACTACTAAGAACATTAACTTACAGCCACAAGAAAATCCACTCATGCACTTCAGGATGTTGACCTTTTTGAAAATCTAGCACCATCTGTGTAAAAATGGTTGCTGTGAACAGCAACAATGCAGGTTTTCAATCATTCTGTTTTTGTTCTTGTCCTCCAAGTCACCAAAAGCTGCTGCTGCCTCTTCCTCATTCACTGCATTAACACTTTTGTGGTGCCACTTCTCATGGCATCATAAAAAAACAAAACCCAAAAGCTAAATATGCCATATGGCAGAACCAGTCTCATATTCTTCCTACAAAAGGATCACTTCTCCCCTGCATATCTCACCATCCACACTTGTGAAACATCATTCAGTCTCGAACATGACAGGAAATTTCTAGCCTTCTACACATCACATTTGAAATTCAACTGCAGATTTAGCATAAAACCATTCTGCATCATTAGCTAAATTCAAGCTTCTCTTTCAAGTACTACTTCCAGATCTCTGATAAGGTGAAAATAGATGATAATTTAGAAAGCATAATTTCCAAAGTTACAGTTGATGATGGTGCAAGAATGCAAGTTCTGTAGGGCACAGGTATGTATCAAATCCCACTAGAAAATCAGTTATAGTTTTTTCTCCTATAAATACACCTTTCTAAAGTGGTCTGTAACATTGAATTGAGAGACCAGAGTTTGGAGTCTGCTATGAAACAGCAAGTCCTGAATAAATTTTTTAGGACGTTCTCAATAACTTCTCTCTACTGCGAGTATTTCCTTGCAGGGATTCTATTAATCTCCTTCTAATATTCTCATGTAAGATTTAGCAAGTAAACACTGAATAAATGTGCTTTGGAACTGTATGAGTAATTTCCTAGAGTACTACAGAATACGAAGGCACAAAGTATTTTGTGAGAGTAGTTTTGCTTTCCCAAACAAATTAAACCTCTCTGAATTGACGATGTAAATAATTCAGCATTATTCTGTTTACTAAATTGGGAAGAAGTCAGGCAGAGTGTTCATCTTTAGGAGAGCAGTGTGTTTTGAAACAGAGAGATGATCCCCCTAATAGCAAAGTCTCACAGAACAGGCTCCAATTCATGCATTGTATTTGTCTGAAAAATGTTGATCCTGTCAAAAGGAGCACTCAAAACTGGGGAAAAAAAAATTCTCATCTGTGTGTTTCATTATTCATTGACTGATATTTTCAAATGTAGTAACAATAAATCAGACAGGGCCTCCTAAGCCCTTCACTACTTTGAAAACCTCCTGCTTTCCATAAGTCATTTAACTGACACATCAGTTCCAGGAGGCAGTTTACGAACAGAAGCTGCACAGCAGATACACCAGTGTGTGTGTCATAACCTTGCTCACAGGCCCCTACTAAAGAGAAACTTCTAAAATAATGAAGGATCAATAAAATGCTCCAAAGAAGACCGTGTTTTCCTCTGAAAAAGCATATGGTGCTACACAGTATAAAATGTCCACTGGGTAGTGGTCATTAAAGTGCTTGTACCCCAGGACTGCGATGACAGGAAAAGGCAAATGTCAAAACAGAGAGTAGGTGCAAGCCAACAATATAAACACAAATAGCAACCAAAAATACATTTGCTTTGATATGGTTTTAAAAACCTCACAGAACAGACAGGTTTGTATTGTTTAAGAAAATGTCAGATAGCACAGGAACTCCAAAATGAAGGAGAATTTTGCAGCAGGAATGTGATGGTTAGCAAAATCCTCCCGTGCCTCCCGTGCCGCAATATCATCACGTGCCTGTCTTTGCTACCAGGTGTAGCGTGTGTGGGTGGGGGTGCCTTCAAACATAAATTACCAATAAACACGCATTGTATTTAGTGTCAGGGAATTAATTGAGCTTTCCGGAATGAAAGCCTTTTGGCACAAAAATGATAAACCGAGGTTGACCTACCTGAATGGGTCCCACTGACATCAGCAGGTTTTTCAGTTGGACATCAGTAGTTGATGAAGAAAGCCCTTCAACTGACACAATACAGGGCTGAGGTTTGCACTCCACCACTCGCAGGTTCTGTTTATTTGGCATCAAGCGTCCTCGGCCCATCTGGCCTGCTACTCCTCTGCCTCTGCCGTGCATAATGACCTGCCAACAACAAAAGTAACAGTATTTTGATTTACTTACCTAGTGATTCTGCTTACTGCATTTGACAGATGATACGAAAGTTGGCGATTTACTTAAAGACTTGATTAAAGTACACACTGATTTTAAGCAGTTTGTTGCTGTTCGCTGATTTGAAAGGCCACTTATTAACATATTCATCCACTGCTTATACAAACCTCTTTTAGAAGGGCAGCAAATATATTGAGTTATATATATTGCATTCAGGCTAAAAGCCTCAGATCTAGCTCAGACTGATCAACTAAGCAGTGGAAGATCTCGGATAAAAGCATATAACCTAGTTTTCAATCACATCTAGCAGCATGTGTTCAGCTCCCATATTTTGAGTCTGGACAACAAAAACAAGTTGATCCCTCTCCTTTTTCTCTTCTCAACCCACAGGTAAATTTAATGTACTCACAAGATCAGCAAACTGCTTCAAAGCACCTCCAGTCTGTACTGCTACTAACTCTTGGTCTGTTCTAAGAACGGAGAAATGGCTAAATAAAACAACTTTTTTCAAAGTTCCCCTCCCCCAAATCCTGTAGGATCTGGCACCACAGCATACTCTGGAGCAGGAAATGTACGGATTTAATTCTTGGAAATTAAATATTGAACAGTTGGAGAGAGGAAAAAATAACAATGAAACAAGAGTAACAAACATTACACAGAGTTCACATTTAACACTGAGTCAACACAACACAGTTTCCCACTTGGAAAGCCTATGAAGGGTAACAACTTTTCACATTCTTCTGCATCAGCAAGGAAACTTTATCCTTACATGAAGCAGGAAGATTATGGCCAACAGTTCAAAACCAAGAACTGAAGGCCAAAATACCAGCTATGTTCAAGGCATGTGCCAGCTTGCAAATGCAGAGAAGGCACACGGCGCTGCCGCCCTGACCCTTCCCTGCCTCCTCCCAGTGCACAATCAGTGCAAAACATCAAGTTATGAGATCACCAACTATTTTGAGTGACACCAACTTCGGGGATTCAGCAAAGAGCATCCTGAAATAGTCGCTGTGTGCTCCCTACATATGCAAGAAACAGCCAGAATAAAAGCTTAAACACAACTTCAAAAAACCTCTTGGTTTTAAAGCCAGAAAGTATGTTGCATACCACCTCCTACTGTAGCTATCTCGGGACACATGTATTTCCCCAGGGAGTGCTGTGCTGGCCAGAACGTCAGCAGATGAAGAAACCTGCAGGCATCGCCAGTCTGTGCTGGGTACAAACAAGTCTCTCCAGATTAAAAGCTTTATATGCAATTATGCATCTCTTGGGTCATGCAGCCCTGCACTACCAATTGACAAACAGAATGCTAGTTATTAATAGAGCAACACAGCTACACAGTGAAACTTCCACAGCAATACGCATCTAAAAATCACCTTTTTAGGTTGATGGATTCCCTGGATGTTTTTGACTCCTTGAGGAGCTGGTGAATGGATCTGTGCCTGCTGCTGCTGTTGGTGCTGCTGCATTCCCTTTGTCAAAGTGACCTTCCGCACTGGCTGCTGTTTGGGCTCCGGGGGTTGTTGAGGCCGCTGGGTCTGGCCCTCTGGGTGAAAAAAGCCAGCATCCTCTCCCCCCTGCTGAAATCAACAACACAACAGCGGCTCAGTGTCCAGGCACTGCACACCCTCACCCTGAGCAGCCTCCTGCCACATCCAGCTCACTCAGAGAGTATCCAGGGCTTTGCCTGCTAAAGCAAACCGGTGGCCACGGCAGGCACGTGCAAGGGCTCAGCCTGGAAATTGCACTTCAGCCTAAAATAAATCCATGGTATCTGAAGAACAGTTTACTTTGTTTGGACTTTATTATAATTACAACGTTCAGTAACGTCTTTTCATATTCAAAATGGCAAGATGTTTTCATTTTTCTTTCTAAATCATTCTTCCTCCCAGGGTTACATGTGTTATTTATTACTTCTTTTTTTTTTTTTTAAATAGAGACATACACATTGCAGAAGAAGGAGCAAAGAACTGTGAAGGCTGGAAGAATCAGGCAAATACTCTGCTCATCTTTAAAACTCCAACCTCTCTTCAGTTAAAAACTGGTATTTATTTAAAGTGCATACTCATTCTGCCAACTTCCATACCAGCAGCTTTGTAAGCAGTCTCCTTCCTCAAACACTGTACTAGGAGCAGTTCCTCAAGGGTTGTTTTGGTTTTTTTTTAATTTGTCTCATAAAGTTCTTATTATATTTATAATCACAAGCACAATGAAACGCCATCTCAGTGCTTCTCTCATCCAATGTAGCTCTTTGTTACATCTCTCAGTGCAATCAAGCACAGCAACAGCAAAAGCTGAAAGCACTGAAATTATTCCCTTCCACTGCCTCTACCCAAACAGTTCAGTTTCTTCTACAAACAGGTGATTCTTGAATTTGTGTCTGGCTGTCCAGATCAGATCAATCACTGAAAAACACTTCATGGAGCAAGAGACAGCAGAGCCTGACAAAACATCAGGTACTTTTGCATCTATAAACTGCATCATACTATTGCATGGTTTCAACAGCAGTATCTATACCTTGACTGGACTCCAACTTTAGAACTCAAATACTAGTGAACATTTTATCTGCAGGGTGAAGGCTTTGCCTAAGTGCCAAACCAACTCCTGGTAACCCTGCAAAAGCTCTCAAATAAAAGGCATATCTAGTGAAAAAAGTAAAATATTATGAAAGCATCTTTACTTACACAGGGTTTTTTCCCCCCTTCCTTAACTATTCACAAGCGAAATCTACTTTGCACCTGTAACACACGTCACAAACCAGAGGATTTCATACTGGCACATTTCTTGTGGATAAGGAGACAAAATACAGGGGTGCAGAAGGAACAGATTTATAGCCTAATAACAAGATTATCTTCATTGACAATACAAATCTTTACCTCTCAGCACTAAGTAAAAGCAAAAGAAACACTAAAAGGGACTAGTTACTAAGTCCCTTCACTATCATTTCGTAAGAAATAATCTAGTACAGGTGGTACATAGCACAGTCTCACGTTTTCAAGTTGACTACTTCACAATTCACACCCCTAAACCAAGGCCTCTGTATTAAAAAGTACATGAAGGTTACAACATCTCAAGAATTCAACTACATAAATCCCAGACAAATGAGCCTCACAGACTCTTGCACCATCTACACTTCAAAAGCACAGTCTGTCATAGGGCAAATCTTGAACCTTGTCCTGGCTTTTGTCCATAGTGTCCAAAGTGAGAAAGCCATAAAAATCTGCACGTCTTTCCCACCTCTAATGAAATACAGGGTGTTTTTCTCTGGTTTTCTGGCTCCACGTCTTCACAGAACATTTTGTATACAAACCTTGGAGAGCAGTGACTAGTGAGAAATTATAAAGCTTTCCCTTCTGAGTTTCTCTTCAGTTACTATTCAAAAACATAAAAGCAAGAGCCCTCTTGAAAAATCCAAACATATACACAAAACCTTACCAGGAAACCAGCATTAAATCCTCCTCATTTTAGTATTAGTTTCAATATCAGCATCACCATAAGCTCTATGCCCTGATCAGATAATTTCTTTTATTCAACTCTACAGTAGCTGCAAGATGATGAAACTAAAAGGAATAAAAAATTCTAGGAGGAATTTAAACACTATAGCTGGGAGTTAAAAATCTAATCTCTGCTAAATGCCTGCTGTGAAAACCATAAATATTTGCAACCACTTCTTTCCAAACCAAAAAGTGATCCCGGCACATTGGAAGAGCATCTGAGAGCAAAGCCCTCAGGTACAAAACACACTGAACATGCTCATTACTGAAACTTCAAAAGCAAACAATCATTTCACATAAAAGTCTAGGACGGCCAACAACCACCTAATATTTAACTACCAAGCTCAATTATCACCAAATAAAACTAAAACACAGAACTGTGTAACAGAGTCAAAGGTATCAGCACATAACTGGTTCGCACTGATGAAAAATCTGATGGGGTTTGTTCCCTGCTGGGGTCCCAAATGCCACCTCTGGGCTTCACTGCTGACACGATGCTCCTGCAAAAGCCTGAAAAGGTAGAAAGATCTCCGAGCTTTTTAATGAATTAATGTATTTCAGAAATAAGAAAAACTTACACAAAACAATAAAGAAAGGGAATGGAACAAGATCTGCTTGTTCCTGCAACAAGAAGGAAGGAAAGGCAACTGGATCAACCCCTTTCTTTACACTACTGCTCTGAATATTTACTGGTTTTGAGATGACTTGAAGATGGGAAACAGAGATGAAACTGCAGCACTGCTTCTCAAGAGAGCCACTTGGTGCTCAAGGACTAATAGAGCTCCCTCCAAATCAGCAAGACATTATTTTCTGTTGCAGGCAGCCTGGCCTCAACAGAAGGCAAAACCTGGTGGTTTTCTTAAGAAAATAAAAATCAAATGTGACTGCCAGGTGACATGTGCCTAATTAGCAAAATGACACAGCCTCGGAAGATGTATTTTAGCAGCAATTCTTTTTTCACTGGTTAAAGATGTGACAGTACAAGGACAAGCACTGAGCCAAAATGAGCAACCTCTGCAATATCATGTAGTGGCAAATCAGACTCACCACCACTATCATCCTTTAATCTTTGAGGCAAGACAACCAGTGGCTTCTTCAGACACATCAATGACAAACCAAGTCAAGCAAAACACCTGCTAAGAGCTTTTAACATCTGGACTTAAAGCTACAAAACCTCAGAGCATTACTGACAAGTCACATGCTGATGGAACATTAACATTTTGGAGGAAAGGACATACAATTGTAATGATGACTCTACATATGCTGACTCCTGATGTTCACTCATGAGCTACACAGTGAGCTGGCACCAACATAGCAAAGCTACAGGCAAGCAGGTAAGTCCACTGCAGCTGTATTGCAGCACCTGCCCCAAAGGACACCTAAATTTCTAGCAACTCTTCTACTTAAAATGTCTCAGTTCTAGCTCATCTGAAATCTACTTTTGCTTTTCCTAAAGACAATTTCTGTATTGTTAATTTTTCATCAGCTTATAGCACTGCCCTCCCCACATTTAAATATACAGCAACAGAAGGAGGTATTAAAATTTTAAGCCTCTTCATGTCAAAATATATTTTTATCTGATTTCTTTCCTTTAGTATTTTGTAATGTACAGGGCAGCACTAAATTTTTCAGAGATGCATCTATTCATCATCATGGCCTGTCTCATATAATCTGATGCACAAAGTGCTGAAACCAGGTAGAATACCATAGTCCATCACAGATACCTGAGACTGATGGATACAAGCTCTGATTTTATAGCTCAAATTTCCTCTGAAGTCTTCTGCATAAAAGTGAATTTCCATTCTTTGTCTACAAACCAATAAAGGAAGAATTTTTTTTATTATTGTCTACTCCTTACTTTCTATATTATAAATCATTCTGACCTTCAAGCTCTAAATTTCCAAGTTTTACAAAAGGTCTGCCTTCATAGAATATGCCAAGTTGGAAGGGACCCACAGGGACCATCTACTATATAGCCAGGAAAGAGTTTTCCTGAATGAAACTTCACCAATATTTAGTTAATTCTGGAGGAATGAAAATGCCTTTTTTTTAAGTTGCAGGAGTTCTGTTCACGGGAAAGTATAAAACGTATACAGCAAGATTGTTAGCAGTGCCAAAACAAGTTAATTTCAAATACTGTGTGTAAATAGAAAAACCTCAAAAGATGGAGGCAGATGGAGTTGATCTACATGTGAATGTTTTTCAAACTTCTACTGTGTAAAAGTCTGCACAGTTTGACCTTCTGAAATTGGACTAAAGAAAGAAAAAACGATGCCATTCAACGGCCAAGAATTTTAGAATTGATTCCCTGAGGCTGTTTTTCAACAGTCTCTCACTATACATATCTATCTATAGTCAATGTTGTGTTTTGAGAAACGTAGAATTCTGTCAAATAGGAGATCACAAATTCTATAAGCAGAATTTTATGAGGGACTGCTTAAATTTAGCAAGCTGAAGCCTTCCATTCTATCACAATCATTATGACAGTTTTATGATGAAGATGAAGTTTATTTGCCACCAACATTAGCAGGACAAATTTATTTATAACAAATGCTTTAAAATGTACTGATAAAAATGCCTATTGATACTGTCAGAGCTGCTTGCAATTTGACAGATCAAATCTTATTTTCATTCTTAAACCCCATGAAGGAATGGTATCACCAACTTGCATTCTGTAGTGAGCAAATTGATTAATCCTCCTCTATAGAAATCTCAACTCTTGATTACACCTATCAGACGTTAAGCAGCATTATTCTAGAGTGACAACACTTGACAAATTCCCAAACCATTTTTCTCAGCCTTTGTGGCCCTGCTAGCTTGTATTAACCCTGATGAAAAATTAATTTTCCTTATCTTCTGCTAAACCCCAAAATCCAAATCCGCCAAACTGGCAACTCTTTCTGTAAAGGTATTATGAAAACCTCTAAAAGATTAATTGCATGTCTTCAGGTGACATTAAATTAATTTCTGTACTCGTGACAGACATTTGATACTCCGTACTGAGAGGACAGATAACATTGTCAGGATACACAGAAGGACAGTGGTGCAGTGTCCCAGGGCAGCCTCTTATGAATTCTCCTTTCGATAAGGCCATACTTCACTGTCATTGGCACTGTTAGTGATCTTGCAGCCCACAGACCTCACTGCACAGGTTTCTATTAACCACGACAATGCTGTGTCTATCCATGTAATCTTTGTAAAGCTAATTCAAAATCATCCAGTAGTAAAGGGATGCGCATGCTGGATAAGGCACTTAAAGGGAATAAACTCGGGTTGATTTGTGTGAAAATAACACACAGAAGCAAAATGTTGTCATCTCTTCTTAGATGCATTATAAATCAAATTCTCTGTAGCACGATGAAGACCTAAATCTTGCAGGGAAATCTCAGTCCAAAAACATGCCATAATTGATTTCTTGTAAGAAAGGAGAAACCCCATATCTGTTACCAGTTTAAGTCAATATTTCTAGAAATTAGTGCCTTTACGGTATCACAGTAAGCTGGGGAAGCGAAGCATCCTTTAGGCTATTACATTCATCTTCACTTTAAGGACTAGAGGAATGACTGTTCATCAGCTACATAGGTTTTCATATGTAAACTTGTATTTTACTGATACTGTGACTGACTGTATTAAAAAAGACAGACATCTACACAGACAGCTGTGATCCCCATGTAACCAAGGGAAAGAAACAGTAAAACTACGTAGAACAAGACTGACTTTCATCTAATATATATGAGTATTTTCTCACTACAATTATCAGAAATGTGTATTAAAGGCAAACCCCTAATAACAAGCTATTTCTCTGTGACTGGTCCTCTAAATGCTTTACCACTTTCATACACCTGGTTGACAGACTGGGACCTGGGAATAGGAAGCCTAATCACTTGCCAAATATCCCACAACCCAGTGACATGACCAAGCACTGTTTCTGAACAGTTGACGATCTGTTTTCAATCTGTCAAGTGCCAATGAGAAACACCTGGAGACCTTTTTTTTTTACAGACCTTCTAAGACCTTTAAAAGTCTTTTTTTTTTTTTTTTCCCCCCCAAGTTCAAGAATAGCAATACTTAAGAAAGCTGCTCTCCCACCAGGGTACAACACACTATCAGCAGACAACTCACCATTAACAACTGGTTTAAGATATACTAATGGTCTAGTTTTGACTCAAAGTACACACAGAAATAAGCTACATCAGACTACAAAAGTGATAAAAGAACCAAAGCATTCCCAGCTCACACCAGAAAAAAAGACTCTTCTAGTGCTGGTCAGCAAATTATGGGTTATTGTTCCCAGCCTAAAATGTTTGCATGGGGCAAACTTAATTCAAACAAGAGCAACCAGACTATGCAATAAATAAATAAAATGCAGAAACAGTTCCCTTCCTGTGCTATGCTGCTTCAGTGAGCCATGATATGATGAGTATCTTTTGTGCCTAATGGTGTATGAAGAGTCAGAACAGCAAAAAGAAAACGTTTTGCAGAAAAAGCAGCTAATTCCATTTAATCCTATGTACTAACACAGTTCTTAACTGAAGTGTCTCCTCATCTGCCTGAGAGGAGAACTAAGGCAGGGAGAAGGACTGGCCAAAGAGAATCCCAATCATACCCACACTGCATGAAGTGACAGAAACAGAGTTGATCAGTGTTGAATCATGACTATGTGTTTTTCAGTACAACCACCCACCAGCTCATTACGAAAAAAAAAAAATTGTGTCAAAGCTACAGCAAAGTCAAGGTTCTGGAATATATATGTACAATACTCTCTGACAATACCTTCATTTTTACATGCTCTTCACAAAATATGTAATATAGATAAACAATGTTTAGAGTAAACTTTCCTGGTTCGCTTTTTGGTTGCCAGTCTGGGATATTTTTTGTACAGGGAATTTTAGCAAAGACTGGACACAGAGAATCACCAAGAGAAAAAGCTCCTGTTGGAAAAAATCAGCAATTCAAAACTTCTGGCGGGCCAATGCTCCTGAAGGAGCACTTCCCAGCTGGACACCAGCTGTGGCATAGAGAGCCAGTACTGGATGTCAGAAACCAGTACAACTACAGCTTCCCTTCTCGTGTCATGTCTGGTCTTTCTGGTTCATGTTCCTTGAAGCTTAAAACTAATGGCAAGGCAAATCCCTCTTGTGTGCTGCTCTAAGATCCCACTGTAGTCTTGACAGAGACAACTCCCATTACCTCCTTCCCCAAACACGGTGTCGAGTGTCTCCTGACTCAGAGCCAAACCTCTGTACTAAAGGTCTATTCCAAGTGGTCCAACCCAAAATACCTTTTAACAAGGGGACTTGCAGCTTCTCAAAATATTAAACTGTACAAATCTGCAAGCTTTCCTCCCAAGAGACTGCATTTTTATATGAAAACTGGCTCTTTCTCTTTGTAATGCAGTTTAGTGGTGTCACAGCTGTCTTTAGAAGGAAACAGGGCTACAAGATACTCTGTAACACCAACACTGTATCAATATGAATTTTGCACTATAACATTTATGATGGCAGAAAAATTCTCCTTTGAGACTTAACAAGCAACATCAAACGCTGTGCTTTCGGGGTGTTCAGGAGGAAACAGCACTCTTCTTCAACATACAATTTAAAAGTCTCCTGAGGAAAGGGAGAAACCCGTTCTGCAATTTACAAAGGCAATACTTTATTGCACGTTAGATCCAAATTATCCACAGCGAAGTTAAATTCAATTTAGGTAAGTATCTCTTCATCTTTCTGAGGATTTTATTAGAAATCCATAAAAAGTATTACCTGCGTCTAGTTTGGTTGTCACCTTAAGTTCCTCTAGTTGCTAAGTGTGTCCACATGTGCCCTTGTATTTCACTTTTCCAGTAACCAAATATGCCCCAAACAGTTCAGCACAGCCTACCTCCTAACCCCCAAGCCATGAAATAGTCTGTCTCTACAGGAACCATCCTCAATGGAGATCTGGGAGGACAGGGTTTATTGCTTGTTTTCAAAAAAGAGATTTTTCTGTGAAAATACTACACATTTTTCATAACCAGAATACTGACCCCCCTGCCATGGGCACGGACACATTCCACTAGAGCAGGTTGCTCCAAGCCCTGTCCAACCTGGCCTCAAATACTTCCAGGTATGAGGCATCCAAAGCTTCTCTGGATAACCTGTTTCAGTGCCTTACCACTCCCACAGGAAAGACTTTCTTTCTCATATCTAATATAAATCCACCCTTCTTCAGTTTTAAGCCATTTTCCTTTGTCCTATCACTCCATGCCCTTGTCCAAGGTCCCTCACCAGCTCTCTTCCAGCCCCCTTTAGGTACTGGAAGGTGCTCTAAGGTCTCCCCAGTCTCTTCTCCTCTCCAGGCTGAACTGCCCCAACTTTCTCAGTCTGTCTTCATAGGGTAGGTGCTCCAGCCCCCTTATCAACTTCATGGCCTCCTCTGGACTTGCTCCAAGATTATCTTAAAATTAAGAAATTAATGTCCATTTGTGAAGTATTTCCACAGCGAACTCTTGCAGGTTGTGGCAGGCAGAGTCCTTTCTCAACAGCATTTACATTAGTGCTGCTTCAAAGGTCTTGCCCATTTTGACATGGTACCTGGGAATTCAGACACCATGGCTTTCGCAGTTCCCTTATTCCACCTCAAATAGTGCTTCCTTCAAACAGTGGGATACAAATAAACTGCAATGCCACTCTCCCACTTCTTAAAAAATTATGGACCATGTAAGCAAGAGTTCCTGTATCCAGGGCTCGGTAAAGGGCTCCCTCAAGAACTTTCCACGTAAATGCCAAAATTCTTGGTGTTTGCAATTCCTGACATATTTAGATGAAAGGCGCTATAGAGCTTTCAAGTCAAATATTTTTAATTAAATTTGAACATACACACGCAAGTAGAAACAAGTACAAACATCAAGCAAACTTGATTGACAAGGTTACATTATCAAACAAGAATCATCTCTTTTTCCATACTTAGAACTCCACATTCATCTCACACTTCTCAGTTACTTGAAATATGAACAAAGTTGTCCATCTTCCATTTCATTTTTGCAATCCGACATTTTTTGTGACAGGCTTTTCAAACAAAAGAACTTGCCAACCCTTTTTTCAAGCTTTTTGTATGAAGCATTTCAGGTTTTCAGGAAATCAGGATGACAAATAAGATACTGCTTCTAATGCAATGGGGAACATTGAGTTTTTTATGTATTTATATCTATATATGTATTTATGAAAAAAAATTCATTGTGCAGCCTTCCACAAAGACTGGTGTGTTCTTGGTGCAGCGTAAAAACCAGCATTTTCAGGCCTTTGGGACACACATCTCTGAGCATGGCAGCTTGTTTTCTGGCTAGAGAGAAATCATCCAACAACAACATAAGATGACCAAATGATATAGAGATTTTAAGATACTATAATTTCCTATAGAATCTCCAACTAAATGGAAGTAATGCTCAGTACATATTTCATATGATCTTAAGATATCTAAGGTTGCAGTTGGTACAAACCTGTTCTTCCAGGACTAAAACCACTCCGAATACAGGGGCTTAAAGAATTCAATTGCATTTGGTACTAGAACTATTTACCAAAAGACTGACTACAGAGAGCCCAAAGACCACCACAAACAGTCAAGGTGTTAGAAAACATGACTCATCAAGAGAGAGTTAAGGATATCAGTGCCCAGTAACAGTTAAGAGATCTTGGAAAAGAGAGACAGACACAAAAAGATATAAATTCTTTCCCATCTCTCTTCAAGCATAATACAAGTAGTCACAGATTCAAAATTACAGCAAGAAAATGTAGTTTGGTCACTAAGAAAATTCTCTTAAATGTACAGGTTCGATACTGGAATAGAAGGCCTAAGAAATCTACAATAATGAGATCTCAGAAAAAGGTTGGAAAAATCTGTCAGGAATACTACAGAGTTCATCCCCCCTTCAAGACAATACATTATTTCTAGT
This sequence comes from Lepidothrix coronata, assembly GCF_001604755.1. Taxonomy (NCBI): domain Eukaryota; kingdom Metazoa; phylum Chordata; class Aves; order Passeriformes; family Pipridae; genus Lepidothrix; species Lepidothrix coronata. The sequence continues at coordinate 313,287 of NW_016690254.1, read as the reverse complement.
CTTTTCACCCTTATTTTCTATAATTTTATGATGACATTTTGAAATGATTGGGGTGTTTCTTTTCTACACTCTACAATCTCACTGACCTTATTCTTACATGTACCCTACAAGTGCCTGTATCAGAAATAGTGTGGTCAGTAGGACCAGGGAAGTGATTCTCCTCTTGTACTCAGCCCTGGGGAGGCCACACCTCAAGTACTGTGTCCAGTTCTGGGCCCCTCACTTCAAGAAGGACATTGAGGTGCTGGAGCAGGTCCAGAAAAGGGCAGAGAGGCTGGTGAAGGGTCTGAAGTGCAAGTCCCATGATGAACAGCAGAAGGAGCTGGAGGTGTTTAGCCTGGAGAAGAGGAGGCTCAGGGGAGACCTCATCACTCTCCATAACAACCCAAAAGGAGGTTGTAGCCAGCTGGGGGTCGGTCTCTTCTCCCAGGCAGTGACAGGACACTGCCTATCCAGTGATAGGACAAGAGGACACAGTGTTAAGCTGTGCCAAGGGAGGGGCAGGTTGGCTATTAGGAGAAATTTCTTTACAGAAAGGGTGATTAGACATTGGAAAGTGTTGCCCAGGGAGGTGATGGAGTCACCGTCCCTGGAGGTGCTTTAAGAAAAAGACTGGACGTGGCACTCAGTGCCATGGTCTGGTTGACATGGTGGTGTTGGGTCACAGGTTGGACTCACTGATCTCAGAGGTCTTTCCCAACCTAATAGTTTCTGTGATTCTTTAGGACTGACCTCAGGCTCCTCAGCAAGCCAAGCAAATCTCAGATGTTTTACTAGTAAAATATACCAGTATCAACACTCAGCAAATACACTGGACTCCTATATCTGAAAAGGAAACCTCTAAGGAAATGCCACACAAAACAAAGCACACTGGATCTATCAAAAGATATTTGGGTCTCCATGGGGAAAAAGAAAACTGACCCCAAAAAACCCCCAAAAACCCAAAAGAATCAAAGTTCATATGCTAAACACTGCCTCACTTTCCAGGAACATAACACTTAAAAGAGTAATTAAAATGAAAAACTATTCATTGTACTGCCATTCCTGCATAAATTATATGAGTATTAGAAAGGGATGGGCAAATCAGTATTGGGAGGAAGGTGAAGGGTAGGATTTGTTTAAACAAAGAAAAAAAAGCATCAACAGACAAAATAATTACTGACAGTACCAAACGTGTCACCTTGATACACAGACTTAGTCTGACATACAAGAAATGCTGAATAATTTTCTACTTTTTTTTCCTAAAGTATAAGAAGCTATAAATTAAGGTATCTTATGTATCAGGTAAACCAGACAAGTTATAATATTCTTGGAATTTAATTAGTAACTCTTACAATTCCAAAAGTAAAATCCTCTCACAAGAGAATATTGTGGAAACAGATGAAAGGCCATTTTACCTTCTAGTGACTGAGGGATATTTCTACCTGAAGTTCAGAGATCTTTGTAGTACTGCTGTGCCCAGCAACACAAATAGACAGAAACTCAGTCTGGTGAGGACACTGTTCTCAAGAAAGAAACCATTCTCTTCTGACAGTATTTGTACACCACAGATCTCACCAATACGGCACACTCCTTAACTGTTAAACAAAAAACATCACCAGCAACACAAAACCATTTAATCCTGGTTCTACAGATGGTCCTACTAAATTAATAACAGTCCCTGCTACCAGCTTCTAGTTTAGGCCAATTTGGTCTAGACAGAGTTAGTAAAGGTCTGCATTAGATCAGCTTCCTCAACTGAGAGCTCTCCTATGGTGCTGTCCATGGCTGGCAGGATGGAAGAGCCGGGACTTGCCAAGTCTCTACCAAAATGAATCCAATGAGATTCAAAAGGGACCCTGCATCGTGCCTACTCATGAGTCATCTCACTCGTACAAGGGTATTCAAAACATCTCTGCACAAAAGAGCTCAAGAAAGAAGAAAGAGATTAGATGGAGAGCAAGGGCAGGGCTGCTTAGCTGCAGGATCGAGCCAGTGCACACAGGTTAGAGACACCAGGCATCCCTTTGGCCAAAGGCAGGGAATTGGAGGAAGCACTAACACATGCTAAGGAGAATGGCTCAGAAAAATGAGATTTGGCTTTTGCTTTATATATAGCGCTCAGGCAAAAGCTGTGAAAATAAATAAAAGCATGTGGCAGGACTAAACATTAGCAGTGGTAACTAACTATGATCTGTGATCATGACAGTTATTCAGAGTCCAAGCAGCTTGTAACTATTCTTTTAAATCCTGTCAAAAATAGATAAGAAGATTGGCTGCTCTGCTGCTCAATTTATTTTTTTTTCCTTGTGTAGTCAAAGAAACAAAGTCACAGATTCAGCTTGTCACTAACTGATTAAAAATTAATCAACTATCTTGATCAGTGTTAACAGCTAATTGCAATGCTTGCTCTTATTCTCACACAGTTAAGGAAACTTAAAATGTCCATGGCAATATGAAAACAGTAACAAAGGCTACATGTAAAGAACCTGGTTCACCTTGCTGAAACCTCAGTACTGAAAGTTAAGAAGGACAGAGAAAATCTGCTTCTGTGCACAGAGGGGTTACACATACATTTAATGAAGTTAATTGCTATTGCTTACTCTAAGACTTATCTGAAACATTTATGGTCTTCTAAAACAGAGCACTGTGATAATAACTATTTCATTGTGAATGCTGCTGTGGAGACTGATAACCATTTGTTATGAAGAGCTGTATACAGTTGTGACTGGCATTGTTTTGTTTCACCACATAATAAAAGAAATCGTGCATGACTGCTTTATTCAATTATTCATGACACACAAACCTGTCATACCTCTTGCAGGCCACTGGGATTTCTGCAGACATACTTATATATAAATATTTTTAGCTCAACAGAATCAATTTCTTTCAGCTTCTCGCACTTTATTCCTCTGTACTTAAGTTACCACCTCTGAGGAATTAGAGCTGACAACAACCTGAGGTGCGGGATGTCTCTGTAGCCAATAAGGCCCTGTATGTTAATATTTTGAAAGACCTCATAGTCATTACGCAATTCACCATTTTAAGCACATTTAAGTTTTATGAGCTGTAGAGAAACATTTACAAAAATTAGTTAAGACTTCAGCATTTCAACTTCCTCTCTGTTTCTAAATGTAAAGCCTTAGCCTCCAAGGCCTTGTTCAGTCCCTGTTAACACACTGCTTGCTTCATTACAGATTACAGTTATGCAAGTTTGCCTAATTAATGCTCTGAATAATGTAAGAAGCATTCTTCCAGAAAAAAAACCCCTCCCATGTGCTATATCAGATCCTGCTTTTCTCCTCAGCATAAACCTGAGGACAGACCTCACACACTGATAATCTGATCTCACTATGTCCGCTCAACACAGTTTATTTAGAGCCCTAACAAATTAATTTCTCTTTTCATTAAGACAGAAGAAATTCAGTCAAGACTTTCTAACCAAAACCCCAGATCTTAAATACGCACACTGCCCTCAAGACCAGCATTGTGAGTCTTCCACAACACCAGTGCTCAAGGGACACACTGCAGATAATAGACCCCTCATCAAAAGATAAGGAAATCTCATTTAGATGCAGAAGTGAAATGGTAACATTTTAAACCCAACCTGTAACAGAAAACATCCCCCTCCAACATACTGATTAAATTGGTTTCACAACACACTTCCCAAGAAAGTAAAAACAATCCTCCCTTGAGTACAGAAACCACACTAACACCAACATCTGCACACAACTAATTTAGGTGGCTTCACCTACCAAATAAGCAGGTCCTAGCTTTTTAACCAAACTTTAATTGAATACAGCCACCCAAATCCTTTTCTCTGAGCAATTATCAGACTGACCTATCAACCTTAAGCAAAAGGAGCTCAGTTGAGCAGTCTTTCAGACTCAAATTACAACTTAATAGAAAGGAGTATTATTTCAATTATTTCAATGTGATTTCAGTGGTAACTGCCTGGCAGTAAAGTGTTACAGGAAACATTAATTTTTTAATAACTGCTAATAAATTACAGTTCTGAAAATATAATATAAGGACTATTAGGTATGCTAAACCTGTTACTTCCCCCATCACCTTAGGCCCATTTTTTATTTTGGGATTACACAGAATCAAACACACAAAAACAAACCATGACAAGACACACATATGAGACGAGCCTTGGAAACTTACCCCTCCTGACAACTTAATCACCCTGACTTTGCTGCCGACATGAGGCCCATCACTACCACTGTTTGTCCGCTGCATGACAGTCCTTTTCACACCCGGTTTCTGCTCCTGGGGCCTGGCTGGTACCGAAGCCACTCGAGCCGTCTGTGTCGTGGGCAGCGACGCTGCAGCAGGTTTTGTCTGTAACACTTTCTGCGGCGCCTGAGGCTGACTCGGAGGAACTGTCCTAGTCTGCCTCAGCTGCTTCACTGGCTTCATCTGCTGTCCTTGATACTGCACATCCCCCACTCCGCTCGGGAGGAACTCTGTGGGTTTGGGTTGGATATTTGGAACTACCGTGTCTTGCTTTCTAACAAGGAGTCTGTTTTTCACGTTGTGCCTGGTGTGCAAGCCGGAGTGGGGTATGTAGGGGCTGCCGTTGGTGGGGAACTCGGAGGAGTCATCCTCATGCTGCATGTAGGACTGCTGTGTGGAAGGCTGCTGCTGCTGCTGCTGTGCAAGTCTTTCCAGCAGTTCTCTCTTTCTGGCACCAGCCTGCTGCTGCCGTCTCAGCTCCTTCTGCTTCAGAATTTCTTCTCTTAGACGCTTCTGCTCTTCGATCTTCAAACGATACAACCTAGTTTCTTCATCTTCGTCTGGATACTACAAAGGAAAATGCAAATGAATTTATAAAATTCTAAACAGAATACTCAGCTTGGTCAAAACAACATTAAATTGTTGTTTCAGATGTTGTAAAGCTGTAACTCTGAAGAGCTTTTTAAATTATCCCTGATACCAAACCAAGGCTATTAGTGGAGTGCATGTGCTGCTAAGGTTTATTTGCTATTCATTACAGACAAACAGCTCAAATCTGGTTTAGAACTTAGATATACTACTTCCTAGACAGAAAAGCTTTAATACCACTTGACAAATCTGATCAGAATACTAAAAAAAGAAAATAATGCAAAAAAGTTTGACAAATTGGAACTAATTTAAAAGTTTCCAAAACCAATTAAACTATTAATATAATTCAAGATATCAAAATATGTTTCAAATAGAAGGTAACAATACAGAGGCAACCCACTGTCACACAGGTTTTATCTTGCTCTTTTCTGACAAAGTAACAAAAGGTAGGGTGGTAAATGACCTGAAAGGCCCTGATTAGAACTATTGATTTTTCTCACAGAATTTTCAGCCTGATCTCAAACTCATTTGTCACACAATAATTGGTTATAATGAACAGCACAAGTCAATCTCTCTGACCTTGAACTCATGCACTCTCTTCAGAATCAAAATGTTGCCAAATGCAGTGTTGGAATATTAATGGTATATAGAGAATGCCTTTAATATTCCAGCCCTGGGCCCCTCTGAAAGTACTACACACCATCAAATAACCTTTCTAAAGATTCTTCAACTCTGGCAGAATGAGTTCCTATGAAAAGCTGTATAAAAATGGACAAGAGTCAAGGAAATGCAGATTCTCATCATCCTGGAAAAGACATCAAATGGCTCTTGCAATAATATCACATGCATTTTTCAAAATTAGGAAGCATGCTTTTTCATTATATTACTTCTTGTTCTTTTCAACCATTTGAAATATGAAGTTAGACTTGTACAGAATGCTTACAAATGGTAATGAGCACAATATTCTGCTCAAGATATATTAATCACCACTAACAAAACCAGGCTCTATTAGTAACGATACTTTGCATGTTGGCAAATGAACACAGGAAGAATGCTGAAATATTTCTCAAAACCTGTGAGTCCATGATGAACCTTTATGTATATTGGAGGAACTGGGTGCAAACTGTCGTCAACACAAATGTTGGTTTTTTGTTTTTTGGGTTTTTTTTTAATATTTAGAGTGCTTTTAATCGTGGTGCACCCCAGAATCCTCCCCAAGCCAAGGGATCTATGCAGATATAGAAGCCTGGCAGACTCATATCTGCACTTATAGGATCCAGATGCACAAATCCTGAACACGTGTTCCCTTCAGCTGTAACTGCTTCTTCCCTGGGCAGGTTTTGGTAAGGATTATTCCCACAGTTACTGAAAAAACAGCTCCATGTCTCACATTAGAAGTCTAATTAGAAGTTTCTAATTAGAAGTCTAACCAAAAGCCTAAAAAATGGCTAAATAAGACTCCAACAAAACTGGACTTACAAAATTTGTATTTAATTTCTGAATATGGGCTGTAGTCCAGGGATGAGGTCTAACACAGTCCTTTGCATGAGAATGCTCTATATACACTAAGTTCTGATCGATCTTTATACTTTTTGGACTATAACAGTGGTGATTAATGTCTAATCACAGTGACAACTAGATTAGAGGTCTGTGTTGACAGATGGTAAGAGGAACATACCTCTACAGGAGGAAACACAAATATTTCATCTTATACTGACAACTGAAAATGCTGATTGTAGTAAAAAAAAAAGGAATATGACCCTTATGAAATACAGTGAAATGTTAAGACCTTTAAAAGTGGTTTGCATAGGATGACAAAACACATAAGCTCTGGCTAGGAGGAGGATGTGCTGTTATGCAGATCCTGATGCAACTAATAAAGTTTGCAGTCATTTCCAGAGACATTAAATATCACAGTTATTGAAATTGTCAGAACAGAAAACCCATTCCACTTAATGAACTAGTTTATTCACTTGCTTTGTTTTAGATCAGAATATCCTACAATTTATCTAAACAAGCTTGATGGATGTCATGAGCCAGTTCCAGGTTTACCTTTGGAGGTAGCAGTGCATTTTTTAACCCTCCTGTTCAACTGAGGTTGTCAACACCAGCCCAAGTCTGCATGAGACCAGCGCTTCTACCAGCCCTTTATTATCAGGGATTTGCTTGCTCATTTGATCACCTAACAAGTTCTGAAGGCCTTGGGAGATGCAGATTATGATGTGGCAAATTCAAAACACTAACTCAAAGGTTACACAGCAGCACAGAGATGTGCACTTTGCAACATACTTAAATGAGTCTTGCCAGCAGTCAAGGAATGAACATCCTGAGGGACTCTGACTAATACGTCCCTGCAACAGTCCTTGGAAGATACATTGACTCCAACTACATCAACATTAAACACAAAAGACAACTGACAAACTGTATTACTAACACATATGAAGTTAGAAGAATGCTTAGCAGAATATTCAGGCAACTTGATCTCAAATATAAACCAAAATCTTCTTTTCAGGAACTCAACTCAGGACATTAATAATGATCCTATGAAGTCAAGAACTTCTTAAAGGGTAAGGTTCAAAATCAAGGGCCGAGAGCCCGAGGTTATATGACAACTGCAGATCAGTCTCTTAACAGGCTATAGGTAGACCTAAATCCTTCACCTTCACAAGTAAATTATTACTACTGTTAATTTCTCAATAAAATACCCTTGCAGCTAGAGGAAGATCAAACAACATAAAGGCCCTGTGATGATTAACACAATATTTGCATTAGAAGTCAGGTTTAATTTGAATTAGTTGTACAATGACCCAGCAGTACAGACTGAGAAGGGCAGCAGACTCCTCACCTGGGTGAAAACAGGGACAGTTAAATCCCCTCCTGCTCAGCTTTAACTGCACCTTATATACATTATACTAGAGTGGGGGTATACACATGATCTATAGTATATATAAATGACCTATAGCATGTAGTAAGGAGCTTCAGCATACAGAACAGGCAAGAGAGCATATTGGGTCAAGAGATGAAAACAACAGGCAATGCCTATTGACAATGATTTTCATCCCACTAGTTTAATAAGCCCAGTACAGATTTGTCCAACAAACAATAGCACTACCAAGAAAAAAAAGAAAAAGGTAAGGCAAGCAAGTATTCTGCCTACAGAATCAACTGGGAAAAAGTAGAAATCCTTCAAAGCTCAAGCTGTTATAATTTTCACATCCTGCATTTGGAAGCAACATTATCTGTAGGTGAAGAAGCAAAAAAAACATAGAATACCTGTTTTCTTGGAGAAACTATTAATGCTTCCCATGTTTTGTGTAGAAAGCTCCATAATATGAAGAAATAGTACATTGTTCCTCCTTTTACAGGAGGCTGCAGACTACAAAAGGCCAGAGATGCAAATCAGTTCCCTCGGTTTTGTGAAGGTGAGTTTTTTTCTGCCAGGTTTTGAGAGTTTTAGTTGCATCTGGGGTGGATTTGCTTTTCTGTTTTTCTAAGAGGAAATTCTCATCCATCTTTGAACAGCTCTTGAACATAGTTTCACTGAGGTTTGAAGGGAAGACTGAGCCTTAGCTGTAGGTTTTCTTCTGCCTTAAGGTCTAAGGCAGCTTTGATGGAAAGTACCAAAAGAAAATGTTGCAGGCTGCTTTTCTGAATCTAGCTGAAGAGTACTATAAGAGAAGCAAGAGTCCTACATCCTTCTCCAGGGGAACCTAGAAAGGCACTGCTAACTGAAGAAAAGGCAGCAAAGACATGCTGTAAAACAAGGGATCAAACTTTCTACTGAAATTTAAGTCCTAGTATCAGTAGCTTGCTTTCCGTGTAGTGAATAAGAAAAACCAAAAAACAAAGAAAAAAACCAAACCTTTTCAGAGATCTGAAGGATTTATTACCAGTTAACAGAATTGAATGCTGAGTCATAAGAACCAGACACTGTAAGTGTTCTGGTTTGCTATCAAGGAACAAAGAAAAGAACTGGGCAACGAGGCTCACTTATGTCCCTCAGTAGAATGGGTGCAAGAACAGAGTCAAAATGTTTTGATCTGTGGCATAAACACAAATCTATTCAGCAGGTTTGCCTTTATTTTTTTCAGTTGCAACAATAAAAACATAAGAGGCTAGAACAATTCTGTCAAAAAATTCATGCCAAGTCTTTGTAAATGGTACAGCCAAATCCAAAGCACACAAAGGAGGGCAATGAGGATGGTGAAGGGCCTTGAGGGGAAGCCGTGTGAGGAGCGACTGAGGGCACTTGGTCTGTTCAACTGGAGAAGAGGAGGCTGAGGGGAGACCTCACCACATTTTACAACTTCCTCTTGAGGGGAAGAGGAGGGGCAGGCACTGATTTCTGTTCTGTGGGGAACAGGGACAGAACCTGAGGGAATGGCCTGGAGCTGTGCCAGGGGAGGTTTAGGTTGGATATTAGGAACAGGTTCTTCCCCCAGAAGGTGGTTGGGCACTGGAACAGGCTCCCCAGGGCAGTGGTCACAGCAGCAAGGCTGACACAGCCTACAAGTGTTTGGACAATATTCTCAGGCACATGGTGTGACTCTTGGGGATGGTCCTGTGCAGGACCAGGAGCTGGACTTGATGATCCTTGTGGATCCCTTCCAACTTGGCATATTCTGTGATTCTGTGAAATTGCATCATCTGACTGCTTGTGTTCAAACCCACAAAATATCCTAAATAAAGAGCACCTACATGTACACATCACACATTTCACAATGCTGATAAAATCAGCTCATGAACCTGAGAAAGGTATGAGACACACTACAAAACACAGGTGCTGTGCCTCTTGGACAAGAGAGTGAAGAAAAAGGTTACAAGTTACTTGAAGAAACACACTGCTCTCTTGCCAACTTCCAACTGGAAAAAAAACTATGATAAGAATCTTCTAAGCACAATATAGGAGGCATCATTATAAAATCTCCTTTCTCCATTCTTCTCCTTTTTTAAACTCAAAAATGCTTAATACTGCCTTCATTCCTCTTATCCTAAGCTGACCTCAGCATGAGCACAATTAGGCCCACATCATCAAGACTTTCCAATTTCATTGACAAAACAATGTTTCAGACCGAGGATATACAAGTTTAAATCCTAGAGAGTAAGAGCTATTCTAAACAGACATTTAAGGTCAGTATTTTGCAGCCTCACAGGACCACAAGTGTTCCCTTAGTAAAGCAGAAATACAGTTTTTAATCTTCTAGTCACTTGCATTGGAAACCTTTCAAATATCTATATTTAAGGTGAGCAAAACCTCTAATAGCCAATATTGCTATTTCTTTTTTTGTGCTTCATGAATGATAGGGCACTCAAATATAGCCACTGATTCTTTGGGAAGAAAGATGCAAGGAAAATATTAATAATTTTCCAGTTGAAGACACTTGCAAAATAACCTGCCCAATTCAGTTATGAGCAATACAGCTAGAAAAGATGACAGAACTTAACTCTTTCTCATCTTCATAGAAAGCAAAAGAACAGGGTGGTGAAGTTAGGTAAAGAAAAACACACAAAAAAGACTGGAAAACATTACAATCTGGCTAAGGAGAGAAATGTAATAACCTACATTACAACACCAGGGAAGAATATGGTTAAATGCTTGGAAATGATCACTGTTAGTGCACCAATCCTGTCTGCAGGAGTGACAATTAAGCACCATCAGTGAACAAGACCACTGCAGTGGCACAGCCGAAAACGGACAACTGCTATTACACCTTTTGCAGCATAAAGCTCTATTCCAGGTCTGCTTTGGAAGGAGAAGGATTCTGTGTGTGCACACATTCCCACACTCTCCTAATTCTTGCCAAGTACGTACTCAATAATAGGAAACACTAGGAGACTTCTTTTTTTTACAAGACGACTCTTTTTCAAAGATAGTTTTGACACAGAAACAAAAAGAAAGCTTGATTTGTAATACCCCAAGAATTCACATAAGTAAGGTTAGTTGGTTTGATAACTACAAGGTTGTTAGAATATGTTTAAAACATAATATGGAGAAAACAAGACGACTGCTCTGGGTTTTTTGTTTGGTTGGGGTTTTTTTAATTCACTTGATTAAGAGGAATTAAAAAATATTCATACATTTTTCTTAACATTGCCAGAGATAATTCAGAACTAATGCCTTAATTTTCATATGACTACACTATAGAATAATTTCAGGATGTTTTAGATGGGGAGGCCTGTAGCTGATTTGCTTCAAGACTTATCTTACTAATGACCTAAAGACAGAGGCTTCTCTGAGGCACATTTTCTGTGACTAAGATTATTCCAAGAGACCGAATCGAGAAGAAGGAGATTAAATACTTTTTCCAAAAAACGTGACAATTAAAAGCTGAAAAAAGGATTATTTTTCTTTTTACTTCCATTGAAAAGCAAGTGCACAGGAGGTCAAACGCTGCTAGCTATGGGTTTCTTTTGTGCCTCATTTGTAGAAATTAGTTACGACCATCCCTAATACAAGAACAAGATGAAAAGGTAATCATGAGCAGCTTAGAAGGAAGACAGTATTACCACAATTAAAGCTTTCAACAGTTGTTGAAGAAAAACCTGGTCCATGCGACAAGATTCATGGTTAACCACAGCTATGAAGATTTACAGTTCTTCACAGAATAAGCTGATAAAGTACACAGGGTGCATTTAGCCATCATGACTGAGATTAAAAGCACCATCAGTGCAATCCTACCCACTCTCTCAAACTAACAGTGCTCATGGAGAGTCTTCTCTAGCTTCCAGAGAAATGGTCATCTGTTCATACTACATAATCCAGAGGAGCTGAAAATGCTGGTGTCTCTTTTTTTTATTAGGCAGAATACTAGCAGAGCACTAGCAGAGCAAACACCATCATTTTCTTCCAAAATGGAAAGCTTTAAAGCATCTCCTATTTTCCCCTCACATGACAAGGTTTCATAAAAGAGAGATTTTCTTCTTCAAGAGCAAGAAGCTCCTGTGTGGATGCCCAAGGCCCTAGTGGAGACTGAACAGCCTAAAGGAAAACAGCATGAGGAAGACAGTCCTCCAAATACCCCTTTTTTTTTAACTTTTGAGCCATACAGCATCATAAAAAAATGAAAGAGAAGAGGCTTTCTGATTTAGAATATGATCATCTGAAAAAAAATCCTAAATCTGTAAGATAAAAATGGACAAAATGAGTATTTCAGAGGCTTGTATCACTGATGACCTTTACTCAAACTCTGCCTTTTCATATAGAAATGACTCCTCCTCCTGCAAAACAGATTCACCACAGCCTTGCCAACCTCCCAGATATTTTTTGTCAATGGAGACTGTTTCTGCTATTGCACTAAAGGAGAAAAGTGCAATTCAGAAGGGAGGCCTCTAGTGGCACCAAAAATTATTTGTTGAACAACACATTAAGTGTGCTTACAATTCATAAGTCAGACTAGAAAAGTTTTTAAAAGGTGGGAGTTTTGTTTCTTGATTGTTTGGGTTCTGTTCTTTTGTTTAAAAACAACAACAAAATCCCTTACCTCTGGTTCAGATTTTCCCTCTGACTTTGCTTGGCCCACTGGTGTGATTGCTTTAGCTTTCACTTCAGGCCTTCCCTGGGAGTTTCCACCACCGACAGACTTGTTGGCAGACACGGTGCTGGTGATGGGTTTGACCTGAGCAGCTGGGGTGGAGTTTCGCCTGTTGTTGCTCATTTCCATCGCATGGGACGGTGCTATCGGCAACTCGCGCAAGTTACTGTTCCTTGGAGCACTTGACTGTAGCTGCTGATTTGAACGCTTGACAATGTTCTGTGATGGTGCACTCTGAAAAGCAGGAAGGAAAAGAAATTGCAGACTTCCACTACAAACCAGGCTAAAGTGTTTTTAGTCTCACGTTTTCCTGATTTAGTAAAGTTTGGGGAAACAGACTGTTTGAAGAGGCACAATATTTTTAATGTTAGAAGAAAAATTATAGAAATGAGAACATTTTAATAACCTTTTTTTAATTAAAAGCAAAACTTAATCTCACTTTTTAAACACCATTCTCAGAAATTGGCTTCACTATGTGACTTACTTTCCTAATCAAAGCAATTATTCTGAACTATAGTCACATTGTCTTGAGCACTGCTACAGACTGTTGCGCTACCCCAACCTACCAAGCAACAGAATATGCTGTACAGGAGCAAACTCACAAGACATGAGTGGCACTATCTGAACCAGAAAGCTGATTAGCAGTAGTACAGAGAGGCCTTCAACTTGAAAGACAGTGTCAGAGAACTGGGCTCGCACACAGTCACAGGCTACCAGCAGTTGTAAAGTCTGATTAAGCAAACCCATCCTTCAAAAGCCCTATATTGCTACTTCTTGGGTAACTGTAACATCTCCTACTGGACCCAGGTGAAGAAGAACACTAAAGACTAGAGGAGAAAAGAAAAAGGGGAAGATACATGTTGTATTTTTCAGAGTAGATTATAAAATGACCAAGAGAGAAAATAAGCAAGAAATTATGAAAGAAGGAAAGGGAATAAATGTGACTGAAAAACCACACTAGTGAGTTCTGAAACTTGTGCTTAAATGCCGGGTACTCACGCAGAACTATGCAAGGCAACACTGGTGTACATGGTACTTACATGCCTTGGCTTCATTGGACCCTGTCGTGGCTGACACTGCATCCTGTTGTTATTTGGCTGCTGCTGCGTGGCCTGTATGTGAGGCCTGAACTGGGGCTGGTTCATGGGCATCAAGGGCTGTGGAGGTCCTTGGAGATGGTGATGGTGTTGCTGCTGCTGCTGCTGGTGATGGTGTTGCTGTTGTTGCTGGTGATGGTGCTGCTGAGGCTGAGGTTGTGGCTGAGGCTGTAATGGAGGATGCATGGGACCCTTCATATGAAGAAAAAGATTATTTTAGTTTCAAGGTAATAAACTCCTGAAGAAAAGTAGCTCCAGCCTCACGAATCCTTAAAACATCTGTAGGCAGCTATGAACCAGGTTAAACCAAAATTATATAGAGTGAAAAGCAGACTAGCAGAAGTAGTTCAAGGCTGTTCTACACTTAAACCTCTGTAAGCCAACAGCTGAAGTGGAAACAGACAAATGCAAGGGCTCCCGCCCTCTGCGCCCTTTTCGAATGACTTTTAAACTGGCTTTTTGTTTGTCTGGAGGTTTATTATTCCCCCCTCCCCCAGCATCAGCCGACTTGAGGGTTTCCCCGCGTTCAGAACACAGACACCACGGAAGGTCCCGCACAAAACATTTCCCCGCTCCCCGCAGGCAGAGGGCGCTGCCGGCAGAGGGCGCTGCCGCCCCGCGCTGCCCGGGCCGGGATCTCGGGATACGGGATCTCGGGATGCGGCAGCGCGGAGCAGATCCACCGCCTTCCAGGCATGGCAACAACAGCGCCACAGGTCCATCCACCTCCCGCCTGCACGCCTGAGTCCCTCGATTTGGTTCCGTGACTCCTCTGAGCCCGTACCTGCATGCTGGGCTGCGTGTGCGGGGAGAGGAAGGGCTGTCCCGGCGCCTGCAGGAACTGCTGCCGCGGGGGGATGAAGGGCCGCGGGTTGGCCGAGCCCGGCTGGTTGAAGTGGAGGATCCCCACCGGACCCTGGGGCTGCATGTTGGGCCGCACGGGCCGCTCCCTGGGATACACGGGCTGCTGTCCCTGCTGGCTGAAGGCCGGCCCGGGCTGGCTGAACGGCATCGGGCTCTGCGCAGGGACCGGGTGGGCGCTGTTCAGGAGCGGCGGAGGGGGTGGCGGTGGGGGGCTCCGCTGCTCAAACAGGGGATGACCCGGGAACCTTGGATCTGCGGCAATCAGATAAGTGATTAAATTACAACCTCCCCGTGACACATTTTGGAAACATAGAGCTCGATTTTATAGTTTTGTAAAAGTAACCTAAAATTCGCAGAATGCAAAACTGTATGGGACGTTTTCATTTTAAGAGCTACCCTCAAGGTTATGTTTCTCTTGCTCCTGCCAGTTGTGTATAAAAGGAATTGATCCTTGCAAGACAAGCACAACTGGTACTTTGCTGGAATCAGCAATACCTTTTTGAAATTCTACTATAATAAAATCAATGAAGGATTATAGTTTAAACCACACAAGAACTCATGAAACATTGATACCATGGGCTGACCAGATATTTAGCAATTTTTTACATGTTGTATGTGTGTAAAATGTCTGTATACATATACACTGTAAACGTATACATTATATGTCTGTAAACATATACATTAAATATATACATGAAACATATATATGGTATAAACATGCACTTAACTATTTTGTTTTCTGGGTTGTATCATTCTAGCTAACCTTGACAAATTTCTTACACTGCACACACAATCCAGGCAGCTTAAAAAGAGTTACTAGTGTAAACTCAAGTGTATAGAGAGTACTTGTTACCTGAGATATAACAAAGTGCAACATTTTTAATGCAATAATCACTTAGATATTATTTTTTTCATATCTGTATAAATATCCAGTCATGACAGTTACAGATGAGAACATACAACTACATTAAAAAAAGTTAAAAGATACCAGACAACCAGAACTTTTGGCATGTACCAGTCTGGCTACATCAAACAGGATCTTCCAGCCTTCAGGTTCTTCCAAACTCTTCCTGGTGTGGGATATACACTCCCACTGCAGAGTCACTTTACAAAAACTGGATTTGGGGATTTTGTTTCTTAATGGGAATGAAAATGCTTACCTGCTATGAAGAAAGGATCTCTATCCTGAGGAGGTGGAGGAGGGAGTGGTGGTGGTGGTGGTGGTGGCCCTCTCCACTGGTCCTGGATTGGCAGCCTTGGGGCTTGGGAGAAATTAGTAGGAACTGGTCCGGGTGTATGCTGCTGGAAGTCTGGAGGGCCCTATTTAATAAGGCAGAATCAAAATTAAGACTACCATCCAGAAATTTATGTACTGTCTACTATAACTTTTTTCCTCTTAAAAATACAATTGCTTTATGAATTATCTCCTATTACCTGCACAAATTCACAGCCCTTGCCGAGTCATTCCTTCAAAATGGAAGATATATTAAACTTGAGTACAGTATCTTGAAATGAATTCACAATGTTTTAATAATCACTAGCACCACAGGAATACCATTTCTTCTCAAGCTTATTGAAATCCATGCAATTATTGACCTTCTTTCCCATTAATCCAAAAAAATCTGAGTGTCTACTTTAGAAGACATTCCTGACATTTATCTTCTTAAACCGTACCATTCTTCATCATCAGTTTAGTACAATGTAACCTACAGAAAGTGAAGCAGCTTTACTTATAAAAAAAAGGGGAGGAGAGGACAATTTACGGCATTCAGAAAATTAAAGAAATCATCTTTCTAAAGGGAGTAAGAGTGTAACATTTCTGTCTATTGACAGCTTAGCATCTGAAGCATTATAAGAAAGAGGACAAAATTTTATTTCCTCCAGTAAGATGTAGGGTTTTTTTCTCCTCCCCTCCCCCCCTTTTTTTTAATGTAAAGTGAACCTTTGCATACTGCAGGAAGAAGGATGTTAATCCAAAAGCAAAACTTTGAAGAAGACACATTTATTGAGTAATCCACACGATCATTTTTTACTTTTATATCAAACACATTGGCAACCCCTGATATACAGGATAAACTGCTTCATTCTTAAGCATTTCCTTATTATGTGAGTAAATCAAGTAAGTCATGAAAATAATCTACGAACATTCTTGTTTTCCTCTTTATAAGGACTCTGGAATCAGTGGTGGTATGTGTTCTGTCTATATGTGACGCTCACCTTGAAGCTTAAAATTTGCCATTGCTGGAGACAAGCTTTTCAAAACAGATTTCAGACCAAAAGCTCCCTGATAGACTGAAGTATGGTCATCAGCAAAGGGTCAAACAACTAAGTTGCTGTGGCTTATCATTTATCTGTTGAACTGCCCTCACCAAGTCAGTCTTCCTCTATCCTATTTGTACTGCACAAACACTGACATTTTAGGAAAAGAATTTCTCACACTGCAAAAATGGGTATCTGACCTGGAAACTGAAGTCTATTCACTAAGTAGCACAAGACAAAGCTGCTTCACACCCTTCTACCAGCACAATACAACTGGGATTGGCCAGGCCCAAATATCTAGATGGGAGGCACTGAGGATCAGAGGTGTTATTAAATCTGTGGCCTTCCTGAAACCACCTAAATGGGGTTATGTGAGATACTAAGACCTCTTATTTGGAAGCAAGACTGCGACTACTTATTTTATGTCATTATACAGCCATCAACTGTAAATACTTTATCATTCCTAGAGATTAAAGGGCCTATATCCCCTTGTCAGTGTCACTGTGGGTATTTCATTTAGTGGAAAGACATTATATTACACTCAAGCATGACAGTCCTCATAACATACACACTGTTTGTAGGAGGAACTGCTACACTTCCGCAAGTGAACAGTTTACAACACACAATATTCTTGCCACCTTGGAACTCACTAACGCCTTTGAACTTCACAGGCTGTCTGCAAACAGCAGCAGTTGGAGGAAGATGGAGCTATTTGGGATGAAAAACCTGACATTTATTTGTCCCATAAAAACCTGTTCAGGTTTAGCTGAACAAGGATGTTCAACTGCATTGCCCTTCCCCTGTGTTGAGCAGGACAGCACTGGCTGCCTGCCAAAAGAGCAACTGAACACAAACCTTGAAGATCCTGACCCTTTGCTCCCAAAAACACACCTCTAGCACCACCACACATAGGAACTGCCAGAGGTACTTTCAAACAAAGATTAAATGCATTCCCTCACCTCAGAAGCCTTGGTGATAAAAGGCTATTTCTCAAAGTACTGCTCTTACAGCCCTTCCCCATGTTGCACATCCTCGAGGGAGGCACCCGGCAAACCAAGTGGTATTCAGCTATTTAGTTATTAGTTTATCACTGGATAATGCACAAGGTCATTGCAACAGTAGCATGGGAGAACCCGGTTCATCAGGGCACTTTCACACAAGATGGTTTTTATCTTGCATCTTATTTACAGCACGTAACCACAGGCACATGTCGCAGCCAGGGAGAGAACACAGTCTTGACACACAACCTGCTTTTTCTTATTTTCAGGGTGCTTCACTCGGAAGCTCTCAGATTCTTCATATTTTTCCCCAGACATAATACATGCCTACATATACCTTAGTCATTTTTAAAATAGGCAGTGAAAAACAAATTATGTGGAAACCTACTGAAACCCAGGCTAATAAATCCTAAGTATCGCATATCTGCCACCCGAGCTGAAGCACTGGCAGCAGCAATGATCTGGCTGGGCTTGGTTCCAAGCACCAAATGGCTCTGCAGTGATCACAGTCTCCTCTACCTGCTTCTTCCAAACTCAATGTATTATGCCCCAGTCCAATCTCTCCCCTCACTGTCAAACTTCAGTTTTAGCGTGAGGCTCAAAGGTAACAGGCTTAGGCTACAAAACAAGCAGGGATCTCAGCTTCTATGACCACATTTGTAACCCACTCTCAAGCATCTTCCCCAATATTAATTCTTCGCCCAATCTGCCATTTTGTTCTCCTGATCCTGCTTGCTTCAGATACCTTCTCTCATCCCCATCACGTCTTTCACTCTGTCTGCTGGTTCCTAATCCCAGCACGGACTCCCAGCTTCCAGACTCCAAGCTGGTGGTCTTGTGCTGTGGCAGCTGGTCAGGAGCTCCTATTTGCCCCACCCAGACCCTGACTTCCTTCCTGTACTCTCACTCCAGGCCATTTCCCCTCTTTTTCCTAGCAGGGAGACAGAAGCCAGTGAGAATAGGCTGAAAAAGATCCTCTACTTGTACTTTAAATAAACAATTCTTTGTACCAGCTTTCCCTCTCCTGCCAACCTTGTTATTAAAATCAGATCTACCTCCTGCCAAGGCAGCCCTGAATTGCAAATGCATGGAAAGTCCTGTTGAATTTCACACAGCTCTTACATACTGAAACATCCTCAGTGCGGTCAAACTCAATTTTCTTCCTTGAAAACTGAGCAATAATAAAACATTTCTAAATTAACTCATTTGGGTATAACAGTATTTTTCCACAGTTTCAATTTTGGAATGAAAGTATTTGGAAAATTTCAACCAAAAGGATTCAAAATGAGGCCAGCAACTAGCACAGGATCTTCATTTAGGCCATAGAAGTCTGTTAGTATTACACACACTGAGAGCAGCTTTATATTTCCCATTATAAGGAAACTTTAAACCTTTATGAAATAAGATTTGGGTAAGTTTTAGAACTGAGTAATACAAGGTTATTTTAGATCTAAGAATGCTCCCATTTTTAAAAAAATGTTACAAAAAGTTACACAACCCAGAAACCAGCAAGATATTTTACTGTTAAAAATACAAGCAATGGTAGTTTCAGGCTCACTATGATCTTCAGTATCAGAGGTGTTCATTCAGCTTAAGAAGCAAACATTTACTGTCCTCTAAATACTTTCAGTGATTTTAAAACAAAGTAACAGATTATCCAAAAGGTGGTGTCAAAAAATCCCAACAAATGCTCACTAAGATACAACTGAGAATTTTTTTCCTCTCTAGTTTTATTAGCTGTGTATTTCATACAAGTACATCCCACAACGTAAGTTTGGGCCAAAATAACTCCAAAACAGTCCAACAAAGAGCAAGAAGAAAATATCCGAAGCTTGGAACTCTTCCTACTTGCCTTTTTTCCACCCCTAGCAGTTAAGAATTCTGGGGGGGTTTTCCACTTACTTTGTTTTTTTTTAAAGTAAGATTACTAAGTCCCTGACTGTCAGGATCCATTAGTGCCAAAACCACGACCCTTCCCCTTCAGGGCACTTAGTTTACACACAGTGTTGAGGTTTTTGAAACCTACAAGTTTCAAAACTGGCAGAACTCCAGAAGTATGGCTGACATAAATCATACCACAGGAAAGCTGCAAGATACACAGACACTGAGTATTGCTAACAAATACCTATTATTTGATTGCTGAGCAGTTTCTAACTTCATGTATATGACATTTTGAAGAACTACTAAAATATGACTGATCACATTTCTTGGCTGACAACCAAAGGCCAATCATGCGAAATTAATTGCAAAGACATTTGTTATTTGCTGAAAAATGAATTACCAATATTTGCTTCTAAAAAAAAGAAAAATAAATTAGTTTGATTCTCTTCCTTCTTACAGCCATAAAAAAGACTGGCCTCCACTTTTTTCCTAAACAAGCTTTGCTTCTACTATACCTAAAGAGTGAAATAAAATTCTGCCCTAAATGACAGTAACGTGGGCAGGCAGAAGGTTGTATTTTCAGATTTTACACTGCTGAGATTTTTCTTCTGAAAAAGCTTTCAGGATAATTCCAATAGGAATTCGATTGTGTGATTGATTCATTTCACACACTCTATGGGAAACTAAAACTCTAACATTCAACCAGAGCTACTGCTTCCAGACACAAATGAACTTTTAAGAAAATATGTGAACCAGGATGAGTACTCTTCTGAGTGATGTTTGTCTATTTTTCTGAAATGCCATTACAGTTTTTTTTCAATTTAATAGAAATACAATAATATTACAATTTCAACTTTTACTTATGCCAAATTCGAATTGTCCTAAAACCAGTACAAAGTAATGTAACAGTTCTCCATTACTTAAAGCTTTTGAGGGTGTGCTTGTTTTTTGGGGTGGTTTTGTTTTGTTTTTTTTGCTTAACAGTAGTTAAACTACAATTTTAGGAGTGGATTATTTTGCCATTAGTGTTAAACTCTACATTCAGCAAGAATTTGTTGCTAATAACCCCCAAGCGCCCTCTGGTATTTGGTAGAAAAGACCATACAAAGCTACTTAACTTCAAAAATTAATGAAGAGCAGGTGCAAAAGCCAGGTTTCATAATGGTCTATTTTTGATAAAATAAGCACACTGTAACATAGTTGCATAATAAATCTTTATATGCACAGTAGTTGCTCCCATTTTTCATGGTTTTGCTATCCGGACAGTTTCAAATTACACCCAACTATTCAGTACACATATCAGCTAAGACTCTCTACAAAAAAATCATTTTAACTATTACTTCACCATCATTAAATCTTTTAGCAAACTTCCCTACTCAGTAAATCTCACAGTGGTGATAATACCTATTTTTAAAGTAAACAGGTTTCAACCTAAAAAAAGAAAATTGCAAATTTGTATGACCAGCCGAGGCTGCAGGGTTCTACATTTCAGTCCAACATTGGGGCCCACTCTGACACTGGGGGAAATGACAAAATATTTCTGTGCCTTTCCAGTGAGATCCCACAAGGCTGGTTCACATTCATACAGAAATGGTTGCAACAGCTGAGTTGCCAACTGTCCATATGAGAAAGGCCCAGCAGAGCACATATGGTAACTTTTCGGAGGAGTGTCCTCTCCTTCTCATCCTTACTGGATAATACACTATTATTAAGAGTGATTATTTAGCATCATTATCACATTGATTACTTAGAAATGCACCAAAGTGCAAGGAAAGGCTCCTCAAATGGAATTTTTAGCTAGATTTAAAGCTAGTTGCACAAAGAACACAGAACCAGGAAACAGCAGATGTTTCTCTTGGTACATCTGAAGCAAATGTACCCCAACCTACACGTGCCCCTTCCCAAACCACCACCAGCACAGCAGCACTTCTCAACCACCACCTGCAGACAGTAATGGTAACGAGGAGTTCAGAGACCTGAGAGAGAAACTGCCATTCTGGAAAGCTGGAGGGCTCTGGAACAGCCTCTCAGCAAGGCTCTGTGGGCTGCAAAGGGACACAGTCTGACCATTCCTTCTTTTCTTCTCTGAAAACCAAAACGTGTGAATGCATAAACACCAAAAGCAAGGTACTGATCATCAAGATTTTTCTTAAACTACCGAAGAAAGTAATTTTTGGTCTGTACCTTTTTCTGTTTTAAAGGAGTGCTCTGAACTCTGTAATTTAATTCATCCTCATGCAATTTTACTTTAAAATTTTTAAAAAAGGTGGTATGTAATAATACAAGAATTGAGGTCTAGAAGGAAGTTACATTGGAAATAAGACTTCTGTGTGGATTTCCAAAGAGACCACAATCACAGACATTTCAGAAATACTTCAAAGGAGAAGGTAACAGCACACTGAAGTGCTACTGACAGCTATTTTGTCTAAATATTTAATTTTGTGAAGTTTACGCTTAAAAAGAAAAAAAACATACCAACTCTTCCTCCCACACATCCCATGATTTACAGCACCTCAGACTGACATTTTTATACAATTCTGAATGACCACATGTTGTGCAATTTCCTCTTTTACTAATTTCCATTATTCAATATAGCTAATGCACAACTTACACCTTATCAATCACTTTTGGGGAAAAAAAAAAAAAGGCAACGCAAACTTGTGTCTACAATTCATTAGAGTTGTGAATAGCTCATTGAACATGACTTTCACACACTCAGGCAATCCCACCTTCTGAAAGAACACGAGATAAGGTTACTTTAATCCTTCCAAAGAACTGCACTATTTTGCCTTCCTTTTATCCCTTTAAATATCCTTCCTAGTTAAGAAATTAACATTTTCTCTCATACAATTCTTACACAAATTGTACTTTTACTTTTCTGCATCTCTTGTTAATTACATGATGTTATCTCCAATAATCTATTCATGAAGCACAGATAACTTTGGTTACCAATAAAAGGGAAAACTTAGCATAAATTGCTTAGCACAAAGTTAATCTTATAAAGCAAGGAATAAAGAGGATCTAACAGCTATTATATGACTTATCAGCTTCTCTAAAAGGGTCACTACTTTTTTTCATGAGACTAATTAAATACCTTAACAATGTCATTGAAACTTCATGAATCTTTCAATAAAATACACCCTGCCTCTACAACATGTTTTCATTTATTAATCTCACTTAAAATGCAAAGAGCCAGGAGAACCCCATTGACAGTTAAGCAGGGCCACTCAGTTAATTCTTCTTATATGGTTTAAATGCAAAGAATAATGACCACTATAACCTATGACAATTAAAACTATAGCCATCTGTCACAAGATGTTAATCCTCTTATTTCAGCAGCCACTAGACTTTTTGAAAAGCTTTCCTAAAATGCCTACCTTCTGATGCAAGGAACTGACTTTTCATCCTCTTGTGTAGGAAACCCTGCTCCTATATCTTGGATATGGTTCAAAATTTTTCAAGTAGAAATATATATCTATATATTCCACAAAGCGTGGGTCCTCATGTTTAAGTTTCACAGTATTTTCGTTTACTGTGCACAGCATACAGAAAGAGAATCACTCACAGAATTTTTTTATTACAAAATTTATTTTGATATTTCTTCAAACACAGTTTAAATGTCTCAGTAGTGTTCCTCTGATGTCTATGACAATCACGTAAGTCCATCAAGGGGAACAGAAACCTAGCAAGCACCGTGGTTCTCCCAATGAATTTAGTATAAGATCACTTGATATAAAAATTCATGCCTTAAATTCATGCCAAACAAGGATGAAAATTAAAGTTCATATTGGCCATGAAAGCTAAGACAACAATTGTTATGTTACCCATATGTGAGTCTTTTCAAAGCTTCTGGAATACATTTCCTGAGGGGAAAATGCATGGAGATAGCCAAGTGCTGGTTCGAGTATGTGAACTGCACAGACCCTGGCATTACAGGCAGACTGAGTCTGAGAGAGCTGAACGTAATTTTTAATATTAAAGTGTACCACCCAACTTGGACAAACTTCTCTTCGATATTACACAACTCCCCTAGACAAGAAAGAGTGTTGGGAGGTTTAGGCACAAGTCCAGATCATCTGTAAGAGAAATGACCAATGCCTCATTTTCACCGTTTAAGGTCCCAAAGCAGAATTCAGAAAACATGGAAAACCAGTACAAGCAAGGAGAGAAAGGCATGGAATCCTCCTCTTCAGGAGTGGGGTGTAGAAGACTGTGTGCTCACTTTTGTTTGGTGCCCTCTAACTTTTTAAGATTAAGGACAATACAAATAGGAATTGGAGTTAGAGTGTAAGGGACACTAGTGCCATTTAGAATGATGACCTCTCCCTTGAAAGATGAGAATTTCATAATTGTTTTATTTAAAGACAAAATCCTTCTGTGTTTTTTTGGTTGTTTGGTTTTGTTTTTTTTTCTGAAAGATAACAGTTTTAGGGATGTGTAAAAAATTAGGGATCCAAAACCTTTGGGCCTCCTCTGCTCTCAGAACTAATGAGAAAATTTAACAAAATTCATATATTTCCATTGGACTTAGAGACTTCTCCATGGACATATTACCACAGTGTTTATTGACCTTGTGTATCTTGGTGACCTGCAAGTCACTGACAATTAGAAACAACTTTGTGGTTACAACTAAACTGGATCATGAATATTAAATTCAAGATTCCTACATTACACTCCAAGCTTGAAGGTACAGTTATAATTAATTTAAAAACAACTGAGAACCTTAATGTGACTTGGGGATGATGCTTCTCCTTTCAACAGAAGATGCTCAGGTTGCTACAAAAAAAGTCAGGAAGCAGCTAGCTTTATAGAAGAACAAAAATTAGAATTGCTGCTAACCTGGACTTTCACCTGTATTAGCAAAGGACATTTCAGACCTGATTATTTAGTAGACAAATTACCCGATTCACAATTTTTAATTGTGTAAGGAAATCTCATTTTTGAGGTGTTGTACACATCTCTGACCTTACAAATACGTTGATGTGAAAATTTTACATACTCAGAGCTCCCTGTGTGCTTGCAGGTACTACTTACATGTTCTGTAAGAAGGCCTGAACATTTTTTCCTTCTTGGGAGAAGAATCCTACAGTCATGAGCCAGAACATTCCTCTAAATTAGTTTATTTTATTGTAAACAGTAGTGACTTACTGTTCTATAATGAATTAAGCTTTTTTCCTTTCACATCCTAAAGAATTGGCAAAAAATGAAGGTGCAGAAGGTGAACAAATACCAGTTTATAGATTTACTTTATTTGTATTGTGACGACACAAATGTACCATATTCCTTTTTAAAAGGACATTTTCTCAGCTCAGTGAAACAGCTAAAGACAACTATACTATCATCTACGACTCCCTAATACTATAGTAGATATATTTCAGTTCTCTATTCAGTGTTTAAGCACTAAATTACTCTTAGTGCATTGTACTCAGAAGGCAATTGTGTATTTTAATTGGATTTCTTTACAAGTCTTGATTTCTTCAAAGTACTTCTTTAACAGTGCCTAATTAATGGCAAAATAGCATATGCATAATACCTTTTGCTCTTTGCCTTGATAAAAATTTGTGCTTTGCTTACAACTCTTTAAAAACTTCAAATTTCATTCATACAAATACAACAAAAAAACAATGTACAATTTTTATCTGTATAAATAAAATCTTTTTCACTCTTGAGCACTGGTACAGGTTGCCAGCTTGTGGAGTTTCCATCCTTGGAGATACTCAAAAGCCATCCTGACATGGGCCTGGCTAAATGGTTCTATGTGGCCCTGCTTGAGCAGGGGGCTGGATCAGGTGACTTCCAGAGGTCCTAATCAACCTCAGCCACTCTGTGATTCTGTATTTAGCAGGTACTAAAGCTGAGCTTGAAGAAAATCCAGGATCATTAATAGAGAGGAAAAAAAAAAATCTGCAACTCTGTTTTTAACTTGGCAGTGCTAAACAGCAATCACTAAGCAGAAAGGTAAGTGACAACAACTAACAAATATAAATGCACAAGCCTTCTGCTCAATTTTAATATCTACAGAGCATGTGCACACTGGAGCTAGCATGACAAGTTAAAGGGTTACTGCATTTAGAAACCATCTATTTCTCTCTTATTTAATAGCTGTTACCATCATGTTTAGCTGCTGCTGCTCCTCCTGCAGATGGGAATTCATTGATATGATTAAATTTGATGGTATGATAATGTATGGTAATCGTGATTAATCAGAAGCCCACTAGCAAATGGAGGATGTTGGGTATTATGTCACCTGCATTTTAAACTGCATTCCCTCTATGCCAGCCTGACAATACTTGACAGCTGGAGGGATCTCATGCTGCATCTGCTTGCTACTACTTATAGATCTGATAAGAGAAAGTGCCCATCATTCCTTCACTATCTTAAGTGCTGTAATTATAGGGCTTTGCAGTCAAGTTGTGAAAACAGTACCTGTTAAAAACGCAAGCTTTTTGCTGGCTGCTGAACAAGCTCTGTCTCACACCTGCAAGGGCTATAATCTGAAAGAAATGTAATTTGATGCAGCAGTCTCATTCAAACATGATTTGCATGAAATGCTGTATAAAGCAGTATCCAAGAAATGTCAATCAACACCACCTGATACCATGTATCCTGTAAATGAAAACAAAATGCTTTCTACACTACCTGTGATCTGCCACTGCTACACAGCGATAGAGTGAAAATTCCATTTACTGTTACTCATTATAGTGAAGCCATAGCTAAAGCAGAATAATTGTGAGGAAGTAAGAGAATCATTTCACAAGTAGCAATTTTTATTTCCATTACCAGTTGGTCTCCTACATGTGTACTGTTGCAAACATACGAGTTACTAAGTATCACTCTAAAATGACTCTCTGTGCTCAGATGCAGGACTGTTTAGAATTTGTCCTTACTGTGAGTATTGCAGAATATGAGCCACCACCTTAATAACAGTTGATAGAAAACCTTCACATGTTTCAAATTCACTTATGGTTGAATTTGAAACAACAAGAAAAAAATTTACTCCCTATCTGCATTTCCCACAACAAACAGCAAACACTATTGCAAGGAGTTTTGTTTTCATAAGCACTGCAAATTTCTGCCTCTGTATCCTGCAAGAGGTGCCACAGTCACAGATCCACGGTAATCTCATTAAACCAACCCAAGGTTGCTAAAATGGTGATGTGGGCTGATCCATGTCAGTCCAAGGACCACCTAGGAGAAATAAGTAAACTGTTTTCTAATGTACTTTTTAGAATTAATTTGTAAAATAGTAACATATTCCTTTTTCAGAAGAAAAATTTCAAGCAAGTGGTCATGAAGGACAGCAACATCTGTTTTGAGCAATGACTGGTCACTTGTTGAAAAACCTCTGACAGATTAAATCATGAAGTACTTAAAAACAGTGTCTGAATCACAAACAACACTCAAAAGCTCAGAATTCAAAATAGTTTCCAGAAATGGTGAAAAAAATAAATCAAAACTAATCAACTGCCTTTCACAGCATCCATTTAAGACACCACCTCATGTCCTGGAGATCAAGTGGAAGCATTTCAATGAGAATATAAAAAAAGTTTACTAAGGTTTTTAAGGGGGAAAAAAAATCGTGCATTCTTTGAGATTAAAGAGTATTTTAAACAGGAGTGCTAAGTTCCAAAATCAACTCATATCAAAACACACTGGGAACCTACATGTGATGTAGGATATTCACAAGGGCCTGAGGACAAGTCACTGTAATAAAGTCTTAAAAATATTGAATAAAACATAATTCATGCAATACAATTCAGTATTTTCAGACTGGAATCCAACAGTTATGTGAAAGACACCAACCCAGTGCACTAACTAAGGTGTCCTCTTAAAAGAGAAAAGCTCTGTGCATTAAAAGCCACACAAATTAGTCACTAGACACTCATGTCACTTCATCTTGTGCTTTGTGCCACTTCAGACCATTCCTGACTCCAGCTCTGAAACTCAAGTTGACCAAAGCTAATAAAATGTGTCTGTGGGATGGACATCTGCCCGGCTCACACCACACCCAGGGTGACAGGTTAAGGACAGTGCCTAAATCAGAATATATTCCAACTTCCTGAAAATTTTCCTGGCAAAAGGCATACAGCTGCATTGACAGGCTCTGCTCTCTCTGCAGCAGTTTCAGAGGAGAATCTGGGTCACAGAGAGAGGGGAAATGGCCTCAGACATGAGGAATTCCTCTTTTCTGCCTTTAACAGGGTGAAGCAGATTATCCCCAACTTTCTCATCTCTCCAAATTCCTCAGTCCAACCCCAATTTTGGATGGTAGGGATACCTCACAATTTCTGGCTGAAGAATGCTGACATCTCTCCTCTGCCACACTCTATCCCAAAGTGGGCATGACAACACTTCTTCCACTTTTGTATGTCCTTAAAAAAATTGTATGCATGTGCTACATAATATTATTGTGTTAATCAAGTTAAATAAATGGTGTTTGAAGCCAAAAGCCTCTATAAACTTTTCTTCAGGCAAACACTGAAGTATTTCAGACCCAGAATGTGCTGGTGTGATCTGGACCATCAGCATAGCTCCTAGTTTCATACTCTATAATGATCTGACCTCTATAATAATCAGTTAACAGCAGCCTTCATATAAAGCATTTAGAAATACCTCTTCCATTTTCTATTTAATTTCTTCTTCCCTTGTTCTACCCCATTTTCTTCACAGGAGTGGAAAGAGAAAACAGCCCACACAATAAACACCAGATGGAGGACAGGAACCACAGTGGTCACTCTTGTGTGACAAAAAACCCACAGGCTCCATATCTGCACCAGGGCATCCACGGGAATTAATAAATTGGTCAGACAACACATGAAAAGTTCAGAAAACACATACAACTAGCCTGTGAATAAAGTCTTCTGTCACCTTACTCTAAATGGATCATTTCCCAAACTAGACTGTTATTTGTGAAATACCAACTGTGATACTGAGAACTCAGGAAAAGGCATTTTAACCACTTTAAAGCAAAGGCAGATGACAAAAGCAAGACCTTCAGGAGGACTCTGCCAAAGAGGTCTGTTCTTTAAACAGTTTAAAGAAAAAAGGCAGTTGGCAGTTGCACAATTCCAGGTTAAATCAAACTACGCTTGAAGACTGGATTACTGTGAACTACAGCCACCTGAAGAGTACTGTGCAATTCAGACAAGCAGAATTCACATCTTTAACTCCCAGTTACCACAAGTCCACCACATCTCTCAGCTGTGACACACCTCTGATCTATCATTCATTCAGTCCTTATCAGCAGCAAATAGCTCTGAAATATCATTCACACTAAGTCACTTTTAATGCTTATAGAGTAAGAGATAGATAACTTCATTGCTTTCTTCAAGATTAGTGTAAATGTTAAAATAACTCTAAGCAGGGAACAGAGATTAATTTCCTTGCATCCTTTCTAGCACTTCCTCTCTAAACATTTCACAGGTTAAGTTTCAAGAAAGACATAATTGAACAATGAACTCTACATTGAAATATTAAAATTGAGATTCAAGGTTAAGAGAATTTAATCAGTTCCCATTCTAAGAAGGTTCAATCTTGATCAACACTACCCTGATGTAGTACTACATTATTTCCCATAATTTAGAACTCACACCATATGTTAACATGCTCATTACAACTTTGTTCAACCCTTCAATTACATCCTTCTGCAGAGGGTTGTAAGAATTAACCATTACATGGTTACAAGTCATTCCATCAGCCCTAAATTAGTAACACCTGGTTTCCAATAGATTTATGACTGGCAATTGATTAGCTCTGATTGAAGCTCTGCCCATGCTGGGAGCACACACAGGCTCTCTGTGCTAAGAGGCTTCTCTCCTAGGTAAGAAGAGAACTCAGAGGCAAATTTTTCCTTCAGTTATGGCACTAGCCACTCCTGGTCTTTTCCTTGGCAAAACTTCATTACTTCTGTTTCCACCTCTGCCACATCCAATCAAAAGAAACCATCCAGTTTAAAGTTAAAGTAGAAAGCAGACTGCAAATATTTAATTCTAACCACACAGGTTTTTAGAAACAAAGTCATCAGAAAAATCAGCTGACTATTATCCTTTGATTATGCAATCCTAAAAACAAGAGCAAATTCAAGTCATTACATATCCAGAGATTCTTTATACAGTGAAGAAAAGGATGAATGAACTATAGTTTGGAACAAGTCTTTGATCTTTTTCAAATGGCTTGTCAAAGTTGTCTAACCATTGCTGTATTGCTGTAAGTGAACATTTATACATAAACAAGTGAATTCTAATGGCACAAAGGCGTCTGACATGTAACAGAGCAAAAAAGGTAGTTCTGCAAGATAAAACGTTAGTCAGAAGGTAAATTTGACTTCAGCTCAAGAGCTAACATACTACATTTAATAAAACAAACATGAGATATGTACACAGTGACACTTAATTCCTAATCCCAATATGACTGATAACCTATGCAAAATTTATAAAGTACTTCATAAGGGAAGTCCATTTTATACCCCCTTTGTAACTCAGTGAGTCATGGAAAGATGAAGTAACTTTCTCAGGGTCATACAGCATGTTACCAGCTGAAGCAGAAAAAACCCAAACCAGTCAGGGCAACCACCAAATGACACTGCTGGATCCTCTCAGGTTAGACAGCCCTCCTCCTCCCCCTTATGAAAAATTAGTTACAGTGACTCTTTTCTGGTGCACTGCTTATGTAAATAAAAAGGCAGCAAGCAGTGAAGTTTTTCCTGCAGGCTAAAGGAGCAAGAGTCCCTCCAAAAAATGTTTATTTTATTTCCTTCTAAAAACTGTTGCATACAGATTACCTAGGTCTGCAGTACTTCTTAACTTATGAAACCAAAAGTGAACAGAATTAAAATCTAATTTCACAGTCAATTTTAAAAAAAATTAATTTCCAATTTTTCTACACTGGTGTAAACACACTTCAAAGATACCAGTTACAATGCCTTTGCAGATATTCCTTATCCTCCAATTGCTTTTGCATCCCAAATTGTGTTTATTGGCAAATCAACTTAGTGTCAAAGAAAAACAAATGCAAGACACTTGTTTTCATAAAAAAACAATTAAAATTGCTTTTAAAATGTAAATAAGGTCTCTACATAATACTAAAGGCTGGTGAAGAAAATTTCCTCTGAAAACCACAATACCTTAAACAGAAAAATAGCTCCAGAAATATTTTATTGAAGATAAAATATAACAGGAATTGACTTAATGAAACTGCCGTTTTACTGCTTAACCTTTTAAGACTTCACAGGAGAAAAACGGCAATTCAAAAACTCAGTTTCTGTACAAAATATGTTCATCACAATTCCTCAGCTACATGTCCTGTATGAAAAGTATTCTGCACCAAAACCAACCAGGTCTGCCACAGGGCAATCAAAAGTCACAGCAGGTTTCTGAAATCTGCTTCTTTCAAACACATCTGATCTCTGTCCAGTAATTTACTGTGTGATACTACACAGATGTTCAGACATCTACTTTCCTCCTTCAACACTGCACTCATCAACACAGGATAATTTTTATGTGTTTTATGTATTTGGGAAGCATAGTATACAGGTCTTTGTTTTGAAAATATTTAAGGCAATATTGCAACCTAGGTTTTCTTTTGCTTATTTTGATACTTTTCAAACCATTTCAACTCGAAATCTGGGATAACAAAACTGATATTATGAGAAAAGTTCTAGAAGCATGGACTCTTTCCATTCACAGAGCTAGAAAAAATATGAAGTGAAATTAGCCTAGTGAAGCAGCTAAGTGTCTTGTTCGTTTTCCAAGTTAGAAATGTAAGAGAAAGCAAGGTCATGCAATGCCAGTTCCATTTTTTATTTAAAAAGTGAGGGCATTGAAATGCCTGAAGTAATGATAAAAATGATTGCTGAGTTTTACAATAAATATATATTACTGTTTTTTAAACTAAGGGATTATTTCAAATAGCCTTTTATTATATCAAATAAAATAAGGATTCTATTCATACAGAAAGAGTCAAGTAATAAAATGAAGCCCATATTCCTTAAGACAAGATGCATTCATGCCTCTCCCACTGGAGAGACTGGTTCAACAATTTTACAGTTAAACAGAATTAATTCTACTCTCAAAAATCCATTGACCTTAAGCTTTTAACAAACATTTTCAACTACAGAGTGTATTGTCAATATTTACAAATCCTTAAAATTATATTTCACTAGAACAGCTTTTATTTGCTATATTAATATTTCCTTGCAAATGTATGCTTATCCATATCAGAGAAGAAGAAACAGCTGCTACTCACAGGAAATCTCTGGGGTCCTACAGCGGGTCTTGGTTGGGCAGGAACTGGCAGCAAGGGCACTGAAACAAGAAGCACCTTTTAACACCATTTGTTTTACCTAACAGTTGTTGTTATTTCCAAAAGCAGTTGCAATAAAAAGACATGATTAAAATCTGCTACTTTTACCCTCACATGTCACAGCTCCTACAATTAACTTTAAGCAGCCATTCCCTCCCCTGCAACGTGCAACAGGGCAATTAAGATTCTCCTAGTTAATTTACATAATTTAGTTCTGCATTTTCCAGAATTAAATTGCTCCTTGTTGCAGAAAGAAAAACTAGAATTGTTATTCAGCCAAAGACATCTCTTAGACAAAGCTGACAGAGAATTCCATGTTTCAAGTAGAAGGATACACGATTCATTTGCCTTCTCTACTTCATGCCACTCAACATTTCCTAGGTATCTCCCAGTCTCACCACAAAGCTACCACAACAAGCATGGACATGAGACACTAGCTGGTATAAATCACTGCTCCTGAGGGTTACAATGAGGCAGGCAGCAGCAATTAACAGCACACAAAAACTATTTAACCTGGCCTTGCCACCACAGTGCTTGTATGTAACTGATCACAGAACCGGAGATCTCAGATGAGAGACTGTTATTCAACAAAGAGAAGAATTAGGAGACCCTTTCCTGAAAAATAACTCCAAAGCTAGTATTTCAGGAGGATTAGCATGGACGACTTGCCCATACAACTGCATTTCAAACACCAGTCACAAAAAAGTATGTCCCAGAACATTAACTTAATGTTATGGCACAACACAAAAAGAGCTACAGCTGGGGTAGATCACCCTGGGGACTGATCTGTATTTGAATCCTCAGTACAATGACAGATTTCCCATTTTCCAGTGCACTTTTTATTTCCTCTCTGAGTTGTCTAAGTGGTTAAAAACACCAATGTTCCCATGTTAAACAAAAGGCCTAGAAAAGTTAAAGCACTTCAGACAGCACCGAATGTGTTTGCTCATTTACTAAAAATTTTCAGCACATTTGTTCTTTCTTCAGTTTGTTTTTAGCACTTCTGAAAGTGACAGGAGAACGTTTTCCCCAGTGAAACACTGACTTGTAGACAGCTACTGTGTTACACTTCAGAGCAAGAAAGATGCTAAGAAATGCAGCTGATTTGAGGGAGAAGTTGGGTGCATTTCCCGACATAGGAGTTTGCTAATATGCCTCAAAAGTCCATTTTTCCTTGGGAATTGAGGCACAAGAACTAATGCAGTAGAGGCTGGTTTTAGTTCATGTTCATGTCTGGCTTCTATCCACTTTTGCTAAGTACTTGTGGTTTGCTGGGTCAGAGAGTGATGGGGTAAACTAATTGCAGCCATCTTTCAGCAGGGGAGGACTGTGTGCAAGCTTCATATCGCGTTACACGAGAAAATGAGTTGAACGGTTTCATCTTGACTTCTAACGAACATCTGTCCATATCAAACAGCCATGGCCACCTGGAAAAAACTGACAGGTTGCACCTGACAGACCTAGTCCTAAAACAGTTCAGGTATTACAGGTCAGGGAGGCACTGAGAAAAATAGCATACAGTGGGAAATGTAGAGAAATGTTAACTGAACAGAGCACTTGAGCCTATTTCAGTATCCTGCCTCTGGCAGTAGCATATATAGAGAGATATATTTATATATT
This sequence comes from Lepidothrix coronata, assembly GCF_001604755.1. NCBI lineage: Eukaryota > Metazoa > Chordata > Aves > Passeriformes > Pipridae > Lepidothrix > Lepidothrix coronata. The sequence goes on along the minus strand of NW_016690254.1, from coordinate 279,930 downwards.
TTAAACAAATTAATTTATTACTCATGAAAGATAGTAGTTCAAACTCTGTGCCCTTTCAATTATTGGACACTTGCTTCAGCAGCAAAGAAGTCTCAAATAAGCCCTCATTTTCTTGATGTCAAATATTCCATAGGTCTGAAAAGTATGTTTCAAAAATAATACACAGCATGTTGTAAGACACTATTTTAAGAAGATTAATTTGGTTCTTGCTGTATATGTGCTATAGCTTCCAATGCTATACCAGAAATGATGAAGAAGCACTTCCCATATTGATTACTTAGGAGAATTATAATGTGATTTATAATGTGATTTTTCCCAAGACACAAAACAGTTTTCAAAAGGTAAACAGCACGCTGAGCTGCCATAAACTGCTCAATTTTGGCAGTGCCACAGCATCCTTGAAATAGGTACTTGTGGTATAAACATTTAAGGGGAAAAAACACAATAGCTGTTATCACAGGCTGGATCAGTATTTCACAGTCCACCATATATGTACAGCCCTCCAGCATTAGTGAATTGATCATACTCAAATCTGGAGATGCATTCAGCAGAAGTTGCTACTTACAACTCAAAAGTAGTTTACAGGATAGGACACAAAGAAAAGGGAAAACTCGTTATATGACAAGTAAGCAACTAAAAGACATGGGATTCAAATGCCACAGGAGGCACAACTGAGCACTAACTGCACAGTACCTGCAGAAGGTATTCACAGAAGCTCATGTTTTAGGGACTTGATAGACTGAGTCCTTAATCATTTATGAAGCTTCAAAGACTAAAAATAGTACAAATTCATTTGAAACAAAACTGACTTGAAAGTAACTATTTTTTTGAACCAAGATTCAAGGCTGGGCAGGGAGATGGTGGCCACAGTAAGAGATATGCCTTTGAAACATCAAAGGAATAAGCCAATGATAGGATTCTTCAAGAGTGCTTCTACTTCCTTTCAGGCTGAAGCAGCTGTCTACTAGAGCTGTTATATATGGTATTTTATTCACATGAAAATTTCATAACAATTTACAGGAGGTTTGAGTCTATTTTAGAAAATACTGATATACTCGACGCGCTTCAAGACTAACTCAAACCAAAAAGATGTTGAAAAAGTGTATTTCTATGATCTGCAGCTGGGAAAAGTGTCCCTGGAGCTGACAATTAGAAGTATGTTAGCTTAATCCTGCCATAAAATTAGAGAGGAAAAAATGCCAGTCTACACTAAAACATGACAGCACACCATTAAAATTACCAGAACCTAAATGTGCATATCATGCACTTCCAGACATGGCATTTTTAGCTTCCAGGCATAATGTTCTCAAAAACAGAATCCCAATAAACTTTGCACCTATCTGACTGTAAAAACCTCCATGTATCTGGAAATATGTTCAGTCAAGAACGGGTAGGCCATCATCAGGAACATGAAGTCAATCTGATCTTTCATAGTTCCTGTTACCCTGAAATAAATGATGCTGTAAGTGAGACACATCCTTAGGTTGTCAACCATCAGTCTCTGCCTACTGGGGCTTCAAGCAGATGGATTAAATGGAGGAACACTTTTTAAGAGGAAGTTTAGAATGGCATTCCCTACACTGGAATTTCTATCTACCATTTGCCTGCAGTGACTGCTTAAAAGTTCATTTTAATATGCAAGTACCATTGAAGATTTCAGAATTATCCTCATCTACCTGTAGAAGGCTCCTAATTTCAAACACATTTTCCTTAGGTGTGCAAATGTATACAAATGTATAACTGTACTGCTGCAGACTAAGAGACTAAGATGACCACTCCTCTCAGTCACTGCAGAAGACTCAGCTTCCAATACACGCTCTCTAATCAAGAAGATTAAATTTCTACAGTGAAATGAGGATCTGCAAGTGAAGACTGAAAAAAAGACTATGTTCAAGATAAAGCAAGAGACCTGCAACAGCCACAGTACCAGAGACATAGTGGGAAGGCTGAGACACGCCTGAAGCTGCCCAGTAATGTAAAAAAAAAATCTTAGATAAAAGAAAGAAAATACACAGGCATACTTTTGACATTAGTCAAAAGCACAAGTCCTCAACAGCCATTCCCAGCATTAGGAGGACACTTGCTCAGCTAGATACAGAAGATTTGTTGACTGTTTCACAGGGAGAGAGAAGAATAGTCTAAAAGCAATTTTTGCTTCTCACAAAACAGTAACTTCTACTTTGGGAACGTTAGGAAAATGCACAGAAGGCATAAATCCAAGAGCAAAGGATCTTTTGGAGTGATTCCAGATAATCTGTCTTGATGCATAAGTTTGTGGAAAGCACCACAGGGAAAAGCAAAATAAGCTCTACAACACAGCTACTACACAGCCATCTGTGAGAAGCCTAATAGATCCCCACATACTGGCAATATCCTACCCTGCCAAGTTCCTACTTTCCATTGGTTAAATAAATGAAGCAAATATAGCACTGGCTTGGAGCTCTGCTGATTTGAAGGAGCAAAAATACAGAAAACCTAACGGTAAATATGTATAAATATGTATATATCTAATATGTATACATTAGGTTACTTTATCTAATCCCAACAAAATCACAAATCAGAGCTATGCAGGAGTCATTTTTTATCCTCTTAGGGATTAAACATTTCCTAAATAAGAAGTAACGTTACCAGCTTTGTTGAAAGCTACCCTAAGAAGTGTAGCCCACAGAGTGTTTGTGTTAACTTACAGAAAAAAATGTACTTGCAGGCTGTGAATCAAATAATTACAGATCTGGCCCTGAAAGGAGAACTGAGGACTGTATCTTGTCAAGGAAGGACAGCAAACTGGTACCTTTCACAGAGCAATTACAGCACAAGTAGTGCCTCAGTACCCTCTCACTGAAACAGGTGGGTGGTCATTCTGTGAATGCTTGGCTGAAGCTGGAATGAAGTGGGAAATTACAAACTGCAGTACTTACCTAGTTCTGAGAACTGACATCTATTATTTTTAAAAAGCACATTCTCTTTCCAGCTTCCATTTTTACTGCTCTTGACAGGCTTTACATTAGAGCAACAAACATAACAGCTGAAAAGGCTTTGCTATTTTAGTTGGTGACAGTCCAACAACATTATGTCTTACTTCAGGCAAAACATTTGTTTCCAGCTTAAAGAAAACAACAGCAGCCTGAAGCACATTTCCATGCAGTGATAAACAAACAAACTGTTGCATCTCTGGCAAAGAATAAGATGAGTCACTCTTGCATGACTGGAAAGGTGCTCAGAAAGCTCACCTTGTACAGGCGTCACTACTGTCCCCTTGAAATGTGGATTTATGTGTATGTTCTTCGGTTGCTGAGGTGTCACTGGAGGTGGAGTCATCATGATTCGAGGCGTTTCTATCGGAGGGGGCATATGTAGCCCTGGAGGAGGAGAAGAATGATGCTGATGCTGTAAAGGAAGCAGAGATTGTAACTGTTGCTGCTGATGCTGCTGTTGTTGCTGCTGCTGTTGCTGTTGTTGTTGTTGCTGTTGTTGCTGCTGGAACAGACTCATAACAGGTTGCTGGTGTGTTGGAATTAACCTCTGTGAATGAGTCTAAAGTCAGACAAAAGAACAAAGTCACCAGGCTTTAAAGTTAAAATATCCTGACATAAATGAGCACAAAACCAAGACACCTTTGGAGAACAATTAAGGCCAATTATGAACAGAAAAATTTCTTTCCCTTTATTAACTGGAACTGTTTAGAACTATCAGCACGGGAAAGCAAAGGAGCAATCGAAGACATTCATGTGAAGGAGAGCAGAGAGCAAGGAAGCACAGAGGGCATGCAGACAGACTCACTTATTTTTATCAGTGAAACTGCCTAGTTTCATATGGTAGCATTCTGCATGTTACTGGAAGCTTTCATCAACTGCAATAAGGTACATGTGAAGATCACTGGAAATCTGAGTCCAGGTATCAGAACAAATCCACTAACTTTTGTCTCACATACAGAAGAGCATGAGACAACAGACCTAGCACTAGCAAAAAAAGTCAAAATACAAATTAAGCTAGATTCTTCAGTTATCAGTGCAGCAAACCTATCCACACTGCTTGAAGAAAAAACTACTTTAAAAGATACCTTTCAAAGGTACCTTTCCTAGCACGGAAGGAAGTCTCTTGCTGCTCAACACTCATAAACAAATGGCCAAAATCAGTTCTAATTAAAAAAAATATGTTTCTTTTCAGAGACATTCTTCTGCCTCTGAACGCACTGACACCAGATATTAGGACTATCCAGTAACTTCCAAAGGGTAGTGAAGAAGAGTCCCAAAGAGGCAACCTTTTAGCAACCAAGATGTCACACATTTTTTTTAGCAGCCATATACATAAAAAGCAAAACAGCTACATAGTATGCACAAGAAGATACTGTGACAAGCACAAAAACGTTTACAACATTTAAAATCAGAATAGCTAGCAAAGGCTGCAGCAAACCAGAAAAGTAAATTATTCAACCTTCACTGTTTTAAAAGCATGAAACATTCTACTGCAGGGCTCTCAACCGCTGAGATAACACCGACTCCTGCCAGTGACCAGCACTTAGTTACTGCTGCTGGAAAAAATCACCTCTGTTTAATACAGACGACCTTGTCCTGCAAAGACATACACAGGCCTTGTTCTACAATCTCAGTTACCAGTACATTTTATGCAAGTGAACAAAAATAAGTGTGGGCTACCTCTTGATCCCACATTTGCTGGAGTTGTTGCGGTTTTTTTGGATGGAAAAAGTCTTTTAGATTGTGACACAAAGCACAGGGGAAGAAAAGCAGCAACAAAGTTTAACTTCATCTGAAATCCCAAATAATAATTTATCTACTAGGGAAGTAGATTACCTTCCTAGGGTTTTATTTACCTCCATGGCTGACAGGCAAATAGATTTTTTTATTTTTTTAAGAAGTGTCACCAAAAACATTTCTTGGACAAAAACCAAGAAATATTTTACAGAATAATCTTTTTAAACTACATTACTATTACAGAACATGTTTCCATGTCACAGGTAGAGGACTTCTCAGAGGAATTAAGTTATTCCTCCATTCTCAGGCAAATCAGCAGGTTAAGTCTGACTGTGTTGTACAAGTCAAAATGCACTTTACATTTGGAAGCACATACTTCACAATCATCAAGTTACACAAAGCCATCCTGGCTAACAGAGAGCAAAAGGTCTACACTGGAACATATATTCCACCTTTGCAAAAATTCACGGTTTAGAATGCATTTCTCCATAACTTCCTGAAAGGACGTTCAAAGAACACTAAGGATTAAAAGGTACCATTGTTGATGGCTGGTTTGGCAGCAGTGCAGGCCTGTGATCCTTCATTCTTCCCCTATCATTATTGTCTCTCCTTTGTTCTCCCATTCCATGGCACATAATGGAGCCTCCTCTTCGCCCTCCTCTCCTGGAGCCGTATCGTCCCTGTTTAAGCTGCCTTTCCCTCTCTTCAAACTCACGTAATGCTGCTTGGGCTTCTGCAGAAAGCTCTGTTAAGAGAGAAAGAGGGAAAAATATTTTAGCTTTGCACTGAAAAGAAGGAAAATACAATGAAAAGAACATTGCTAGAACTATAGAAGAATCCCTGCACTAGGATAAAATTTGCAGGCACTTTGATCTCCTTTAGGTGGCATGTTAACATTTCATTAAAGACATCTCTAAAAGGAAAAAGCACAGATATTAGTGTCTTTTGCACAGGCAAAAAGCAGCAGATAAATGAAACAAACATGAACAAAGAGGTTTGGTTGTTTTGTTTTTTAAGATGGTATTGAAGTTTGCCTTCTGCTGTAAGAGGTGGCTGTAGCTTCTCTCAAAGTTTTATTGCCTTAAGCATCTCACTTATCTGCCAAAATGTCAGGTAGGACAATGAAACCTCCAGTAAACTTTACTGTAAAGGATCTGTTGAGTCTTACATATAAACAGATTTTATCCACCAAACTCTTCTGCACATTGGCCTGTTCCAAAGAAGCACTTTGTGATGGCTGAAGTGAGTTTCCAGTATGTAACTAATTACTATTTATTTTATTGTATGTGGTTTAAGACCCAGCTGTACTTCACAAGTGAGCACAAATTAAAATCTGTACTCAGGTCAAGACAAACACATGGCTGCTGATAACACCCACCCAACTCACATCATAGGTAAACAGCAGAGAAGAGAGGGTACTCAACAAAGACTGACAAATTTCCTTGAAATCTTGGACAATGCTGACAGAATATTAAGAGAAAAAGTATTCAGTAACAGATCCAGGTAATGAAATTACTTGAAAATGCAGAGAAAGTCTACGACAGACTTCAGGAAACACACCATGACAGTATGAACAGTGCCATTCACCAGGCTTGAATCACCTTAACAGGATAATAAACTTTACCTCAAACATGCAGTTGAGTCTTTTGCCATTTGCCAGTCAGATCCCCTGTTACCTCTGATATTGACTTCTCCCTCTAACAAGACAAAATTAAACTACTCTAAAGGAAACAAACTCCTGACAAATAAAAACATATTTTGAATTAATATAATATATACTTGGCACTACTACACATAGTGGTTGCAATATTTGAATATCAGAATAAAAATAATTTGTATGTGGCAGCTGAGACATTAGTGCTGCATCTCCACTAGATATACACCAAGAACATATAGCTAAGGCAATTAGAAAACTCTTACAGTTTCCTGCGAGTCTAAAAGCCAAAGCTACTTAAACCACCCTCTTAAACATCTTCATAAGTAATCTCCATTAGTCTTTGAAGTTGAGGATTGACAGAAGGGCAGAGAAGGGTGAGCGCTGTGCATTCCCACTGCGGCCGTTGTTCTCACTTGGCTACAAAAACTACCTGCATGACTGAGCTGCAAAGACTGTAAATTTTCATGTCCCAGTTTTCAGAAGTATTCAGCACCTCCACAAAGCAGTGGCTTTTTAAAGGAAAAGTTCAGAACTTGCTGATGGCCTGTAAGAACACAGCAAACACAACAGACTTCTAAAAGCTCAGGATCTGCCATAGAGTTTCCTATTTCATTTTTGTGTGTTGGTGATGACACAAGTTTCTCTTTGTCCTTTCCTCTCCTCTCTGACACCACAATTAAATGGCATAAAGCCTTAGCAGATACTCTTATGAAACAGTATCTCTGCCCTCAAGGCACTTGCCTGGAGACATCAGCAGAGCCCAAGACAATCAGGCTTTATCAGAAACATCTCACAACATGCTTCAGAAAGAAGCAAGGAACCACAGTCCCTCAAATCTTAGTATGGTATTATATGTGCACACTATGGATTTCTGAGAAAAATTAAAACAAATGTACTCTTGTCTAAAGCAATCAAAAGCATCAGATGCAACTAAAACAACCACCTTAGCCATCTCTGGCTGTCAGGGATAAAAAAGCCAGTTTGGTGGGAAAAACACAGCTCTAATTTCAAGCCTCCTTTCTCTCCACACCTGCAGCAAGTTCTGTTTCTTCAGAGGTCTACAAGCATGAAAGAGCAAATGCGGGCTTTGACTCGGTCTGCCAGAAAGACGGATCACTAGTTCCCACATACATAGGGGAGGAAATAGTGTCACTATGTTGCAAAGGAGTAACACTCCTCCCTTGAAATTCTGCAGAGCATACTGGATGTGCTGCTAGTTGGACAGTCAGGTTTTTTCCCCAGGAACAGGACAGGCAGGACAATTTCTCTGCCATCTTCCATACCAGAACCCTGAACTCAGCAAGGCTGTAGTCCGGAAAACAAAGTTCAGTCACTTCCACAAGTACCTACCACTGACAGTCATGACAGATGATAAGAAGCAACTTCCTCTTATATAGAAGTCACATGTGAGGAAAGCAATTTTTAATGAACCTGGGAAATAGAGCTACACTTTCTAAAAGGCAACATTATGGCCAAGTCTCTCAGCCTCTTGAGCACATATTGAAGAACACTGAATACAAACAACTTCAGAAGAAAGAATTGGCTGCTCTAAACAAAATTACTTCAGAGCACTGTGCTGATTAACCTTAGGGAAGGGATGACGGCATCCATGCAAAGGTCTTTGATGTGCTTTTCACTCTCTTTAAAACGAATAAATCATTTTCCTCCTCACTTTACACAAAATTTCTCAAAGTTTAAAGGCCGTGTCCTTAAAGGCACAGTCCATGTGTTCAGTTTTTCAGTCAAGAAAGTGAACACGTGTGTAACACCAACCTTGGAAAAAACATCCCAACCCAACTAAAAACCCTCAGGAATTCACTGCAGCAAACATCATTGCATTCATACCACATCTATGACCACAGTACAATATAACCATCTGATTTTTTAAAAAAAGAGATTAGATCAACATCAAACATACTTCCCTCACAGCATGCTATTAAGGCAACAGTGTCCTATAATTTCACTTAGACACAGAAGTGCAGGTTCAGAACCACAAAAGTCAACACTCATGCCATGAACACCTCAAGTGCTGTATACAGATATACAATCACCACACAGCAAAATATAGTCAGTTCAATTATTAGCTGGGCTGCATGTTGTATTTGAGAGCACTGTGCCACAAATACAGAGATCAAGGAGAGGAGATAACATGGAAGATGGTTTTGCACAGAGGAAGAAAAGAAAAGAGTCCCTGTCTTCCCTGAGAGCAAGATCACACTGCTAACTAGAAATGAAGTGATGAGCAGAGGAAGGCGAGATTGGCTTTCCCTAAAGGGCTTCTCGCTGGCTAAAACCTTGTGTAAAATGTGGCAAAAGCACCCTGGGCCCAGGTGGATGGTGCCAGGCTCCCTGCACAGCATGTGCAGGCTGGGGCAGCTCTGGCTCCTGCCTGCACCAACCCTGAGCACACACCTCTGCGGCTACTTCTGCCTCCCGCTGCTCCCTGAGCACAACAGCACTGCAAACCCACAGCTCTGAAAATCCCAGAATCCGTATTATCCTGGGTAAGGCAGAGATTTTCAACACCAATCACACTCTTGAACAGCTATAAATATATATATTCATTTACATATATATGCAGCATGTTGTAACTTTTTTCTCCTTATCACCCAGATCTCCAAATTGCCTACACTCTGTGCTTCTGCAACAGGACAAGAGTGAAACCACTCAGTTTAATTTCCTAGTCATGCCTGAAATCTCAGCCACTAGTCATCAGAGTGAACATAAACCAACTAAGCAGGGCATAACAAAAAGTACTGCCACGTCCAATTAACCTTTGTTAGCACTTTGCAAATGGTTCTGAATAAGTGTAAGGGTTTGGTTTGATTTTTTCTTAAATTAGATACAGAGGGGATACTTTAGTTCGGTGATACCAAAGACATTTTTTCTCTTTACATTCCTTAACAGGTAACTAAATCCAGAGAATAATGGCAATTTCCACTCTGGGAAGACTTCAACTACATGCACTGAAAGAAGTTACCTATTTCTTATCAAAGATGACAAACTTGGTATCACTAGAAATCAACTGCATAGCTGTCCTACAGTACCTGTCCTATGGACTTTGCAAAACCACTATTTACATTAGCTTGGATAAAGAAATGTTTAGGAAACATCTCAGCTACATTCATGAGAACACTTTATATTTTTACATCTGTTTTACTGGCACACACTTAGTCTCATCTTGACTGTACAGTTCTCACACACACAGTTAATGCAGTGAATCAGCAATTATTTTTCTGGTGTCTCTAAGTGTCAAGATTAATTTCACTATCGCTGGTAATAAAATGGTTTCAAATGACATCTTTAATCAGTAAGTAAGAATGCACTCCTCCAATAGAGACAAGCTGTCACAAAAGGTCACCAAAATGTGACAGGATGGAAATTACGTTTGTAACTTCAACTGAAATGTTAATTCCTCTTTAAGTGTTTTCTGAACTATGTTCATATTTTAGAGTAAGGAGATGTAGGTCTGCAATGAAATTTCATTTTTAAACTACAGCATCTGTAAAAATTTGCTCTATAATCTCAAAAGGAAGTAGATACTTATATGCAAACAAGAATCTTTTGTGGTTTAACTTTCTACCACATGGTCAATCATCTGGTCTCTTTAACAACAAATTAACAAGAAAAGCTAGTATGAATAGAAACCATTTCACAACAGCAAGATTGTATTTTTGCCAAATACTAGTTTCAGAAAAACCTCTTTAAAGAATCATCCACCTTTGCTTCATCTCTTCCTTATATCTCAGAGCTACACCCCAAATCACTTAAGATTACATTTAAAAATGAGTCTAATTCAAACCACTCTTCTTTTAACCTGTAGTGGAGCTTGACTGTTTTCTCCTCACTGGCTGGTATTTTTAGATTAAATTGAAGAATAAATCCACAGATACACAAATGCCCATGCAATTGTCATTTACCTTGCAATTATGTGCAGAAATTTAGTTATTCTAGAGTGCTCTTGCTTTTACAATACTCTGTTTTGTAAAGCCATCAACACCTTTTGTACAAACAAGATGTAGTCTGTATGTGGTGTAAACACACGGTCTTATGGTTGTAAACACATTTGGAATGCACCTCAGCTAAAATACCCCTTGCCCAAACAGACCACTCTGTGCCTCTACAGGGTTCCCTTCAGTCTTACTCTAATCAGAATCAATTCCTGATTGTTAAAACAATGCTGAATAAAGGCTCTAATACATGCTTTGCCTGACATTGCAAGTAAAAGCAGCTATTTGCTAAATATGAACAACAGAGGAGAAATACCTTTGATTCAAAATCAAGCACTGACATCTCTCACAGCATGACACAGAATACCACTGTGAAGATCTAGTTCAGCCTCCTCTGCAGCTGGTTCCTCACTGCTCATGAACAAGTCTTCTTAGCCACAACACCTCTTTACAGAATTAAGGCTTTTCAATTTTTGCAGGCATAGTAAAAGCCCAAATCCCTTGCATTCAGATTAAAGAATTAGTAGGTTATACAATTCACGAGAAAAATGCTTAGAATTAGCATCCTTTGCAAAGCAAAGCTTTTAAGGTAAGAGGAAAATTTCATCAGGATGAGTTCTAGTACTCTAGTATCTGCTCTGGGAATGCAGTTCCAACATGCCCTGCTGTGCAAGGACACTGACTCATCTGTAAAGAAAGCAGAAGCACCCAGCTTCTAAGTTCAGGCTGCATGGCACCCTCTTAAAGGATTCTGGGTGAAGAATCCATCCCTACAGTCTGCCAAGACTTGAAAGTATCATAACACACATCTTCTCCCAGTTGTATCTGACAATTAGGCAACAGTACCTGACAATTTGCCTTCATTACCAGTTCACCTCTCTTGTGTATCTTGATTCTCTTCAAAAGATCAGGGCTTTTTTTCCATAGTTTGAATTGATATTTTGGTTCAGTAGCAAAACTATGAGAATGGTACATCTTTCTGGAAGCAAAACTTAATTTCTGCCCATCTTCCTAATACCTTAATTTTAATTTTACTTATTATTTATTATTATTGCCACCACTCTAAGTCCAACATGAAGAGGTTATCCCCAGTGGGGTGGGCACAACACCAGTACTATATACCTGAATACCCAGAGCACGTGAGAGATCTTTAGTTAACTCTCAAAGCCATAAACCAAAGTGATTTTATCTATAGACTGAAACAGAGCAACTGCAAGAAAGCTCCAAATCTACTGATTTGAAGTAGCAGTGGCAAATTCATTAGATACATTAAGCAGTGTTCCTAGAAACAAACAAACTCACGTTTTATTACTCAAATAGGAAGAAATTATACCCTTTTAGACACTGCCTAAAGGATTAAGGGGCTTTTAGAGATCCAGATTGTTTCACGTTAGAAAAGCTGAATCCAGAAAAAAAGGGTTTCCATGTTTTCTAACACACTCCCCAACAAGTTACATTTTCTCTAGGCCAATCCAAGAGCAGGAACACAACAGGTTCAGAGCATGCTTATACTCCTGGGGGAAAACAGCAAACATGTAGGTATTTCACAACAGAACACAAGTAAGAAGATTTGTTTTATCAGCTGAAAATCACCCAAAGAAATTCCTTAAAATGTATTCCAGCACAATACATAGTGAAGCACAGATCAGAGAGCTGCTGCTTGAAGACAGGAAAGCTTTTCAAGACACCACAGAGGTCCCAGGGAACAAATATAACAATGATTTTCAAAACATGATATGTTTAAACATTATTCCTAAGGAGACAGACACCACACGCACTACAAGACACGACATATGGCTTTGGACAATTTGGATATAAGCCAGTCTAAGTTAGAAGGTGACTGTTCTACCTTTTGCCATTAAACTCTTTTAGAAAAGTTTTCGCAAGCCTGCCTTTTACTTTCATTAATTACAGCTCTGCAAACCAGTCCATTGCCACAAAACCTCACCCAAAGTTTCTGGAATGTTTCTCNGTCACATCTGAGAGCCTAATTATTGTTCCTTCTTTCCGTTCCGTTTTGAAACGTAATCGTCCGGACTCTTCGTCATCATCCTCCTCTTCATCAGATTCTTCTTTTGTTTCTTCTTGAAGTTCCAGAGATCCAATTGCTGCCTAAATCACAAAATACAGAGGACACACAACATGAAAAATCTATTTTCTCGTGAGCAGTGTCAAAAGGCAAATCTTTATTTAAAGGCCCCTTTGAACAAATTTCGCTGGCATTACACTTTGTGCTCATGCATAATTCAGTGAACATTTAAGAGCTTGGTGAATTTTTTTTTAAATAGAAATATATGAACTATACAATACTTTATAAAGTAAAATCTATTTAGAAAATAAATTTTTCTGCAACATTTCAGGGAATATTGAAACTCCAGTTAGAACCTCCACTTGATTAGCAGCTACTTCTTCACATTTTAGCACTGAATTCACTAAGACACAAACCTGGGATACTGCCAGTTTCAAGTACTTCAAACAGTAAACCAATAGGGTCTTTTTTTTTTCCATTTTTTTTTAGAAAATATCAGTAGCTTGTTGTTAAAAAAACCTAACAAACACCAGCAAAAACCAGATAACCATGCATCTCAATCTCATTCCTCTAAGTATGCATAACTGTACTTGTCCTTACTTTTTCTATTCCTTGAATATTTTCTACTTTTAATTCAGCAATTGATGAAGAGAATGGAGAACAGTATTGAATAAAATTTGAAAATACTAAATCTGTATTCTGGAATGCTACTCCCTTTCCAGTTTTTTCTATAACAGAGAACATTTATTTAGATAATGTCCCAAATAAAAAGGGATCCCTCTCCTTCAAATTAATAGGGGAAAAAAAATCCATTTCATTTTCCTGTGCTGGCCTGATGAAAATAATGTTTCAGAATGTTACACAAGTTATATTTGATGTCAGCAGTTGAAAATTAGAAGTGTTCTAAGACAGCATGATTTTCCATAAAATTTTTCTGTTACTGTGTATTTGGTTATTTCTTGTACAAGCCCATTTACTCATTTCTTAGAATTAAAATGCATGTGTAGGCTCTATGCAAAGACTCCAACTACATTATAACTTTTATGCTGCTTGAGGACCAATTACTAAATGAGTGAAATCTAACACGCAAAAATGGTTTAAACTTCAAATTAACCAGATCAGTGCCGAAATTTATATGAAAAAAGCACAGCAAGTGTGACAGTCAGGCAGACACATATCAACTCACAAATCAAGAAAAAGAATTAATGGAATTAGTTGTGCAAGAGACTGCAAATTTCCTTATCCAGCAGCCCAACTTCATCCATAACAAAAAAAAAACGTGGGAAGCAAGACTAGAAACAGGATGATCTGGCAAGACACTTTCTGCTTTAAAAGACAGCACACCTTATGAACTCCAGCTCAAAGCTACTATAACTCTGGTCTGGTGAATAAATGATCTGTGTACTTAATTCCTGGGCTTTAATGGACTTCTGATCCCAAGTTATTTTCATTTAATCATCCCCTTATCTCAAAATGTTTTTTATCCATTCCTGGTAAACATCCAAGCACTACACTTTCTGACCTCACAAAAATGCTTTAAGACACAGCTAAGGAAGCAGCCAAAGCCTTATACTTCACAAATGTATTTGTTTTTATGTAACGATTTTATTAAAAAAAAAAAAAAGCTAAAATCAGACAGAATAGCAGACAAAAAGCCCGAAAACTTCAAGAGTGAAAGAGATATAAACCTCAAAAGCAAACCCAAATTGAGTACAATTGGTCTGATTAACATATCCATGTATAATCAAAACACCTCTGAGGACAGGCCGTTGAGACTCATGGAACAGAGGAGGGATGTTAGCAAGGAAAGAGATGCTAAGGTGGTTTAATAAAAACAAACAAGAGGGAAAGACAGGCTTAGCATTTTACTTTCAAAAGAGGGACTCTCAGAAGAGAAAGGAGTAGCAATATCCCTATTAAATCTATGGTTTTTAAGTACCACAAACCCCATAATTTTACTGTATCAATGCTTGTTTTTAGAAACTTTCCCTTCAGCATCAGGATTTGGAAGTCAGAACTGGAGCAGCTTTTTTGCAAGACATTGATCTCACTACACTGAGCCTCCTGTTTTACTTTAAAGCATAAGCCCCAGATATCCACTCTCTATGTCCATGCCCTTTAAAAGCTCTATTGGAATTACAGTTTTTATTAACCAAAGGCTGTTCTCAGTCTCATCTGTGAGTGCAAAACTTACTTGTGCAAGGCTCTATGTGTAGCTCAGACTTCAGCATCAGGACTAGAAAGTCTGATTAGAAAGAATCAGGACTATGCAGTCCGTGTTATCCTGAAAAGTTCTGCTATGTTTTAATGAAATGCTACAGAAAATACCTGTGGAAACTGTTGCCTTTTGACAACTACTCATTCTGGGGGAAAAAAAAAATCCATTCTAAAAAGAAAAGAATACAAGTTGTAACAGACTACAAGACAACTACTTACCTATACAACAATAAAAGCATTTCTCAAACTTTTCTAGAGTAGCACTATTCTGTTTCTAGCCATTTATACCAATTCTGCAGCCTTCTGGGTCTGACTCCCTTTATTCATCAGCATAATGTCATGCTATTAACAAACAACAGCCTTAAAAGCATTAAATATCAAAGACAAAAAAAAGAAAAATAAAAATCAAAGGAGTGGATGAAAAAGAAGGCACCAAGGAAAGGCAGTGCTGGAGGATGCTAACTGACCCATGTCCAAGTCTGATTACACGTGTTATTGAGGGATTTGTATTAGTTGCAATGGAGACACAAACATGTCTGACAGCCAACCATATGTTCTCTCCATACAGCTCCAGGAAAGGTTAGCTGAGCTGTGTAGGAGCACACACTCTTCCCCTGCAATTTGTCCAACAGTTGGAGCATGCAAGACTTCTAGATGAGCTTTTCCAATTTCCAGCCAAACAGGATGAGCAGTTTTGCCAAGACTATAGTATATAAAGGGATTTTATGTTTCAAAAAGACACAACTGCAGACACAGAATTAAGACATACTAGTACTTACAGGATTGCTTTTAATACTTGCTAATCATGAATATCTCTGCATGTACATACACGGTCCCTGAATGGCCACTTCAGGTCACTTGACTGGACTTGCCAGCCAAGGCTTCTGGCAGCTCTCCTCAAAGGGAGCTTTACATTTCCCATTTTGACACCTTGCACAAAGCCACCAAAGAGCTTTGCTGACCCTTACAAAGAAAAAGAACGACCTTTCTTCTACCACAAGGTCAGAGGTTCCTGCCATCCTCATTAAATAATTATGCCATAAATCCCAGTCCCTGACCAGAACTCCACGCTGGGCTATGAACCACTACTGAGAAAGAGTGAGTGCTCCTGCCCAGACAGCTCACCAGGCACCTGCAGCAGTGGTAGCAAACACAGCCCAAGGAAAGTAGGAAAAAACACTGCTCAGCATGATCCTCCCAAACATGTGAGTATCAAGTGTTCTGGACAGCTTTGTGGCAGAGATGTTGTAGAGGCTAAACCAGAAACTTTACAAAGGTGAAACAAAGATTTATTAAGTAGCCAGAAAATAGGCAGTGGAGGCATCTACTAGAGGCTAACACTAAAACAGTAGCAATTGCTCAGTCCTAGGGGAGGATCAAGAGATAAGAGGGCAGATAAGGGGATGTTACACCTATTCCAAGGGTATCTCAATTCCACAAATGAAAAATGGGACTAAAATAATAAACCTAAGTGCCTTTAAATATGTTTTAAAATTGGCTGCTTTGATTTGCACTCTTTTCATCACTTTCCTCCAGGCTGACAAGTAGTGTCTTCAAACTTGGACAAAAGTACTAAAATGCAGAAGTTTTGGCTACACACAGATGGAACAATTCAGACAGATGCATTGGCCTTTTTTTCCCCAAGCCTGTATTCTATCAAAAGAAAAGCAGTATGTAGGACATTTTTATGAAATGTTTTCTTGATTAAAGTCCTCTACATTTCTTATCACCATAACCCAAGACATGGTTTAAATTTATGCAATGACAAATCCCCTATCATACACTTCACAGATTAGTTCTGATATAAAACAAAGAAATCACAAATTCTAATTTCAGGAGGGTTTATTTTTATTTCATTTTCACATTCACATTTCACAGAAGTAATTAGTGATATTTTTCCTCTAAAAATATTTAGGACATGATGCCTCATGTGACTGTTCTACCACACCTATTTGCTGTTGAAATTTCTGGGTATTGAGTGGTTTTGCTTTGTACCTTAGAAATACAAAAGTATTTTCTGAACCACTGCTACATTTTTCAAGGAAGCTCCACAGAGAGTGTTATTTATTTAAAATCGAAGGTTCTAGACACTGTTTCAAGCACAAGCTTTACCTGCATTTTCCTCACACCTCCCACCTAGAGTGCCACTCCTAACAGGTGTCTAACTTCCCATATTCACTTGTTTCCTCCCATTATTTTCCAACTCCTCATCCAGTCAGCTTTTGTCTTGGTTTACAGAATTTCTTCATGCAATCTAATAAGAGGCTTTATTTGGTTTTAATGTGGGAACTGCATAAAATACAACACCAAACACTCTTCTCTGTCAGCTCTCTCTCAGTTGTTCACATGCCACATTTCAATCAGGAGATAATAATGCTATTTCTTTGCATCCATTACAGCTCCATTCTTGTGTTGCATTTTTCTACAGGAGAATGCCAACTTCAGCCTTGTTTACAAGGAACAAATGTTGAGATTTAAGGGAGAGTACTGTTATATAACACTCAAATAAAGAACACTTCAGAGCTGGAGGTGGCATCTAACCTTGCAATAAAAAGAATTGGATACTCTACAAAGGTTCTCTCTGTTAGTGGTATTCTCATTTAGAGAGTACAATTATGAGCCTGCTGCCAAATGTAAATAAGCTACATATTAAATAAGAACAGAATAAAAAGATGCTACTATTTTTGGGAAGAAAAACCTGTGGCAATCTGCAAACCATTAGAATAATGCCAGAATGTAGAGTAAGCAAATAAAGATGTGGCCAAAATGCTCACATTATATGATGAACAAATTCTGTAAAAGCTCTATTAAGAAAAACAATTAAAAACTGTCATTAATGGTACCTTTTGAATGAAAGGAATTTAATTTTGAATCGGATGAATTTAGACAACATCATTACAGAATTCTCAGTAGTTTGTACTCTAAAAATGAAGCTGTACTTTTTTAAGATCATGAGTTTGACAGTGAATCTCAGCTATGTATTTAATTTCACATGATGTGCATTGTGTCCATCATCTCAGACTGTGCCTGCAGAAAGCCCAAATGCATCACTCCACTTCCAAAATGCCAAAAAGAAAGTGTATATAATCCAGTGAATGAACAAAACGTGTTTAGACATTACACAATTCTTTCAAAGAGTAGATTTAATACTAGTGAAGTAGCAAATAACTACATTAAGGTTTATTTGGTACAAGATGTCATGCTTGCAACAGTGGAGGACTGAACAATGCAGGTGGCCCCTTTCAGTGCAGATCTCTGCCTACCAAGGAATGTTGTTTTACCAAAATAGGTTTGATACAACTAGACCATCACAGCACACCCACTTGTAAGAACATCATAGAGTAACACTGCTGTGTCTTTGAGGAATTAATTTCCTGATGAGTTAAAGCTCCAAAGAGGAAACACACTCTGACTACACTTCTCAGCAGGTAATCCATTCAACCCTATTTAATTAAGAACTGGAATAAAAGTAATATTAAAGCAGATTCCTGCTGGGGAAAGAAAAAAAATCCCCCATCAAAAACTTGCTGCAAATTAAAAACAGGTATGATACCTCTGTTCTGGGCTATAATCAGTGACTGTATATGTGGCAGTCTTTGGCATAAGCTTTCTCCTTGCAAAAGAAGGAACTCATTCTTTCTCCTAAGCAACAAAGTACAATAAACTTCACAGGAACTTCAGTCCCAACAAAACTCCTTTCGAAACAACAATCTAACCTTTGCCCTTCTAAAATACTGAACTTTCCATGCTCACACTCCCCCTCAAAGGGGGATACCCAAGAACTGTATTTACACTCCCAATGGCACAAGTGATCCGCCTGGAAAGTGAGGCCTCACAGCTATTAGAGATTTAACACACAGCATGCAGTATTACTGTCATTCTCCTACCCAAACAGGCCTCTGAAGTTACTAATGTTGAAGCCAAGACTAAATATGCACATTTTGGCCTATTCCTTATGGTTTTCATCCCAAGGGAGAAAGGGCATCTGATGTATCTGACAATACAGATGCTATTACAATTCATCTTATACAAAGAGTAATACGACCAATAATTCAACACTGGCAAAGTGCCTCAGTTCTTACTCTGTAATAGCTACAATTCTATGAAATCAATCTCTAAAAGAACTAGTTAAGTTTCCATTAAATTTACAACATACCTCTTCTGATTCATTTGCCATTGTCTGGGATTCTTCCAGCTCCTCATCAGCAGTATATTCTCCTTGTTCTTCCATTGCTTGCTCATTATATGATTGCATGTAATCTTCATCCTAAAGCAATAACACATGAAGGTGAAAAGACACAGGTAAACTGTACAGAATTGCAAACCCATGGAGAGGTGGGGTCTGGCTACATTGTTATGACTTCCAGACTTGAAGAAAGTATTGTCTCTATCAGAACTGTCAATTATAAGTGATATGACATATATACAGTACAATTAGCAAGGCTTTTAACTAGACCATAATTTCAATATCATCAAAACTAAAGCAGTTTTCACTCAGATACCAATGTTATAATAAAGATACCATCTAATACTGTTTGCTCCAACTTCTTCTATACATCTACATCCCCCATTTACAAATTCATGAAGCAAACACCGTAGTCCTTTCTTACCAAAGAAAACATGTGCCTATGCACATATACATTAAAAATCAGATTTTACCCAATAAGAATATAAACATTCTTAAAACACTCTGCAAGCACCTACATATGAGCAGGTTCAACTGCGAAAAATTATGAACGTAAAACAAGAGCAAAAGCTTTCCTAAGTAAGTTTGCTTGTATTTTAAAACACCTCACTGATCACATACAGTTTTAATTAAGATTAAATCACTTCACTAGCAATTAAAGCCAGTGCATGTTCTCTAATACGCTGCTTAAATTATATTGAATTATGCAGGTGACATTTTCTGAACTAACCTCCAATCTCTTTATTCAGGTTTAGACAGTTCTCAGTTACAAAAAGGATGAACGAGCAGGACATCAATCACTTTGGGATATTAGCACCTTAAAGATGTCTTTAGCAGGTCAATAATCTTTTCACCTTCGAAGGACTTTATCAGATCTTGTCTAAAGCCTGGATAAAAGCTTTTGCATTAAGTACTTCTAACAATTGGCAGTGTATCTCCACCACACAAAGCTGTTTTCTTCCTTAAGGATACAATCCTCAAGGTCATGATTCTCAACTGCCTTCCCGCATGACAAAGGAGCATTACCTACCGCCAAACAAGCTGTCAACACAAACTTTGTCACAGCCTAGATAAAGAAACTGGCAGACAGTGATAATAGGTCTAATTTCCCCTCCTCCCTAGGGAGGCAAACAGATTTTAAATCAGTCTAAAACCCTATGCACGCAAAGCAATGTTATCTTTGAAGATACAATAGAAAGAAACTCACTGGAAATTCATCGAGGGGTTCATTGATTTCAAGGTCTAGCACTTCATCTTCTTCTCCAGGCTCTTCCCCATATTCTATTTGGTCTTCTGTCAGTTCAGGATCATTGCCTTCATAATGTCCTTCCTCTGCATACTCTGAAGCATATTCTTCAGGTGCTTCAGATTTGTCATAACCAATTTCATCTTCCCCTTGGTCGTACTCAGACTCATGTTCTAGTGATGGATCATTGATGGACTCAGAGATTTCATATGATGCCAGCATGCCAGATGTGGTATTGAGGCTCACCGTGACACCTGGAGAGCTGGGGGATGGGGGGGATTCAGAGGTTGGAGTGTAACAGTCAACTACTCACAAAGATTTAACAAAACAAAGCCAACAAACATAAGTTCTCTAAGTTGGTGGACAGAATTATACCCCATACACTATTTGACTGCATGCCATGTTCTCACAATGCATACTGTACTGCAGCTTATCACCAGCTGCAGGCTATTTGACCAGGGGAATCAAACGGACCAGATGGTTTAGCAGGTCAAACTGGCAAAAGTCCTGCTTTGTCACCAAAGCAGACTGGGTTCAATTTTAATTCCAAGACTAACAAAAAATACACAAAATTGCTATAACTGCATCTGTTTTCCCAATCTTTCAGAATATTCTAGTAAAATATTTTTTACTAAATGTATTCACGTTGTTCATTCTTGATTATCTTGAATTCAAAGTTACATTTTTATGACAGATTTAATGTTCTACTTAATATAAAATACATAGTCAATAACTGCAATTTAAATGCCCGAGACATTCTTAACTTAGTAACAGCACTGGCACAGACACTGAAAAAAAACAATCAATACAAAAACTGACACATTTATAATCTGCAGGCAAAGCAAAGCTCAGAATTTACTGTTTACAACAGCTAGTGCCATCAACACATAAAAAAGCAACTAACCAACTGCAGACAAGTTAGAAAAGCAGAGGGGAGGAAGCTCTTCTTGATTTCAGGGCTCAGGGTATAATGAAAATAAAGATATTTTTATTTTTTTTTAAGTAACAGTCCTATTATTCACCATTTTCCTACATTTGGGAGAAAAAGATCCAGGCAGCTCTGAGCTATTTGCATCTATAAGACAGGGAAGATTTAACACAAAAATGAAGACATTATGCAGGATTATCATTATCCTCCCAACTACAGAAGCATGAGGTTGAATGAAAATAGAAGGAAAAGGGAAAGGTTCTCACTCTCTGCCAATAGAACTGCTAAAAATGCAAAACTTGTCTACAGAAACCGGCTTCCACTGAGCAACACTATCACACTTCAGATACTTTCTTATCACTCATGTGGTTACATAGCCACTCCTGCTGCCCAGGGGTCTCAGGGAGGATACACAGTGAAGTGACAGCAAGGACCAACAGGGATTCCCTCTTTTGAAGGGAATAGTCCAACCCTCACTACTGCAGGAAGGAAAACAACAGCCAATGGACAGCTGGATGGTTGGAGCATTTTATCACACCACCATCAGTCCAATACAATGACAGGACTCCTTATACTACTTTAGGCTAAACATAGGAGATCTCTGAGATATAAATATATCAATGCATGTTATATATACATTCATACCCCTTCAGATGGCATGACCTGCACAGCACGCAACAAGTAAAGAAAAAGCTGGAAAAACACACAGGCCATTAAAAGCAGCAGTGGTATTGCATCACTTTGGCATCACAAGCATCTTCCCCCTGCATCAGTCCAGCTTGAAAAGTAAAAATGACAAGACACTCATTTTGAGTTGTGATGCCCATAACTCAGCTGTGGAGCTGTAGCACCACAGAGTATTCACAGGGCAGGATCCTCAGTGAACTCCCGTGGAAGTACCTGCTCCAGGCTATAAACTCTGTTACAAGTTTTCTGCTGTGTAATTGTACACAAACAATTAAGCCACAAATCAAGCCTCGCCAAGTGTGCAATTCCCCTCCTCAGGGTCTTAGAAGGCAAGATATTTTTAAAAGAAAGACGGCAGAAAAGGACTTCACAGGAGAAGGAAGCTCACAACAATACTGAGGCTGCAATTTCTGAGATTGAAATAACCAAAAATAATGTTATTGATATGCAAATAATGCTACTGAGTACATTAGATATACATCACCAAGTAACTGGCTAAGTAAAAACCAAAACCATTTTAAGCATGTAACAATAACTTTAGTTTAGCAGTTATCAGTAATCAGTAGTAGTAGCCATTAGTAGCTTTGAGTTATCCAAAACAAGATTTAGGAAAGAAATACCGAAATTCTTGTTCCTCTTCATTGTCACTTTGCAGAAGATCGTCATTCAGCTCTTCATCTGACAAGTCTGATTGATTCTAGGTTTCAGAAAAAGTCAATCATAAATATAAAAGATATAAACTTTCAACTAATTAAACTACTGAAAGTTCTGAATATTAAGTATTTTTTTATGAAAAACACATCTCAGACTAAGACCATACCTTCAAGGAAATGACCTAATTTGTTAAGAAAAAAAACCCACAAGACAACAAATCTTAAAATACATCTTTGGTAGTCTAATGGAAATTTAAAGAACTCAAATTTGCCTATCTATCGACATTTTTCACTGCTGCATTCTCAAATACAGCCAAAGATGACAACTCGCTTAAGACCAGGAAGGAAAAAAGCTCTAGTTCATGGCCTTGTGACACTGATGCATTAGCAAGTCAAGAAAATGCATGAAGTTACTTTTAAGTTCTAGAGAGCAAAGATACAGACTGGAGAAAAGGATGTAAAGTTGTTTCATTTATTTTTTTTTTAATAATTACCCACTCAGAAGAGATATCTGCAGATTTGCTAACCAACATTTCCAGCCCCTTAAATAAGAGGCAGAAAGGTTATACAAAGGTAGATTTATCTAGAAGTATTGGGATGAGATTAAGTAGAAGGAAGTTTAGCATAAATAGTTCAGGGAAAACTTTCTGAGAAATGTATTTTTACCCCACCATATGTGTCCATACCCACAGATACTGCCCTGTAACACTGCAAACCGAAAAGAATAGAAAAAGCACAAGAAAAAATAATACTTTGGAGAATCTAGTATTAGCTAGTATTCACACAGATAATTTCATATTTTTTAATATAAGCAAGCAGCTTTATCAACTAGCATTCCAATTACGAAGATATATACAATGTTAACTGCTTATGTTTTTGATAACTGCATAACACACATTTGCAATCCCTATAACCTTGGAATTTTATTTTCTTTCTTAAACCCAGTACATGAGACTAAGGAACTTCCTATCTTTAATAGGGAATACTTACAGAATAGTTTCAAGAAGCTTATTTGCAACAAATAAACTGTGGTTATAGAAAACTACATCAAATGAAACTCAACTCTTAAGAGATCTGGGTTTCTTAACAAACCTATTAATCTCCAACCAAACCTTAAAAACTACTTTCTAAATGAGTTCATTCAGCAGATAAAATATAAAAAGAGGTCACTAGCCAGTTTGATTTTCCAAACAGGAATCCTGTCTTCTCCTGCAGATATCTGGCAAACCCAAACATACATTTAGTTCTTTTCACAGAGTTCAGCATTGGAAATGGTTATCAGCATGAGGGGTCTATAGCAGACATGGTGAGAACTTGTTTGTGTTATCCAGTTCCAGCTGCTCCCATGTTTTTCCCCTCACTCTAAAAGGGAAAATCCTCCACCTATTCATCAGACAACTCAATAGCAGATTGTGCACACTGAGTGTAATCTTTAACAGACATCACTGATTCCTTTTTTATTTACTCTCTGGTAAATACTGCTGGTATTTTGACAAGTAATTTTTAATAGCCAGGAAATCGGCACTTGCATTCAATTCTCCAACATGCTAATCAGCACTCAGGAGGGCTCATTGTTTTTTGGGGTTTTTTGTTTGGTTTTTTGGGGGTTGGGTTTTTTTTGGTGTTTTGTGGGGGTTTTTTGTTGTTGTTTTTTGGGTTTTTTTGTTGTTTTGTTTTTGTTTGTTTGTTTGGGGGTTTTTTTTGTTGTTGTTGGGGTTTTTTTCCTTTTTTTTTTAATTGTTAAATCAATATGAGCTACAGGGAAATTCATTTTGAGAACCATCTCCTGTTTGGACTGTGTGTTATGAGAAGAAATACTATCTCAGAAAAAAGTAGTTTTTCTAAAAGTTGTATTTTAAAAAGCCTCACCTGGAGGTTTTTCACAAAAGGAAACACAACCCTGGGTGCAGAGAGCTCTGGCAATAGGGCAGAGCTCAGGTATCTGTGGCTGTCAGGCTTTCGGGAGGTGACCGTAAAATACATGAGGTCAAACCAAACACCTGAAGTGGGTAAGTTGAACAACATTCACATTTTAATATCTGCAACAATTCACTTTAAAGCACATTTCTTACCTTCTTTCCAGTTAGCAAGTCCTCTCCAAGCAAGTCATCATCAAGTTCACTGGAAAACAGTACAAAATTTAAGAAGCTGAACCTTAGAAAACAGAAACAAACACCTTACAGGGTACATGCCTTAAAAAACTGACTTGAGGAGAATTGCTACAAAGCCTGAACAAACCCTTTCTTTTAGCAAAGCATTCAAGAAAAACAGATACCTATTTTCAGTGAAACAACAGACCATACATATTACCTCTGCTGTTGCACAGTCATTTCATTTCCACATGCTCTCCCTTCCATATCTCTACAACCAAACAGAGCACAATAACCCAGCCAAAATGCAGGCACAGCCAGATAAAAGCCAGGTCCCCATTATTCTAGATCCTACATTTCAGGGCCATTTTGTCCAAACAGCTAATTTCCAGCTCCCCAGGGAGGAAGCAAGTGAGAGTGGGCAAAACTCAGTCTACAGGTCACCATGTGGCCCAAGACAGACCTGAGCAAGAAGGCTGGGAGGTCAGCTGGCTTGGGAGCCTGGATCTTCCCTAAAAGTCAGGCTTAGGCCTAAATTTTCCCTAAATACTTTACTGCCTCCTTGTCAAGCTGAGGGTAAGGTCAAACAGACACCTACAGGGTGACAAAATCAAATGCATGTTTCACCACTTTTATACTCATGCCCAAGAATTCAGGAAGCACAGAAATACCTGGCTTACAAAACTTCTGCCATCACGTAGCAACTGTCCCATAAATAAGATATAACACAAAGAACTACACTCCAGATTAGCTGAACTTCAGAACAACTGATTCATCTCATTCCTCTTCCTTCAGTGAAAAAATTATCTAGTGGCAGGAATAAACAGATTCGCCTGTTCTATAATAAACAGTTGTTATTGACAAATGTATGTAGTAGAATATCCATGTCAATACTTAAATGAGATGCCAGTGCATTGAAATATGAGCTGCTATTTGACACTATTTCTTCCTGTATACCTTAAAAAACAAAAACCCCAAACCAAACCAACAAAACCACCATGCCTTAGATACTACATAAGAACAAAATTCTCCGAAATGAGAATGTGCTATAGGAACAGAATTTCTGTAAGAGTTCCTTAGGACTGTATGGTAAATACTTGAAAATGGGGAGGCACTTCCAAGACCTAAATAACTGCTAAGAGTTGCTTTTGCAGATGGATATGTCTCTTTGAGAGCTGATTACTGTACAGATAACATGGGGGTGGAAAGGGGGAATAAAAATCTTGTGGGCTAGGAAAGAACAGATGATACACCAAATCAGCCCTAAATAGGACATTATTATCAGTACACGGAATTTATCCATGGTTACTGATCTCAAATATTTCCAGGAATGACTGAACATTAACAAATGGCAATTGTTTTGTGCTCACCTGTAATATTAAACAAAAATTGGGACATAAGACATATGACACGTTCCAAAGAGTAAACTGACTAGAATTTAAGCCCTTTATTTCAGAGACAGGAAACTCTACCTAACAGAAATGGTTGCAGAAGCATTTCCTACTTCAATTTTGTCTCTAAAAAATCACTAATCTCTTCAACTGCCAGTAACCTGACAAATGCACCAAAGGGTTTGAAAATATTTCCCAGCACCATGGTCCACCACTGACAGCTTTTAATAAAACTGCACTAGAGAAATTCCAAAGGATGGCAAGAGTGTTACAGCAGCACTCGAAGACAAAAAACAAGTAAGACATTCAGACTAAGAAAAGGAACGGAAAAGAAAGTAAAAGATGAAATTAGTTTTCTAAACATAGGGATATTAAACATGTTACTGAAAAACATCCTCGATGTGATTGTTTAGAAAAAGATTAACATTTGATGAATAGAAATAACTGCAAACATATTCTAGATTTTTGAAGCTTTGCCTTATTGCTTGGCAGTCAAAAAAATTGGCACTAGCATATAAATGAAGCTTATATCAGAAACAAAAGTCTTTACAGGATGCCGTCCAAAACCTCTAAAAATATTCAATGTTATTCAGTAGTTTCGTTAATGAATTAAAAGAAGAAAAATGACCATAACTTTTTGAATAAACAAAGTAACAGTGAAAAGCCTGCACGGTAAAGCTGTACTATCTCAAGGTTTCTAAAACAGCCATATCTGAAGTTCTCTCTCAGAAAGAGGACCAGAAGTACTAAATCCCACCATTAAAAAAATCAAAACAAACTAAGAAACACAAAGCAGGTAAAACAAAGATACTAAAAGATCTCAGACTAGCTGACAAAAACAGACAAAAATGAATGGTTGCAATTTGCTACCACACTAAGCCACATAAAATAATCTGACCTGGAATACAAGTGCACATCTGTGATAGTTTCACAGTCACTTCAGCCTCACTATCATCAAGACACAAAAGTTTCCAAATCACAGTACTAGGAAATTTTGGGTTAAGGTAATATAAGAGTCCACTGGTTTCACAAGAAACAGACCCATTTCCTTACATTGCCTCAACTTCCAATACCTAACATTCCCTTCATTGAATAAATTCAGCTCACCAAATAAGGACAATAATAATAAAAAAGACAGACAACAACCAGTGGAAAGTTTTCTGACAGCATAGAGAAATGAGCAACCTCAGAAGGGTCAGAACAAGTGAATTTGAGCAAAAGTCAACTACTAAATCATTCCTGTCATCTCGAAGGAAAGCACCAGAAATGCAGGTTTTTTTCCAAACCCAAGCTTTGGGTTACCTAAAGAAATACATATATAAATGAACACCCTGTGATAAAGACGTCAGAGTGGCCCTCTCTGGCCTCCAATTTCATGAACATGCCTCATTAAACATGAGCAGCAGCAAGGATATAAATGTTTCAGGAAAAGAACCTGTGAAAAAATGTAATGGGAAAAATTCTCCAAGAGCAATGTTACATTTGTATCCCAAATTACTGGGGCCTTCCAACTATCAGTTATCACCTCCAGTGTTTGAGAAAGGACAGATATCTGAAAATTCAAAATTATTTAAATAACTGGGGGATGTGACTCAGTCAAGTAACAACAAAGTAAGAGCTGATGGTTGATCACGATGTGTGACTAACAGCAGAACTCCAGCTCCCCCCAAAACAATACTTAGGTTGCAAAACAAAGCATGAAGGATTAAAACACCCCAAGACTACTGTGTTCATTCAACCTTTTTTCCATCTTCAATAAACTGTCCTGTACTGAATTAGGCCAGTAGGTTAAAACTTTAAGCAATTACATCAGGCAACAACATATCCACGTACAGCATTTGTAATTGCCAAGACACTCACAGAACTTAACACTTCCAAATACAGCTTGGCAATCTGAAAAGAATAATAATATTTAAAAAACAATATTCCAACACATGCAAATAATATTCTACTCGATATAGTTGTAACAAAAAAAATTCTGAAATTATGAAGCTCTGGAATCTTCTGCTCTGCACCTGGAACCACTTCTCTTACAATTTCAGTAAGCTGCAGAACTGCATTTTTGATATTTATCTTAAGTTATATGCAGGTAATAATAAATACATAAAGTAAAACTTTTTCCTAAAACTGAATCCTTGTGTGCTTCAGCTTAGGGAAAATACTCTAAAACCTCTGTCAAGTCCTATTAAAAACAGCTTTGCTGCAGGAAGTTTACCACTGGGAATAACTTCTGATGCAATTGGTTGCTTGACTCATCCAAATTTTCTGCAGTGATGAGTAGGACAGCTAAACCCAAATGTGACCAGTCAGCATCTAAAGAGTCCACCTATTCACACCACAAAGTCAGCAAAGGCAAAAGGTTCAAAAAACATTCTAATACAAAACATTTTGCTTTCAACACTTATTTTAGGGTTTCTGAATACCCAGACCTGGGACTGGGAGGCAGCACAGTACAGTGACTCAGCCTGAACAAGTTATTTTAATTCCATTCTCAAACCAGAGCAGCTCCATAGTGCAGTTCACCATCCAACCCCCTAACAGCTGTACTGGCTTGACAGAGAGCAGAGACTCCCCACCAGCAAACAGGAGAACACTCTGTAAACTGGAGCTACTGTCCAAATTCCTTCGTCACACACTTGCCTCCTGGAGCAATGAAAACTACCCACTTAACCTAGCAGAAAAGCATGGAAGAGGAAACTAATCCCTCTGGAATGACAATAATTGTAGAGCAGTTGATTCACTCCAAGGGCTCAGCTGAGTGGAAAACTACTTAGAGTAAAACTTGTTTACTACAATCGTTTGAGTGATTATTACAGCAGATAACAATCTATTTGGAATGGGTTGTTCTTTTTTGCCTTTTACACTGAAAACCACTGGCAAAGTCTGAACAAATTTATTACTAAAAAGGCAACATAGAAAAATAACACAAATTAGTGAAAAGCTCCCCCAGAAAGAATAGACCAGTCTAGCCAGCAGCTTGATTCCTTTCCCAGCCAGATTCTTTTCACATAAAAACCCACACTTATTCTCCCACCAAAAAATGCAAGTGCACACACACTTCTAAATCTTTACAAGCCACATTGTTTAAGAAGCCTGTACCTAAGCTCTAGTACTCTTCTCCAATGTAAAACTGAAAGTAGGACTCTGAGGTTAAGGATTTAAACATCTAATTAAAAAAAATTTAAAAATTAACTTGAGCAAATTCAAGTACTAGCAAATTCTAACTATTTAAACCACCAAGATCTACTACATATTTAAAAGGAAAACCAAGACATTAATTGCAAAATTGCACACCACAAATACTTTGTATTTATCCAATTTTAAATGGTATCTATTCACAGTGCTCTACATTCCTCAAGGCAAGTACATGTTTGGCAGATCCAGCATCGGCTGACACACGCAAAACAACCAATGTTGCCCGTAAACAAAGACACAAACCAACAGAGTGCCGGTTTATGCAGTGCTTTATTCAGGGCCCGGGAACCTGCGGACTCACTTCCCAAGTCAGGATTCCAAAGACCCTCGTTCTCAGTTCAGCTTTTATACACAAACAAGTTTACATGCAGTTTCCACAGCAAACCAGGTACAGTTACAAACAAGCTCATACTTCATACTGATAACAATTAATAATCGTCTACTCTATTCATAAATCTGTTTAGGTTGTCTTACTCCTAGAAACTGTTTAACAGACCCTTACCACATCCAAGGTAACAAATCATTATATACATGCTTGACTAAATCCTTTGATTATTGTTTCCACTTCTTCAGCACAACACTCCATGCTCGCAAACAAGGTTGCTAACTTACTACTGTAGAGTGTTGCTTTCTAGGCCTACTCTCTTATGAAGCCCTAGCCATTCTACTACTAAATTTAAATTGCTCTGTAACACCAACATCTTCATTAGTATCTGAATGTGCACAGCTCTAAATGTTAGAACACAAAATGCCAGAATGGGAAAACAGAGCAATGCAATTCAGCACACAGAAACTGAACATGAAAATATTCTACCTACCTGTCCCAGTCGTCATCTCCTGCTCTTCTTCTCCAAGACCTTTCTGCACCAGGCTTATCAAACTGATCAAAGTCATCATCTGTAAAGAAGGTGATCACGTTAAATAATTCTTACTGAAATGAGAGGTTTCCAAAGCAACCACACAGATGGGATTTTATGGGTGGGTGTGGGGGGGTGTGTGTTGTTCAGAAGATGCAAAAATACCTTTTTCTACCTTCCAAGTTAACATGAAGTAAAAGCAGACAAATACCCAACACAGAATCACAGAATCGTTAAGGTTGCAAAAGACCTTTCAGATCACCAAGTCCAACTGTCAACCCAGCACCACCACCATGTTCACCATTAAATCACATCCTCAAGTGTCACATCTACACGTTATCTAAACCCTTCCAGGGATGGTGAATCCACCACTTTCCTGGGCAGCCTGTTCCAATGCTTTACAACCCTTTGTGAATTTTTTTTTTCCTAATACCTAATCCAAACATTCCCTGGCACAACTTGAGGCCATTTCCTTACCTAATCCAAACATTCCCTGGCACAACTTGAGGCCATTTCCTTACCTAATACCTAATCCAAACATTCCCTGGCACAACTTGAGGCCATTTCCTTACCTAATCCAAACATTCCCTGGCACAACTTGAGGCCATTTCCTTGTCCTGTCCCTTGCTAACTGGGAGAAAGGACTGACCACCTGGCTACAACCTCCTTTCAGGGAGTTGTAGAGAGCAAGAGGGTCTCCCCTGAGCCTCCTTTTCTCCAGACCAAACACCCCTTGTTCACTCAGATGCTCCTCACAGGATTTGTGCTCCAGACCATTCACCAGCTCCACTGCCCTTCTCTGGATTTGTTCCAGCACTTTAATGTCTTTCTTCCCATGAGGGGCCCAAAACTGAACACAGGACTTGAGATGTGGCCTCACCAGTGCCGAGTACAGGGGGATGATGATGGCTCTCATCCTGCTGGCTACACACACAAGCCAGGATGCCACTGGCCTTCTTGGCCACCTGGGCACACTCCTGGCTCGTGTTCAGCCACTGTCAACCAACACCCCCATGTTTCAAGAATAAAATAAAAAAATATACTACAGAGCTTTCCCTCTTCTCACTCTTGAGGTGAAGATTACCCAAGGAAAAGATAGAGTATGAGACAAACCACTGGAAAATTTTGCCAATGAAGGTCATTCCATAGACAGGAGCTTCCCAGAAATGCACAAAACTGAGATGCAATGGAGGTGAAGGAAACAATGTCTATGAAATCTCTGCTTGCCTTGTGGGCCACAAGCTCATCCACTACACTGAACTTGCAAAGGGAGTAAACCTCAGGTCAGCACAAGGTAGGTCAGTACCAGTAGCCCAAAACAGAAGAGGGCAGTCAGGTGTAATCAATTATCTCAACTGGGGCAGTAAAACCACTACAAGTCACTGAAGCAGGTTACACTGTGCACCTAAGCAGGCACCTGCCTTCCCAGAAAAAAACGGTGCTCCATATTTCTCTCAACAAGTACCCTTAATTTAGCCCACCAAATCATCTTCCATAGCTTAGTTCACAAATTAATATTTTGCTACTTAAAAATATTAAAGCTTCCATTTATCTGCAGAGGAAATGCAAAGGTCATCTGCTCTGTACAGACATCATGTCTTGTCATCTGTGAACTGGAAGCACATACCCTCAGAAATACTGAACCCTCGCTCTCCCACCCTCTGCCTACAGCCTGACAGAGAATGTACACCTGGATTCACTCTCTTTTCACACACTTCAATGACTTCGGTAAGACTCAAACAAACCAGCACATAGAAGTTTTGCTCAACACAGGGAAAGCTGCTGCAGTTTAATGGTCTGCAAAATACAGAGGTTGAGCAATCCTGTCCCTGCAGTCTGACAGTCTGAACTGGTGATCACTAAGATGCCATTCATCCTCCTGACTCTGTTTGCATTCAACTCTGACCAAGTACAATGCCAAGGAACAACTGTTTCATTCGACTGGGTTTTCTGTGTTTGTTTGGCTTCTTAAATAAACCTTCAAAACCAAATCTGTCTTCAGCTCTTTAAACTCAACCCAGTATCCTTTAGTGAATATTCCCCACATGCAATGATAAACCTATTCACTTTTCACTTTATTATCAAAATACAGAAGTTTGAAAGGAGGTAGAACATTAAAAAGAGAAAATTCAGATCTTGCAACATCACTAAATGAAGAACTTTCAAATCAGAAATTTCAATCAAAAATAGCTATGAAAGTAAGACTCCTCAGTACAAATTATCATGTAACATGAGTCAAGTGTGGTAACTCTTCTGTTTTGAAACCAACCAAGGAAGAAATAATTCCCCTTGATCAAGTTCTCCCCTTTACTATTGACAGGTAAGTTTAGATTTTAACTCCTTTTCTATATTTAAACTAATTTACCTGGGCTAACACAATTGAATCAATTGCTTTACATTTCTCTGCTTAAACATCTACATATTACAACCTCTTTCTATTCCAATTCCTATTTCACCCACAGGGGAAAGCCAGACAAATACACAAGCATTTCCCATCTTCCTCTTGAATGCTAAATTATCCAATTTTATGGTCTCTGGGAAAAAAAAAAAAAAGAGAGGAGGGGGGAAAAAAAAAAAGTCACCTTGCTGTCCTTATGGTCATTCAAAACCATGCTGCAGTGACTGTTTTAGTGCATTGACATTTTAAGGGCACAAATATCCTGTTCTGTCACTGTTCTTACAGCTGGATTGCAGTAATCCACTGACTTGATGTAATCACTGCCAATGATTATTTTTTGAGGTAATGCACCTGATTTGGCAGCACCCCAAATTACAAGTGTCCACATATTGATTAACACAGCTCAAGACAATGACAAATCAGGAAGACTAACTTTCTTTTAAGCTATGCCTGTTTACTTTCAAGACATATTTTTTCATGCCAGGCACCATATTAGAACTAGGGAGCTGTGCTATAAACCAATCTCAGCTCTTGGTACACAATTTTTTCAAACAGACCTTCACATCAGCTAGGTTTAAATCTAGACAACATGAAGTTACACACCACACCCTTCTTCTGTTAAAATCTCTCCACAGCAAAAAGAAATACTTTTCAGTACAATTCATAGTAGTTTTGCAGGGCAGATATCTAATTCACAGCCATAGAAGCCTTTCAACCTGTTATTACTGCTAGTGAAGAAACAATGTTAAAAGA
Organism: Lepidothrix coronata; assembly: GCF_001604755.1. Classification (NCBI taxonomy): domain Eukaryota; kingdom Metazoa; phylum Chordata; class Aves; order Passeriformes; family Pipridae; genus Lepidothrix; species Lepidothrix coronata. Next base: position 246,981 of record NW_016690254.1, on the reverse strand, counting down.
GGGTCCAAGTTCCTGGCAAATTTCTAATGTGGACCTGAACCCCCACCACTCAGGCAACATCATGAACCTCCTGCTCTTCCAATCACTCCCGATTTCTCACATCCTATCCCTTATTTATGAGCAGCTTCTACCAAAATTCAAAGCTGAATTACATCCAGCAAAGCCCTTTTCACAAGTCCCCTCCAGTAGGATGCATAAAAACCCCTCAAGAATGACTGGTCAATCTGTGTGTGGTGACTGCAGCTTGCAAGAACTGCTCCACATGTGTCCTCACTGCCTCCCTGTTCTCATCTCCTCTCCCTGTCTCAACACCCGTGATATAAAGATCTTCGGGACAGAAGGAGACAGCTTTTCTTTTTTATGCTCATTTGTTCTGTGACAGCTGACACTGACAATGAGTGTTACAAATTATGCCACTTCAACATTAAGGAGCACAAAGCAGGTTGTAGCTTTCCTTTAGAAAAGGAGGTGACAACAGTCACACATCTGCAAATAGCATTCCTTGCCAGCTTCATCACTTGTGAGACAATAAGCACTGCACTGGACACAGACCTTGCAGCTGCAGTGCAATGTGATACTTAATAGACATCCTGAGGCATCATTTTTTTTCTCCATTTCTGAAACCACACAGACTTTCATTTTATTTCTACCTGTTTAGGCAATAACATTGAAAAACACCAGTAAACAACAATCAGCATAACATCTATAGATGTTTCTCCTTGAGAAACTTGTAAATCAATGTTTGCGCCAAGGGTGGTTAAATGCCTGTAAAACATTAACTTGTACACAAATAAGAACACTCAGCATCAGCAGGGCACAAAACCACTGAGAGCAACAGCCAAAGATTAATTTTTTATTAAAATTCTCAGTACTACTGCGTGGGAGATGAGAAGAAAAAAAAAGTTGAGGGTGTGAATCCATGAACATAAGCTTTTAAAGCATAAAAATGTCTATTGGAGGAGTTGGAGGAGGTTCTCTATTTCTTCCAGTGGTCTCAGTGCACCATACACAGCAACTGTTGCTAAGACACGTGAGGCACTGGCTACAGCTCCTCCCTCCAACTCTAGCTCTCCTGGCAAAGCTCACCAAGATGATGTTTGTGCATCGGCTGGGTACCAACTGGAAGAGCCTGACAGGTGATCACTAAACACATTAAGCCCCTCTCTAAGGTGGAACTAGAAAGTTAAAACAAACAAACAAACCCAAACCAACAAAAAAACCAACCAAACACAACCTATCAAATACCAGAAAAGCATTAACTGAATAAGCAAAGAGAACAGGCCAGTTATAGAGGAAAAAAAACTCAAATAATCCACCACTTGGTTCTTCCAACTGCAGTTCTAAGAAAACCACCATGATCAAAGTGGCACAGAAGTTTCAGGATGCTGCAGAGACGGACTAAAGCTGTTTTGTTAGACCAGCCTGCCTTGCAAGGCTCTGACCAGCTGTGAACCAGAATAAGCACAAAGACAGCCAAACACACTTGGGCCCCAAATTAAAGGTTCCTATTTTCTTTATACTTACCCTGGCATAGCACCAGCAATACTGCAAGTTGTTCTACACAGCTTATGTTCTGGTTTTATGATATATGCTTAGAACTTGTATCTTTTTTTCCTGGTCAATAAGAACAAATCATCCACTCTAGAAATTCACAAAACACAAGCCTCACTTCCTCTTTGGCTATGCTGATGGCAGTTTCTAACTCTGTGGACACCCTTTCAATAAAACCTTCACTAATTTTTCTTTGTAAAATGGAAGTCTTAAGCTACACAGTCAGTCTCACAAGCGTAGGAGGTGAATCAGCAGGAACACTGCAGAGCTCTTAACATCATAAAATGTTACTAACATAGCCTAAAAAGGTAGTCCCACATAGCAACTGTTGCTAAGATTGGAGTATTTTACTGCAATGAGATGACCGAGACTTCTAGACAAGGGAAAACATTTGATGACTGCATTGTTGGTCTTCCCTGAAATCCACCTGAAAGTTTCCCAGAACACCAACCACATTCTGCTTCAAACCTTAGCAGTTCCAAATTTTGTGGTTTGGTTCATTTCAATATTACACTATCATGAACATAAAACATGCAATAAATTTTAGGCACTGAAAAAGCATTGAAGATTTCTCCTTATCCAAAACAAGCTGAAGATGTCACAATGATCCTACAGTTCAATGGATAAAAAAGAATTACTCACTCTTTGCCCAACAGGTCTTTTAATGAAGTAACTAAGTCTTATTTTCCTTTAGGGCAAAACAAAAATAAACCCCATGATATGATTCTATGACAGGTAAGGGAGCTAGTTAAAATTAAAACAAAACAAAACAGAAAACTAGAGGGAAAAAGTCATTTACCACATGAAAAAGAACTTCTCTATCTTTCAAATAATGCTGATCAGAACAAGTCCATCTTGCTCTATCCCCTTAAAACACCAAACATGACAACTTGACAGCATTCCAACACAAGTCTCTGGATTTAAAACAGTTTACCAGATTATCTTTATGTAATAGTTTATTTCTACAAAATATTTTTCTTCATATTTCATTGCAAAAGGTTACGCAACACATAAGTACTGCAAAACCTTCTATTTTCAGCACCTGAGCACACCATGTAAAAACTGCCCCACAGCGAACTGAATGTTAGTATCTCTTGCTACGTGATGCAACAGAATAACATCACGGATTCGGGTTCAGTTCCTGCTGACCTGTGGTTTTTCCTGATGCTGTCACAATTTGTCACCAGAAGTTTTCATGCAACTGGTGTTGGCAGCACAGTCACGCTGCCAACCTGTGTTACAGACACAGACTTTCCTCAGGCAACCTAACAGGGCATGAAGCCCACTATGAATCCAGTCCCACTTACTACAGAAAATCAAGACCATCACAAAAATCACATTTGGTCTTACTACCACATTATACACAAATACGCCACATCCACAAACAGTTTAGTTTATCTGTCAGGAACAGACATCACGTAGCCTTCACACTGGTAAACAATTACTCATAGAAGCCTTAAGTATTTGGTGACTAAATATTTATAACAACCTAACAATTGCCTAACATGTTCCTCAATTACTGTATTTCATGGGTTTTTTTCAAATTACTCCTATAGACAGAACTTAACTTCCTCTAAGAAATAAAACAGAAAAACTAACTTCTACAGGAGAGAAGTTCTTTTTGGCTTCCCAAAACCAACTTTTTTTGGGGAGTTTGTCATGATACAAAGCAAGTCACTAGCAATAAGCAAGAACAGAACTAATTATAATATGCTGCCTGGAATTGAAGCTACAAAAGAAACCCCAAAACTTACTTCCAAAGTTTGCTTGAACTAGAAAACATATTTTCTTCGGAAAAACAAAAGTACCATAGTTCTCGTTTCACAAACACTGAATAGTGAAGGAAGGCCAAGAGTTTAAATGAAATCCACATGAACTTGGTTCCCAAATGGATTGGGACACTGATGAGAAACTGCAACTCCCCAGAAACTCTCCAGCATCCTTCACAGCCATCAACAGTTAAAACTGAGGCTGCATTACAGCAGAACTTAACACAGGACCAATTACTACTTACCTGGAGGTTTTTTGATCAAGTCACCATCTTAAATTATTCTGGACAACAAATTCTATGTGACCTAAAATCTGAGGTTTAGTATTTGATGCAATAAAGCCTGGTTTGGCTCTTGCAAAAACAACTGATACTAAGGCTATGTTTAATTCAGATGACCTGAAAAGACAGAACATTCAGAAGAATGTGACTTTCAGTGAAAGCTTGTCAGAAAAGCATAAAGAGATTAAAAATTGCTGTGTTTAAAGGAAATCTCCCTGCCACAAGCTCACTGAAGTAGTAATGTTTCTTGGCACTAGTTCTTAGTACAATACTAAGTGTAATACCATGGCACTAGTTCTTGGTACAACAGTCCATGAGCATCTTTGTACTTCATGAACTGCAAACTCTACATAAAGGCCTTTAGCACTTACAGGAGTTTTAATGTGTGCATGTTCCAATATAACTCTTAAATATTGTGACCAGCTGCACCAGTCCATCTAATAAAGTAGGATGCAATAACCACAGAGACCAAAATACAGGCAGCACTCCACCCACTTTCATCTAGGCACAAATGCAGAATCTATTTCCAGTCCCTGTCTGCTGCTGATGAATAGCCTGAAGCACAACAAGTTCAACTGAATTTGTCATACTGGAGATTTTGAATTGGACAGTGGCCCACAACACTGAGAAAGATGCTTGCTGTGCTAGCAGTATAAGCTTTTCTCCTATTTTTATCAACGGCTTCACAAGAGGTTTTTAAAGCCATTACATTGCTAACAGTACAACAGCAGCCATCAAGTATGTTCAAATGAAATCAAACTGATGACAGCTTAAGTTCAAGCTGGAGGAATAATGTAACAGGCTCGAGGTTAGAGGAACACCCGTTCTGTTACTCTTGGTACAGGACTTCCAGCAGGAAGGCAGACACGTGGATGGGGCCCTCTTCAGCTCCTCCTCCACCCCAGCCTGTGCCATGATTCACACCCCAAGGACATCTACACCCAAAAGTCTTCTAGGCCACTGAAGTTCAGCAGAAGTGAACTAATCTGAAAATAAGAAAATTCATAATAGTTTTCCCTTAGTACGGTATGGCAGACAATGAAGAGGTGCTTCTTGCTTTGTTTTGGTGATGGTTTGTTGCTTACTCTGCAACCATCCCTCCCTAAATGAGATTAAAATCCAGCTGTAAACTGATTGCAGTAAATACCAAGAAAAAATTTCAGCATCTATAGAAAACAGTTGTTACATTACACTATAAACATATGATCGATAAATCACAGAATAGTCTAGATTGGACGAGACCTTCAAAGACCATCTGGTCTCCCATGAGAAAGGGAGCCCAAATGAGATAAATTATCTAGCACCCTGTCCAATCATATCTTGAAAACCTCCAGTAATGGAGACTCCATCATGTCTCCAAGGATATTTTCCCAGTGACTGACTGTTCTCACTGCAGAAAAAAAAAGTCTTTCTTAAATCAAATGAAGCCTCTCCTGGTGCAACTTGTAGCCATTGCCCTTTGCCTTCTCCATATGGTTCCTTGTCAAAATAGAGCCTCTCTCTTCTTTGTACCCACCCTTTAAGTAAGATTCAACATGTTTGCTCTGATTCTGATTTATATGAAAGTTTGAATCAAAGTTTGGGAACCACTGTCTTACCCTTAGCAGTAAACTAATGAGCAACTATGAGCCCTCAAGGTTCCTCATCACCAACACACCTACCCTGAATTTCTGTGTTTCAACATAGAGCCATTCCAGAATTAGGAGGCTGAATCAGGCTGCTTAGCAAAAGAATTTGTGAAATAATATGAAACTGTGAATTATTCCCAGAGACCTCACAGACCATCACTTGTAAACTTTCTAGTTTGTTTGTGAAACGTGTCACCAAAAGAGCCTTTACCTTCATCCTCAGAAAGCTTTGCTGCCCCAATACACCTGGTCACAAAAGTACATATGAATATTTCATTATTATCTCCCAAGAGCTTAAAAGACTGTAAGTGACCAATGAATGAGTCCAATAGACAAATCACCTTCCTTCCATCAAATATATTTAAATGTTCAGCCACAGACATTTCCCATTTCATTTTTCAGCCCTATAATATATCCTTACAGAGGATATATTAATCTTTAATCTGCACCCTTAAAGCCAAAACTATCTCATTTTGTAAACTGTTACCCTGCAATGTCAGCAAATTAACATCCCAATCAATTTCTCCAAGACCTAATCTGTACTAATTTGCCAATCATTAGCCTTTTTTTTTTAAGAAAACACTAGGGTGCTGTTATCTCCATATTTTAAAGCGTTTCCCTCCCACAAAAAATTCTAAAACCAAATCCCAAACATTAATTTCTACAGTTAAAACTTTAAATGACAAAACCACTTAAGCCAACCAACCACTTAGTTCTGAACTTCTTTCCCATGCTAGCACCATTGACTTTAGATAGTAGTCCCTTTCCAAAAAGGGTTGCACGTTCCACTTCTGTAGGTTCTAGACTCTTTTTATTGGGTTTTAAAAGTGTATTTAACAACCTCAACCAGGAATTTTCCCTGACTAGTCACATGGACACAGGCGTGGCATGGGACACCTTTGGGTTTTTTTAATTTGGCAAGTGCTGCACAGTGACCACCAAGACTAAACAAACACTGTTTATATGGGGCAAGGATCACATTTAATTGGCCACCATTTATGGATGAGCCCAATGTTAACGCTGAACAAACAACTGCTTGTGCCCACTTAGCACAAAGGGATCCCAATTCAAGAATAGACACAAACGGAACTCTACAACCAAAAAAAAAATAAAAAAATTGAAATTGCAGTTTCACCACTTTGTTGAAGGTTGTCTGCTGCTGCATTGCACCTCTGCCCATTAAACCAGGCTCATTCAACTTGCAGCAGTTTTAAACACAAGAACCAAAATGCCCCAAAAGTGACACTTTCTTTAAGTTGCTGTCCTTGCAATACCACAAAAATTTCCTGACATGGAACAGGCATGCAAAATCTGCTTTCAGATTGCATATAACTGACCTGAATGACAAAAATGAGCACAAATATTTCTGTAAGATAACTTCAATATTGCAGCATATTTAATACTATTAAAACAAGGACCAAGACATTTTAATATTTGCTGTTTTACCAATTAGTGCTGTCCTTCCGGGCCTTCTTCCCAAAACGTCCTCCTAAATTTGGGAATTTCTTTGTAACAGTTACCACAGGAATTGTAATTGTAATTCTGTACTTTGTTACCCATCAGAGTAACTGCGGAGCAGGGTCTGACACTGAGGTGAGTGAGTAGGGGATGAGCCACGACTCTTCTCGCTGACAACTTACAGAGACTAAATCACCACAAACTTTTGTACAGACAAGGACAAGTGGGTCAACTGACAACTCAGCCTTTTTCCAACCTGCTATTCCTAGTGAAAGCAAGGCCCAAAGCAGCAGAAACAGACATGTTCTCTTAACTGTATCGCTCTTGCATACCCAAGTATGAGCCTGGCAAATCTTTCTTTTAATCACCCAACCAAATATTTTCATTTTAGAGTTTGCTTTATATACCAATCAGAACCACAGAGGGTTTTGAGCTGTCATTTAAAATGCTATGTGTAGAGGTGGCCTTAGTCAAGAAAAAGCACAGTGAAACACCTGAGAATCCTGAGGTCCAGTACTGACTTCATTTTACACTTTTCAAGTGAGACCCTTCTACTTCTGGGCAGTCTGTAAAATGAATTATAACCACCCCCCAGATTACAGATATGTTACTTAAACACATCATACACTGCACCTGCAAAAACTATAGGAACGAATACCCACCGTCCCCGAAGGTGTTTTAAGGAAAGACTGAACACTTAGTGCCACGGTGGTGCTGGGTCACGGGCTGGACTCGCTGATCTCAGAGCTCTTTCCCAGCCTCGCTGATTCTGCGAACGCCATTAAGTACAACACACCCATCCCCCCGGAGGCCCCGTGAGTGGCGAGGCCGCTCTCCCCTCGGCCCTGCCTCGGCCAAGGGGCCACACCAGCACCCATCGCCGGACGCCGCCGGCTCCCATGGACAGGAGCGGCGCCCGTGGGGCCTCCCGCTGCCCCCGATCCCGCCCCGCCGGCCCTGACCACGCCGGCCCCGCTACCCTTCCTCCGCGCCCACCCCAGGCCCCGCAGGACCCCCCGGCTCCCACACCGCGCTCCGCCCCGGGCCGGCCCCGCGCCCCGGGCGAGGCCCCCGCGCACCCACCTGCGCCTCCTCCCAGCGCGGCAGCCATGGCTCTGCGCCCCGGCCAGGCGCCGGCGCCGGGTCGCGGCAGCGCCCCGACGCCACCCGCCGGAGCGGCGGGTCCCGGTGACGCCGAGGGAGGTGCCTGGGAAGGACGCGGGGAAGGGCTCGGACTCGACTCCCGGCAGGTCCCGCTCCCGCCGCCGGAGAACAACAAACTAACACAACATGGCGGCCGCCGCCGCTGTCGCCGCCGCGGTGCACCATGGGACGGCGGCGGACCGGGGCCCTCCCCCCCGCGGGGCGGGGCGGGCGGATGGCGCGCGCCGCTGGTTGGTCACCCCCGCCCGCCCCGCGTCCCTCCGCGCGTGCGCGGGGCGGGAGGGTGGTGCGCGTGCGCCGCCGGGGGGCGGGGCGGGGGGAGCGTGTGCGCGGGGGCGCAGAGAGGGCGGAATGGCTGCTGGGACGGGGAAGGGAAGGGAGGGAGGGAGGAAAGGGAGAGGAATCATCTGTCCCGGCTGCGTGAGGAGGGGGACAAGCAGGGGCTTCACCTGCTCTGGATAAACAGTGGCCAGTGGGAATGGGAGGGAGGGGCTCCCACGCCTCCCCGACGAGGGTTTGCAGCTGTGTCTTGCCAACGTGGGCGGCTGCTCGGACCGGCTCTGGAATGGCCGGCTCGCGTAGGATCACAGAGTCACGGAATCAATTAGGTTGGAAAAGACCCCTGAGATCATCGAGTTCAAACCTTTACTCAGCTCCCCTGTGTCAACCAGACCAGGGCACTGAGTGCCACATCCAATCTTTGCTTAAATACCTCCAGAGTCGGTGACTCCACCACCTCCCTGGGCAGCCCATTCCAATGTCTAATCACACTTTCTGGTCTGAAGAAGTTCCCCTGTTGTCAACTTGAACCTCCCCTAGGCCCAGCTTAAGACTCTGTCCTCTTGTCCTATCACTGGTTACCTGGGAGAAGAGACCGCCCCGCACTTGGCTACAACCTCTTGTCAGGGAGTTGTGGAGAGAGAGAAGGTCACCCCGAGCCTCCTTTTCTACAGCCTAAACACCCTCAGCTGCTTCTCACAGGACTTGTGCCCCAGACCCTTCACCAGCTTTGTTGCCCTTCTCTGGACATGTTCCAGCACCTTAATGTCATTCCTTAACCGAAGAACCAGAACTGGATGCATTGGGCTGCATGGAGGCTTCATTAGGTTGTGGGTCCAGCATGAACCCCCAAGTTCAGCTGCCTGTTGGGTGAGAAAAAAAATATAAATTAGTGGGATTAAAATACACCACAAAAGGGATAATCTGGGGAGACTTACGTAGATCTGTGGTCCCCCATCTTTTAAGGCTTGAGTGTGCAGGGGAGTAACATGTATAAACTGAACTAAACCAGTTCAGACCATGTGGTTCTTGCTTCTCCACTCAAACGTCACCCAAGCACACACTGTACAGGTTCAGTGTTACAACATGCTCAGTCTAGTTCACTGCAGGCTGTGCGTCCTTCTCTGCTGTCGCTCTAAGCACTTCCCTCCTGGCTGCTTGGCTCCTTGCTCCCCTCTCCTTTCCAAAGGATCCAGTGATCGCATGCCTGCCAAGTGTATCAGTTTGGATCACTGATCCCACAGAAAATGAATTACCAAAAAAAATCTTCCTTTTGAGTTTCCTTCCTGCCCTCTCCTAGTTTTAAAAGGGGAAATTAGGACTTGTGGCATTCTGCACAGACCAGGTTAAGCACAATATAAAATTATGCCACTACTTGTGAAGAAATCAGATCTGATCTAAAACAGTTTAATGGAGCCTACTATACTACTTTACTTTAGTTCAAGTAAACGGCAAAACTTTCCCAGTTGGACAAGTCCTCATGGAAATAATTAACAATGTTAGTATTTAAATTATCGGCGTTATCTGATTAAACCCTCGCTATGAGGATAGGGAAGTTCTCATGTCACTTTGTTCTGTGCTCCCTGCAGACTTGTCTCTACATTGTGTTTGATCTCATTTTTCAGGTTTCCTTCACAACTACAGAAGCTAGAGGTTTATTCTATATGTATTCCTACGCTCTCACAGCCGAATTCTGTCTTTAATTTAGGAAATGGACCATTGGTAGGTGGTGCTTGCTGATAATTTAATATGTAGTCCTTCAGACCAGCTCTGATTGCCTGATGTAGGAGTGATGAGTGAATACTAGAACTGTCAGTGGTAAAAACCTATGATGATTTCAACAGGGCCAGGATTTTCAGTTGCTCTTTGGTATTGATCTTTTTTAGTGAAGCTGGTTTGCAATACAAAAGGGTTTCCTGGCAAAGGATGGAGTTTCCTGGACCCTCTAAAGGCAGGATGGAGGAGAAGTGTGAGGGGCGAGACTCAATTGCAGCTGCAGCCTGTTAAAATTCACAGCTCTCTCATCATAATTCTCTGTGTCCCTTCTGTTTGAGGCTGGGAAATTAAGTGTTAAACATAAGCAGTATTCACAATGAGCAGCTTTTGTGACATTCAGATACATAGAAGACTGTATTTTATGGGTCTTTTATGCTCTATATTTTTGCTCATTTTAATATCTAATTTGATTGCTATGACTGACACTCCAAATAGAACTCAATTTACCATTTGCTTAACACACCAATCCAATGTTAAAGAGGAATAACAGAATACTTAACTATTATTTTGTTAATATACAGATACTTCAGCCATTTTGCACAGCTCTGGTAGAAAAAAAGTGACCATTCCCAGATATCTGAACTTCAGTAGCTGTGGAACAGGGACCTAAACAATAATGGCAGAGACAGGTATGGTGACTCTGCTTTCCTTTGCTCAGGACTTTCTATGAGTTTTCAAATTCCAGAAGCTATAGTTGCTCTGGATTCTATATAAAAAACTCCAAATTTTTCTCAGTACTACATACCCTGTGCTATAAAATGCAAGTGTGCTCGTGCCTTTTTAATAAGTTAACATACTTGCAGCCTCTGGAATCCATGAATTAAAATTACTTTATGTGAATTAGTCATCATCACTTTATTAAATACTTTTGAAAGTTCTGCATAAATAATATATTTGCCTGTGAGTCTTCCAAAGCAAATCCATTTGCAGTGGGGAGTGCAACAGATTGTCTTGCAAGGCGATTAAGTGAACAACAGAGAATTCCAGATCCATTAATTCTGGTTCTGTACTTGCTGCATTACTGGGGCAGGTTGCTTTGCATCTCCTGCCTCAGATTTCCCTCTCTAAGCTGATAAGAATAGTGCTAAACTTCTTCTTTTAAGCCTTTCAGTAAAAACTGTTTTGTCCTAACTTCTGTACATTAAGCTGTTTCCACAGCAATAGTCATTATCACTTTTATTTATACTGGGTTTGAATGTTAACTTTTTTTTTTTTTTTTTCAAAATACTTAGTAGCTTATTTTTAGAGCAGGCACAATCATTTTTTTATGTTTTTTATATTTAAATCATTATTTATTTTTGCACATACACTCAAATGGTTAAAAATCACCAGTCAGGAATCCAGTACAGCAGCCTTTTGAGTTTAATTCCTTTAAACACTTAAAATTAATACGAAGGCATTAAGAACAGTGTTATCAACAGCAAATTGTTCCTAATTCCCTGGAGAAAATGTGCTTCTAACTTATTCTTTTAACCCTAGTTACCTCTTTGTGAGCTTTCTTTCTAGTCTGACAAACCCGGACTGAATTTTCATAGCATGAGAGGCTGGCCCAGAGCAGTGGTCCAGCTGAGGGTTGAACTTCTCAAAGTGACACTCAACTCTGAGACACCGTTTTCCATTCAAAGTTAAACTTGTCTTTGGATTAATTCCTCCAAACCAGACAATCAACAACTCTTGGGTTATTTCAGCAACATCCTGTGATGCAACAAATGTTCTGTCACACTTGACAGGAGATTCTGGATTTAAAATGTACAAATGAGGGGTGAAAAGCAAATTCACTCTCTTGTAGGTGTCATGTAGGACCTGATCTATGACCTGTTGGCAGTGGCAGCAATCATAGGAGGCAGCAGTACCTCTTGAAAGATAGCCACAGGTGAAAGATGCTTTCTCTTTGAGCAAATTCCCTTGAAAGGCAGAAGTAGATTAGGAAGTGGAAAAGACTTAAAAATAATAAATTTCTTACTTAAGAAAAGAGAACAGTATGAGGATTAATACAAAGTATATGGGAAACGCTGTTGTAATAAACTTTGAACAGAAAACATTCTGAGTGTGTTTCAGCCCCAGGACTATCTGTAGTTTCAGAGCTGTGAGCAGTTTCATGTGCACCAAATTTTGATATCACTGTAATTTTTCTTTCTGTTTCCTTCTGCATTCTTGTTACATATTTATCCCCTTGCTGCAGCTTATCTCCCTTGTTGTCTGCAATCCACTTGATGCATCTTATTTTGACTGTAGTTTCTTCAGAGCAATGTGACCCTGGGACCCCTGAAACAGCTGCAAGGGTGGAGAACAGGAGAGCCTGTGAGCTGAGAAATGGGCTGAACAAGCAATATGTCAAGTGTGTTATTAATGTGTCACGTGTGGAGTCCCTAGAAAGCTGATCAATCACCAAAGATCAAAATCTCAACAGAACACATATCTTCTTGTAGTGTAAAATATAAAAATTATTACCAGCTCCAACTGGCTGCAGGGAGGTTTGGGCTTTACTTTGGCTTCTGAACTGAGAGCAGCACTCAGAAGCCTGGGTATTGCTCTGGCCCCCAGTGTTTGCAATATATTTTAGGGATCTAGAGAAAAGAAATCAAGAAACACCAAGTGTTAAATATATTACAGTGGTTTATTTCTAATTTTTTTTTCAGTCTGGATACTGGAAGTCTTAATGACTAAGCTTTGCTTCGTTTCACCGGGAAGCCCATCTGGTGTCAGGACAGCAGGGGAATTGGGGTGAAGCTGACAAATGTAAGTCAGTCCTTCCTTGGAAGAATGACTCAATGCAGTAGAAAATGTCTAAGATCCCCCATTCTTAGGTAAAGGAAGTGGTAGCCCATGATAAACATATCAGAATAAATAAGTCTTGGGAGTGTTTCCCAAGATTTCCTGACAAGGAGCCAATGTACAGCATTGTTGGCCTTGCCCAAATGCTGAGCTTTGGGAAGGACTTGCTTGGTCTGGACACAGGCCAGGCTGTAAAAGAGCAGAAGGACATGTGATGGCTCTAGGCAAACCTCAGAGCATCACAAGGAACTCCTGTGGCTCAGATTCTTGTGGCCCATACCTGTGAGCAAAGCCCTGGGCTTGGTGGAGCCCCACTGAACATAGAGACATTGTGCAGAGGTACCAAATGTCAGTTATCATACAAAACTTCCAGATCAGAGTTTATGTTCCTGAGAACTCCTCGTGCCAGAAGGCTATAATCCTGTTAAAAGCCTCTGGGAACTACTGCAATGCAAATAATAGTAGCAATAATTAGCTCTGCTTTAATTGATACTGTGTATTCCTCAAATGTCAGTGAAAATTTACTTTGCTAAGCCAACAACTTCTCCCCTGGAACTCTGCTGACTTTACCAGAATTACACGAGGGGTGAGTTTGGATCATTGTAGGTTCCTGGCATAAATTATCAGCTGTTGATTCCTTGCCCTTTAAAACTTGGCAAGCATACAAGAAGAGTTTGCCAGACATGCAAGAACTAGGTCTATGCATTTATGGGGAAATCCTTCGGGACCATGCACAGAAAGGAGTACAATTTGCTGGAAGTACCCAGCTGTGAAATCCAGGAACTCCCGCACACAACCCGAGCAATTTAGAGTGTATTTAGCCTGGCATTAACACCAGTGGTTCCTGGAAGCCGTATGCCCTCAGCTTTATGAAAGCATGAATGTGATAGTAACAAACGCTGTAAATGTGTGGAGATGCTAAATTTACAGAATAGTCATAATAGGGAGGATTTTGGTTGCATAATCTGGAGTCAGTTTATGGTTACTCCTGTTTATCCCAGTGGCTAGGAGTTGTCTCCACTTAACATTGAGAGTGTAGATCTGAGCACATCATTGGCATAAATAAGTAAAGATAACACAGTTCAGAGCACTCAACATTTTCAATATGAACGTCCTCATCTTGTCTTACTGGGCACCCAAGAATTTTGAAGCCCCATCCTTCATGAACAGCATCTGCCCTGTCACACTGCTGCAGCTGTGTGCTCAGACACTCCTTGGGGATTCTTTCTAAGGGAAGGATAAATGATCCTTACCTTTAGTTGTCTGAAGCTCAGATGCCTAAGCTAAGCTCGTTGTGTGAACCTCCTTCATTCAGTTACATTAGATGGACTGAATGACGGCTCTTAGCTTTGGGAGACAAATCTTGATCAAAGTGAAGGGAAATAAATCTCAAGCATAGAGTTGCTATTTTGATAGTATTGGGAAAGATTAGTGCCAGTAGCAGATCTTGAGTCTAAAATTTTCCATGCTTACCAGGAAAAGACTCCTGGCTGGTAGAATTTCAGCACATATTACAGGATCAAACAATTTCTGTTTGTTAGGCCTAATGGGTAGTGGGTTTAGGCTGTAATGGGGTCTTTCAGGGACTCAGAGATACAATGCACCTGATTTGATGGGTTTATATGCACAAAAGTGCCGTTGCCAAACAGACTCAGGAACAGATCACTCTAGCACATTACCAATAAGCCAATTAGTGAAATGAAGCATTGCAAGTATTAGGCTGCTTTATGCAAATATGTTTGTGTGGAAGAGAGAATCATTTGAACTGGGTTTAGCATTCAGGAAGACCTTGCCAGTATGATACGTGGTGATAGTTGCTATAGCTGTTATTGATCACTTTCTTTTTTCACCTCGATATGTGTGGATGTAAATGCAATGAGTGATGTGAACCTTAATGAACACAAGGATGGTCAGGATTTAGACCTTATCATGTGAGGTTTTTTCAGTAGCTACGTTTGTTCCACAGTTTTCACAACATCTTCTAACATTAACTTTGGTTATATTGTTTTTCCATTGCAGTGATTGACAGCATCAGTATTTTATTTGGGCCAAAATCCATGAAATTTTCACATTCAGCTAAGTTCCTTACCAGGAAGAATGACAGAATTAGGCCTTACATATCAAATCAGTTTCATTTGGGGACCTTAGTTTATCTCGTTGATCCAACAGATTCATTTATCACAGCCCATCCACGTTAATCTGGGCACCTTTCCTGTAATGAGTTCCTGGCAGCCCAGGAGCACGTGATGGAACATGACCCATTCCAGAGGGCTCAGGTACAGGATAGAGATGCATTATCCAATGCAGCAGGGTCTGAAGTGCTATCTTGTATAACAAATTATTGACTTCATTGTACATAGTACCAGGATTTAATTAAGCGATAAGGCCCATCATAGTGGCCCTTTATCTAGCAGATAAGGATTTACCAAGCTTACCCAAGAGGTCTTTATCTGAAAGATAAGAAAAAGGTACGTAAGATGCCTTCTCCTGTTTTTAAATCTTTAATTGAAAAGACCTTATTTTTTAAGTTCTAGGCTGTTGTCTTTTCTTCGTGGCTTAGTATTAAAGATTCAGATAGACTTTTATAAGGGAGGTTGTAATAGAGAAGAATGTTACCAGTGGCCTTCACTGGGTGAAATTAATAGGATTTATGTAGTTTTTATTCACAATGCACCAGCTCTCAGCTGAAGTGGAAATTTAGCCTTTGATTCGCAGGAGATTTTCCAGTGACTTCATGATGCCATGGTCATGAAAGAGATTAATTCATCTCTGATTTCAGAGGGTTATAATTGTGATTATGTTGTGAAGTTTAGAAAAAATTGGGATTGCACAATAAAAGAAAATGAGGGATGAAGATAATTTCAAGACAGTTCTTTTAATGACCGTGTTGTCAACTAAGCTAAATTATGCCTAATTTTCTATCCTTTGTCTATATAAGCAGAAAACATATAAAGAAATTAAGGCTAATGCAAAGAACTGGCACTCAGAATAAGATAAACACACTGGAAAACACAAAGCTAATGCTTGGTGGAGAAAAACACAGAGGAAATTCCAGAGAAAGGAGAGAAGAGCATATGTTTTTTATGAGAAAGGCACATAAAGGCCACTGCATGGTTGAAAACAGGACAGGATCTTTGGATTTAGCAGATTTAGTCCCTAATGTTACAGACACTTTTTAATAGAGTCTTTCATAAAGGTTCAAGCCTTTTTTTAGAAGTAACTGGGCTGTTGCCTCCACCTCCCTTAGAGGAAGCCTGTTGTGCAACATCCTTATACTAATAATTATCTGAGATCTTCCAGTTTACAGTATGACTGTATCCCTGGCCTTTCCATACTTGTTTGTTCTTAGTGCTGATACAATCTTTTAGCATAAGTGACATTTCTTCCTTCCCAGTGTTTTTCCTTTCCATCCCCATCTAAGCCCATAAATCAGTCAGCCTTTACTACGGTACATAAACCAAGTCCCCCTTGGACCATTTTGTCCTTGCAGGTCCAGGAGTGACAACCACCAATTGAGTCTGTGCCCCTTCTGGGACCAGGGACACATCAGACTTGCTGCTCGTTCCACCTCAAGTTGCTTTGTGTATGCTCTGTGAAATTCTCCTGAATTTCCAGACATCCAAGAACCTAAGCTGCCACATACTGGAAATCCAGTAGATTATTGCCCAAAGCAGTTGTCTACCACATAAATTGATAGCGTTGGCAGCTCTGCTTGTGAAAGACCCCCTGTTCCCCAGATTGTTAATCATCCTGCTCTGCACCTGTTCCAGCTTGAATTCTTCATGCTTGAATGGGGCAGTAAAGCAGAGTCTGAAGGGATCAGATTGTGTTAGAAGAGCTTGGAGCAATTCAAGCCAGGACTGAGTAGCAATTCTAATGAGAGATACCCTCCAGGTTACACGAGAGGCAAATTGCCTCGGTGGTGAGTGGAAGTTTGTTGTGCTGCTTTGAGCCTGTTTGTTCAGGAACCAGGGGATTTCATTTCCATTGTTGACAATCTGACACCTTTTATAGGCAATTGATTCACTTTTTAAAAAACTCTCTGGCGTGGAAGCAATAAGTGAGTGGAAAGGTGTGAATTAAAATGTGTACACAGCTAAAGACGATTACTCAGATATTTGCTTAGACCTGAAATCCCAGATGTGAAGCTGGGATTATTCCCTCTTGCTCCAACTACCCTTTGGTAATTGCCTCCTGAGTAATTCTGCTGTGTCTTTTTTCTTGTTTATTTGCAACTTTGAAAACTGATTGAGCTTTCTGCCTCAGAGAAAGCTATAAGCACAGTCCCTCGCTCTAATGTACCCCATACAGAGTTCTCTTACCTTGGTGTAGCCTCTCATGCCTTGAAGTCGTTCAAACAGGTCTCTGCTGCCTCATACTCTAGAGAAGCCAGTGGAGCTGCATCCACTGGCTTCAGCAGAATAACTTACCCACCACATACTTTGTTTTTATTTCACTTTGTGTTTATAGCACTCAGGGAAAGATTTCACCTGAGTGCTGCTCACAGGCACTTCTAGTGTCCTTTTCTTCCCTGAAAACTAGGGAACAAATTCAACACCCTTCGCTTACATGTATTTCAACATGAAATTATTTTGCTTCATACATCTGAATGCTATCTTTTAAAAAGGGATTTTTCTTCCTTCAGATGACACTCCAGTGGGAGCTGCCCCAATCAGCAATGTGTGTGCTCTCGCTCTCTCTCTGTAGTTGTTCCATTAAAGTAGTGTGAAAGCTACAACTGTGTGTCCACTGTCATTCTGTATTAGAAGTCAGGGGTAGGGTAATGATATGCAAGGTTGATCCTTCTGTAATACTTTCCTTGGAAGTACAGTTCTGCCGTTTTTGCTGTCAGCCTGCATTTAGAGTGCAGAGAGTGCTGCATGACTTGAAAGCAGCAGTAGGCAATTCCCAGTCTAAACCTTAGATATTTACATATTTATGCTCACTTCAGCGGAGTAAATATGCTATGAATAAACCCTATTATGTTTGAAACTGTACTTACAGTATAATAAAAACACATAGTACAGTGGTGCAGTCTCAGGTTTTCTTTTGGTGTCAATATGGGCATAAATTTATTAAATTACATATTGTTAACATTATATTCAGCTTCCAGTGGCACTTAGAATACCTTGTAGACTGTGAGAAAATAATGAAGGAAAAGTCCTTTAGTCTTTAAACAAAAACTGAAGAGAAAACACTGTCTGTGGGTAAAATAGTTCTGATGGAAATAGCCAGTCTGTCAGGGGTGACTCTACACCTTTGTTATTATTACTTTTGAAGTTGTGTGCATTGGAATGTGCCATCTAATGCAAGGGATTTTTCTGAAGGACGTTGTCAGGCGTTGCTGATACAATGCCATGATGTTGCCCGTGTCACAACTTTATGTTCGTGCTATGTTCTGGGGAAGAAATTGTTTGATACCCACCAAAATTTCTCAGAGTTTCTGTTCTGGAAAAGGTGGTGGGCTGATGCTTGGGTTTGCATGGTCCCCTCAGCAGTTACTGCAGCATTATGCTAAGATGAGGGGTCCCTGTGAGAAGTAGTCTTTTCGTTTTACAAAAGCTCCAGCCAGAACATCTGCTTTCTGTTCTGAGTCTTACTACCAACCTTTTCCATGACCTTCCTCAAGACACTTTCCTCTGCTTCCATTTCCTTTCTGTCTTCCATGTGTGTCTTGTATACTCTTCATTCGGTATATGACTGAATTTTAAATTCTTTCATTATTTCAAAGCAATGATCTTTTTCTGTGTGTGTGCAAATCTTTATCACCAATATATCATCCAGAGGAGTCCTGAAGAAACCAACAGGCTGCTCGCTGTAGGAAGCTCTGTATCAGGCTCCACATCAGTGTAGTTATGTCTTTGCTTTTACAGCTTGACCTTAAATCCACTGAAGTAGAAGAGTTTTACATTGCCTTGGCACAGACAAGCCCCTAATGTTTGCAAAGAGCCTTTCACTAAAGCCAAAGGTCAAGTTTTACTCCATCTGCTAGATGGTGTATGAAGACTACTCATCTTAATTGGAATAGGATTTTCCATGGAGTATTTGCCAGCATCCATCTAGGCTCAAGCTTTCACATTCATACATGACCTGTATTACAGAGGGAACTTCCAGGCTGAGAAGCAAACTCAGAGGAGCTGAAAGTGTAACAGTTTTGTGTATGTCCTCCCAGTACAGGGCATGAGAAATCTCTTATAGAGAATCTAAATGAAGGAAAGGGAGTTACAGGAGTTGCAGAGTAAGGAGAGTTGAAAAATAAAAAAGGGAAGGAACTATAAAAGCTGTAAAAAGACGACGGATCTCTGGCTAAGCACATTAGAACTCAAACCGTAGGTAGTCATGTCAGATTGTTGACAATTATTCAGGCTTTGCTGGACACAGGGATTTGGGCTGAATCCAGCAGTGTCTACTTGACAGAGAAAAGATAAGATCAATTAAACACTTTGAAATTTGCCACTGAGACTGAAATGTGCTTCTTAACTTTGAGGGAAGACTGAAAAAAACCCACCTCCAAAAGGCATTTGATGCCCTTTTTTTCAGACAAAGTATTATCTGTGAAATTTCCATGTGGAATACTTTTTAAGAAAGACAAATTTTAATAGGAGTTGCAGGAAGAAGTTTGTGCCAATGCAGTCTGCAGCCTTAGACATGTCAAGGACTGTGTGTTGAGTGTGTGAGGGGCAGAAGAGTTGCTGTGACCTGTGCTTATCTCAGGAGAACATCTTCAAGCAATGCTGAAGTGGCTGTGCCTACTTTAGGACATAAAACATACAACTCGCCTTCTGTGGAGTTGGCATGCTGTGACAAGTGGCCATTTCACTTCTCATAGCTGCCTCTTTATGATCCTCATGACTGTGTTTTCAATTTATTGGTTGTCTCTTTTTGTGTGCTTACTTTGTGAGTTCTTTGAGGTAGGGACACTCATGAAAGCCTGGAGAAGGCAGATCCCAATCTCAATAAGAGAATGAAACAAAGACCTCATAAGAGCATCACTTAGGTCAGAGATTGAAGAAGATTAAGGATCAGTATGCAGTTCTACTCTGAGGAGCTACTGGCAAAATTAGCTCAAGAAACAGAAGAAGTACCTTGTGTACTGCCTTTTGTTGAAGTCTGGATAAAATTTGCTTATATTTCTTTGCAGTTTTGGTTTAGGGAAAATACAGATTTCTTTCTGTTAGGCATCAGTGCTGTCAGGACATGTTCAGATTATGATACATTCACAGGTAGGTTCACATTCCCATTCAGTCAGCACAATCTCACTTCACACCATTTACCACAGGATCATTATTTAAAAAGCAAATGAGTCCTCAAATGAAGAGAATGTATACACATGTATCAGTAAAGAGAAGACATCAGAGTTTACTCTCTGGTCCTGGGGATGAGTGGTCCAGCTCACTGAACTCGTTACCCCCAGAACAGGGTGACCAGACTCTCCTCACCAGTCACCACTATCATTCTCATTTTAAAACTAAGAATAAAATTATATGGGAGGAATAGGGGTCTATAGAGAAATATGTACTCCTCAGCTATTGCTTGAAGCCTAATGTCACAGGACTCAAAGTAGGCTCATTTTTCAGTCTTCTCAGGTCTATGACTACAGATGGATATATTCTCTGTGTTACAATGCAGATCAGTGTAAAGATACTGGCGGGGACTCATTTGGAACTGGCTCAGGACCCAGACATAGACCAGCGACATGAAGCTCCAGATACAGCAATTCATCACAGTCATGCTGCTTTCCAGGCAGAGCGGTGTAGACCTTCACAAGGATGTTGTCCAAGATCACAGAAGTTTGATGTTATTGCAAAACTGATTTCCTCTCCCCTAATTCTCAGCCTTATACAGGACTATTGGGTCATTGTTCCTCTCTGAGGAGGTTAGATTTCATTTCTGTGGCGAATCAAACACAAATCTCCAGAAGACTGTTGTTGCACAGAACACAGACTGCTGGCAGTTGTTCCCAGAGTCAAAGGCCCATAAAATAAGTTATGGGGTTATCAACTGAGGAAACAGCAAGATACTTTCAAATTGTAACAAATATATTTCTATATTGAGTCTATTAAACTGTAGTGGGTAGGATTTTTGCCATCATTTTCAGTGAATAGAGCCCTGAGAAATGTAAAAGCATGAAGACCTTGAGTTGTTTTTATTTTAGAAAACATGAGAAATGGTATGCAGAGAAAACTTTTGTACAAACCACAATAACTTGACAGATCTTCTGCTGAGGATAGAGCACACCAAAGCAAACCAGTATGTCTTAATTAATAACCCTGTCTACTCAGTACAACTGCAGTAATACTAATGATTTCCTGAGTAGTCTAGACTGAATACAAGGCTTTTTAGCCTTCTGTTTGATTTGTTTTTTCAGAACTGTAGTGTTTTGAAGATAAATAAAAACTAATGAATATGTATATGTTTCCTGATGCAGAGTATTTCAGTGAATATTCTAGGACTGTTTTGTAGTTTGCAATGAACATGCTCCTTTGAAGTTTTTACTGATCTAAAAGTGTAATCATTATGTTTGGGTCACACAGAAGTTTACTGATTTAGTTAGACAAAGAAACTAAGCTTAGACAAAATATTTCAAGACATGAACCTTTTTCAACTTCAAACTGCAAAATACTGTGAAAATTCTTTTCAATAGCTGCAAGATAGTTAAAAATTTGTTTAATGATATGGAACAAGCTTGAGTTTTATATCTTAGAGAAAAACAACAAAATCAATCATTTTCTCATTGCTTAAACAAGAAAAGTGAATGAATTGAGAGGCTCTGGAAGAAAAGGTCCATATGAAGGTCGAATGGAGACTATACTGTGCAGCACCTGCTGTACAGCCTGATGACTTCATGCCCTGCTGTCCAGAGAGACTGGTGGCAGCTGGGGTCTTGGGGAACAAGTGTCCCTCGTCTGTAACCCTGGACAATCCCAGGGACAATTGCAGCACTGGCTGCATGGCTGTTTGCTTGGTGACTGTTCATGTGGTCTGATTTCAGAATCACAGCTATGGGAGCATCCTCTGACTTGGCTTTGATGGGTAGCCGAGGTGGGTGAGATGAAGTCTTCAGTTTGACTTCCAAAGCAGGGGAAAAAAAATGAAGCACTCAATACTTAACATTTGATTTCCATTTCCTCTTTGTGTTTTCAGCCTTCCAGTGTCAATCAAAAGGCTTTAGCGAGCACATCATCCTGTTGCATAAGGTACTGCAGAAGCTCAGGCAGCCCAGCCACATTCAACCATTTGGGTTGCATTTAAGGTTGTTTTGGAAGTACCATTCACCTCTGCCATGGGGTGAGGGGACTATGTTTACTACAAGAGCATTTATAAGAATTATAAGAGAGTTTACTGCAGCCCCTAAGGCTGAACCCATCACAAGCTGCTGCCCAAACCTCCTCATAGGCCCCAAATCCTTGCACTGGATCTCTCTGGAGCAGATGCTGCTCTCTGTGTGTGTGTGCGTGTGCAATACTCCTGTGACACAATCAACTGGGAATTAGTGAAACCTTATTTTTACTGATGACTTAAAATAGGATTCAAATTCCCTGAGGGGGAGGGGACCAATCCTGCAACCAGCGATGCTCATGCTCAGGTCTGACATAAGCACAGCACTGCAATCCTGTAAGACAATTAGCATTAGAATCAGCTTTACTGCATCATCCAGAAATCCTGCACCGAGGAAGTGTCCAATGAGGTCATTTCATGCCAGGTGATTCACCACGGTAACTCCAATTCCAGCCCCACCGTGGTGCTACCTGGCTGGAGCTCCAGTCAGGCAAGGCAGGAGGCTCTGCTGCTGAGGCTCCCTGTTTCTCGATTTGTTTAGGCCCCTGGTGTCACCTCCCAGGGTGGTGGCAGTAGCAGAGAGCCCTTGGAGCAGACCTGTGACATATCAGCAAGTGCTGTGTCTCTTCAGCGTAGGTGCCAGATGCCAGATGCCAATGGAAGGAAGGACACTTATTGATCCACCTTGGGCTCCAAATGAGTCCAGCCTGAGCTCAGGTTGGGATGCCTACTTCCAGACGGAGCCTGTGGGTTTGGGGAAGGTTTCAAATCCAGCTGATTAAGCTGACAGGTGTCAGGCTGCAGCTGCAGAGCAAAGGCTGCTCTGATGGGAGCTGCTGACCTTCCTATTAATCTGGGAAGAGCCTGCTGGGCTCTGTTAATCTGGGAAGAGCAGAGATTTGCAGGGGAAACTGCTCTATGTTTTGGCTACGTCAGGTTTGGCAGTCATAAAAAAAAAAAAAAGATTAATATTTTAGGGGTTTTTTTTCCTTGAAAGCATTTTGTGATTAGTTATTCAGAAGCCAGAGACTGATGGCCACATTCCTCTCTTTCCAGCAGGAGCTATGCTGAAATGCACATTCACTGCCTGTCATGGGGAAGCACTGTCTGCTCTGGTACCAATGGTGCTGACTTTGCGATGTACCTCCCAGAACCTGCTCACCTTTATATTTGCATTGACAATATGAATCAGCTCAAGAGCAAATGTTTTAGTCAGTGATTGCACACGTACCAGCTCGTGGTGAATCCTTATTTGCACAGCATCTGTGGAGTTGTGTCAAACAAATGATTCCAGAAAGTTCTTTTGCACCATGCCAGGCCTCCTGCAAAGAGAACAGGTCAGCAGTGCTGTTTAGTGCCTAAATTTAGCAAAAGGGATCTTCTGCAGCAAATTAAGGGAACGCTATTATCAAACATTTCTAAGTTTGAAAGCCAGGCTTTGTTGGGCTAAACATCCTGCCTACCAGTTTGGTCTTGTTCCAGCAGTTATTCCAAGAGCTGACGTACGTGTAGGGTTTGTTTGACTGTAAGAAAAGAATGAGCTCTGAAACCCATTGGTCCAATTCCGTGAATGCGTATGCGGTGGATGTTTCTGGGTGTGGAACCTCTGGCTGATAGAGATCAAGAAGAACGTCAGTGCCAGGTTTTGTCTTGTGCCTCCCAGGAGGCTCAGCACAAGACAAGGAAGGAAAACAGCTTCATAATATCTTTGCATTTCTGGGTTTCGGGACTGTTCCAAAGGCTGGCACAGCTGCCAGCCTTCACCCCAAGCGTTGCTATAGCTTATAGATGCTGCCCACAGTTGCCCACCAGCTGCTATGCAACCCAAAATAGGCTCAGCACAAAGCACTCCAGGAAGCCCCCTCTTCTTTTCCCTCCATGTCCCCTTCATCCGGCGCTCTGATGCGGAGAGGTTAGACCAAAGTGAAGAGGTTAACTCATGAATAAGTTGAATTAATTTAAATCATATTTAATTTTTTTTTTTAAAAAAGCAGATTTTCTCTTGCAGACTTGAAACGAAGCAGCATTTAGTTTTGCTTATCATTCTTACTATTTATTTGCAGTTCTTAAGATAATTTTAATACTCGCTTCATCTTTTTTTGCCTTGCTGAAAATAAAATGAGCTGTTAAGGATTTTTTTCTTTTCCTTTTTGTGTCTGCTTTTCTGCTTTTCTTCTTGCCACTCTTATAACCAAACTTTTTTGGTTATTACAAACAGTGCAGGGAATAATAATAATAATAATAATAATAATAATAATAATAATAATAATAATAATAATAATAATAATAATAATAAACCAAAACAAAACTTTAAAATATTACTAGATTGATGACATTTCTTTTTCTTTTCTATTTTTACAACACTTCCAAACCAGGGAATAATAATAATAATAATAATAATAATAATAATAATAATAATAATAATAATAATAATAATAATAATAATAATAATAATAAACCAAAACAAAACTTTAAAATATTACTAGATTGATGACATTTCTTTTTCTTTTCTATTTTTACAACACTTCCAAACCTGGGAAATTTTGAAAAGTTAGGTCTTGATCCTACAACCATGTAAAAAATTGTGTACCATGTCAGAACAAAAGTCCATCTGGCACAGTATTTATCTCCAGGAAAGACCAGTAAGAGATATGTAGAGCCAACACCAAAAAAGGAAGCAAGAACAATTACATGTACTCCAAATATTTTCCTTACATTTGTCTGGAAAGGGACGAACTAGAAATTATACCTTTGTTTCACTCCTGTCATTGCTATCTTGCTTCTTGGTATGAGATCAAGGTTCAAAGACAAGGTTAGATTCTTTGCTCCTGTTGCTAAACTTAAATCATGAATGACTACAAATGACCAGTGAATTTGGGGGTTTCCCTGAAATTTCTCTGAAATATTTATAGGCATTCTTGTTTTCTAAATGCATTGTGACCATTCAGCACAGTCTCTCATGGAGGTTCTGCGGTGGGGGATGCAGCCATGGTGGTGTGGGATGAAAATATTTGGTAAAGAGGCGACACTAGTCAAGGAGATTGCTGGATTGCTTGGATGAGAAATTAATCTTATCAGAGCCACTAGAAAATGGAGAGGATATATATTGAGAAAATATGTTTAGAAATTTTCAGTTAAGCCTCTTGAAAAATGTTGGAGAAGAGCAAGAGCCATTTGTTTGCTTGTTCTTTTTGTATTCATCTTTCCCCTTGGTGCTTGCTCTATTTCTTTCTGAATAAATTTCTATCTAAAATGTTTTGCACGGTTTTACCCTCTATATAGCATTGCTCTATATCATGGTTTAGCTTGAGCATCCCATGCCAACATCACCTTCGTTTCGCTGCAGAGAAGGTAGTCCCTGATCACCTCACACAGGTATCTCATGAGCATTCCTGATGTTCCTTGTATGCTGTGTTACCCTCTCTAAGAATTTACTGAAATGAGAAACCATTCCACTGATCAGTACAAAAAGCCTTACAGGGTGCTGAAGGGTGTGCTGACAGAAAAACAAGGTACCCCAGCCCCACAGCCTTGATCATGTTATATTATGCTCACACAGATGCTCTGCTCGTGGAGGAGGCATTCATTCTCATTCGCCTGTTCAGCTTCTGACAGTTTTTCTCTCTCATTGAACAAGACGTCCTGCATCATACGAAAGAGGTGGTTTTAGTGATGTCTTTGAGGTGTGAAAATTATAAGCAGATTTGCTGCCTAGAGTTAGTATTTATTTCCCTGCCATGAAGACAAGCACAGGATGGCTCCTGAGTGTAACCCTACCAGGCCTGCTGCTAACAGTGTTTGCCACAACTTTACACTTACTTCTGAGATAGGAGATGAGTTGGAGGGCCTGGAGTGTTTCTTCTCGTCATCCCTCAGGTGTATTGCTCTAGTTTTGTCGTCCTCACCAGGACTTCTATAGCATTGCCATGAACCAAAGGTTTTGCTGTTGACCCTGTGAAGCCATGTGATGTTTTCACCCCTTGCTTTAGAGCAGAACATCGTGGTTGTGATATGCTAGAGAAAGAGGCTGTCAGGGAGGAGATGGAGAGGAGAAAGGGTGATCCTTTCCAAGGGAGCTTTCCAAGGATATCTGGTCAGCTTTAAGGGAGAACAAAGCTGCCTTAACACTTGGGTTCGTTGCTGACTTTTAGGCTTGGAAAAATGCCCATTTGGCTGCTGAGGCAGCAGCCTGAATTGTTGTGCAACTTGGCTGTGAAGGGAATGCAAAGGGATTTCTTCCCCTTCAGGTTCACGCATCGCTAACCATGCCAGGCGTGTTGCTCCGTACTGTACACCCTGAATGAATAAACTGCTCCTAATAAAGAACTGATGTTGCTAATATCTTCGTGTAATTTAAACCAAGGCTTTTTGAATTTAGCTCATTTGGGGAAGAAAAAAAATCCACTGATGTTGCAAATGCTTATGCATCTGATTAACTTCGCTGCTTAGCTTAATTTGCAGGATCAGGGCCTTAGCTATCAAGAGGCTACATGGCATTACAGCCCTTCTATACATCTTCATTAGAGTATCTTTCTTACGAATTTGCTTTCATGCGTATTTTTACAACCTCAGTCATAAACTGGATTGTATCTGCCAGCAGCAGTGTTTAACTATGTCAGCTCCTCAGTGCCTGAGCTAATCCCTTGTCCTTCTTGACAGGAATCGGGGGGAGTGCTGTTTCCTAAGGATCGATGCACAAAAGTTGTCATGTTGCTGGTCATTTGCCTAAAATATTGAGGACATCATGAGTTTTTATTAGGGCCAGCATTTTTGCCCATTCAGGGTTTTTTTGTTTGGGTTTTTCTTTCAAATTTTTGTAAGAGCAGAATTGTTGTTTTTCTCCCAATGTGCTCATTTTCAGGACTGAAAGTGGTGGGGTTTTTTTTCCTGTTTTGTTACTTCTATTCCTTTTTTGTCTATGCTGGCCTCCCTGCAGTTTTTATTCTTAATTTTCTATTTTTTTCTCTACTTCTATTCTATCTTCTCTTCCATTTCCAATTTTTTTTTCGAGTGACACAATGGAAAAATAGTTCCTCACAGCTTCCTCCAGCTGCTGCAGCTGCTGCACCTCGTATTTTCATATTTTAGATCTGGCAATCCCAGTGGGTGTCTATCTGGGGAATTATACAGGTGCAGAAAGGAGCAAATGTTTCTCTGCTCGAAGGTCTGCTTTATTTCTGCCCTTCCTGGTGTCTAAGGACATACTCCCTCAAGTGGCAGCTCCCTCCGAGGTGCCATGACTCTTGGCTGTCCCCCACCCAAAGCACTTTGTGAAAAGCTTGACAGAGGCTGAGATGTGAATGAGGATATTAAAACACAAAGACTTCATTTTTTTTAAGGGTTGTGCCTAATCCTTTCCCTCCTGGGGCCCTATTTTTTGGAGTCCAAATACTTGTTACAGGACTCATAACTTGTAGAGGCAGATGTAGCACTGGCAGCCTCCCAGTTGTAAGAGACATGGAGGAAGATTTCGGCTCCCTGGGCCTCCACATAAACGCTGGTGAACTTGGCCTATGGCTGAAGCATCCCCAAGCCAGGGGATCCTGCCAGCTGTCTCTCTGCCATGCCATCAGAGATGCAGGTGCAATATGTGGGCACTCAAAATAAATGTGTATGGGCAGACCCTGCTGAGAGCTCATGGCAGGCAGAGCTCTGCTGGAAAGTTGCTTTAGATACAGGGATTTACATGCCTCAAAGATGTATGTGTATAAGGTATCTGTTCATTTGAAAAGGGTTTTATGAGTTGTTAGGGCTGTTCCATGGGCATGTGCAAACTTAAATTATAGCAGGAATAAGTTAATGGAGGAAGTAGAGAAGAGATTGCAAATTAAGTTATCCTTTCCATTAGTCACACTATTCTATTGAAGTGATTTCATGTTTTTATTTGGTTACATCACTTGTCAAATTAAACCCTGATTCTACAGCATGAGATGGGAGGAAGGAGCCTTAAGTCCACACAGACTTCGAGTGAAATCTTTGCATAGGGCATCTTCCCTCTCACTGCAGGAGCTGGACACCAGTCAAAAGTTGCATTTGGCTGTAAAAATCCAGGATGAGCAAGTGTTGGTCATTTGGTACCTGCGGACCACTCTGTGGCACCTCGGGCTCTCTCCTAATCCCTCATGGTTTCTGGGGCTCCTACCTGGTCCCCAGTGTGGCTCATCTGGAGCAGGGAACACCTCACCTTCCTTTGTGGATGTACAGAGCCTGGATGGAGTAGGCACAGGGAGCAAGAGCCTAGGAGGCTTTGCCAAGATGAGAGACTTGGCTGAGGTCTGTGTTTGCTGAGGCCAGCTTGGCTTTTGTAAGAAGTGATAGGTAGAAAAAACTGCTGGTACCCCAAACTGCTGCCTCCCAAGGCAGCATCCAATTCTGAGCTCTGAAAGCAGGTTTGCAGGAGGGCTGAGCGCCCCTGGCTGCTGGGAGCAGGGCTGGGATGAAGAGGGAAGTTATTTCTAACACTGGTGTAAAAAATTATATTTTTTTTGTTCAGTTTTCAGAAGCACTTTCTGGCATGCCCACCTCAGGAATGCTTCCTTATCCCCAAGGAGCTGCACTGCTGCTCCTGCTGCTGACTTGGGTCTTCCCAGAGGAGAGCACTGCTGCTTGCACTGGGGAATGCCACTGGCTGCTGCCACCTATGTGATAGGAGAAGTGCTGTGAGAGCAGGAAAACCATTTACTTTCCAGCAAAAATAAATACAATTGCAGTTTCAGTTTTGCTTGGCTGAAATACCTGTTCCGAAGAGATTGACAAATGGAGAGTGATCTGGGTGGGCTGGCTTTGCAGTCCTCTTTCTGTAAAACCTCCCTTCCTAACTAATGTCCATTTTCCATAAATCTTCTTATTTTCAATAAAACTTCCAGGTACAGTCCCCTGTCTGTAAAGCCTTCCTTTAAAACTTCTTGCCTTCAAGCTCTGAAATGGACTCAGTCACACTGGAAAAGTGTCAGCTCAATATTAAAAGGTGTGATAATCACCCCTGAAAAAAAAGGAGAATTATTGATGCTTAAGTCAATAGCTGCCTATAGCCATTGGGGGACGTGCTGCTCGCTCCATGTTTGCTTTTTCCCCTGCAGGACTCAGTCAGTCAGCAGGGCACGGTTTCCTTTGCAGTCTGGAGCACTGGGGATGCTGTATTTAGTTAAGTGCACACCAAGCCTCCACTGAGAGCTGTGACATCTCCACAGAGGCAGAGGTGGAGGCTTTGGATTGTTTTTCTGCACCTGAGACTCACAGTGCTGTTGCCAGATGGTGATTTGGGGCAAGCAGCACCCACAGCCAGCCAACAGGAGGGTCAAATCTACGATGGGGCTGCACACCGTGCTGCATGGAGGTGCACAACCTCCTCCTCAAGCTCTGCTGCTGGAGTTGTTGCTCAGTGCCCTGCAAACCAGAGGGGTTCTGGGGACCTGCCCTTGCTGGTGTGGACTGGCTTTGTTTGTTCAGCTCATCTGTGCACCGTGACCAAGGTGCTTGGGAAGACCTGTTCAGCACCCTTCTTCCCAGGCGTGCTTGTCGTGGTGGTGATTCCACCTGGCTCCAGCTAAGAAGGCTTTGGCATATATTGACAGTAATGCACACAGGGGGAAAAACTCCCCATCTGTGGTCATGGAGCGGAGAGACGAGTGGCTGCCTTTCTTAACAGATGGCATAACAAACTACACGAAAAACGCGTCCCCCTGAGACATATAACCTGACATCAGATAGCTTCAACAGCATATTGAAATAAGTCCTCCCTGATGATCACTGTGGCTTCAGACGCAGCCATACCTCTCTTCCCGAATCCCTTGACAAAGCCGTGGGTGATGGAGGCACAGCAGTTTTGAGAGGTCCCACCCTGCTGCCTCTGCCGGCAGCTGGATTTGGGGTGGCAGGCTGAGCAGTGACTGAGACGGCCCCCAGATGCTGGAGACTGGGGAAGTGGGAAGCTAAGACGCTAGCACTTCTCTGTAGGTAGTCTTTTCAGGCTGAGTAAGCTCTTTGTTCTGAGAAGTGCTTAGTTTAAACATCTGCAGTAGGAGTTTTAGTGTTTTACTTTGGGGATGATAGACTTGGACTAAATGGAAGAGGAGCAGAACCACTTTGAGGAACAAGCTTTCAGAAGCTGCTTTTGTGGTTGGGAAGCTCTATGTAGTGGAACACTGCCCTAAAGCTGGGCAGTGGGCAGGTCGGTCATCCTGGCCTTCCTGGTACTCTGGACTTGTGAAGCAGTGCTCAAATATGAGCACAAATTTGAGAATTTGGGAGCTGAAATCACAGTGCTCAGCAGCCCACATAGACCCATCAGCACCAGAGGTGCCTGGTGTGTCTGTAGGGACCAGGGCAGGGCTCCCATTCCGTGTCTGCCCAGGGCTTGGGAGGCTTTGTACCAATACAGCAGTGATCCACACACTGACTGTGTCCTCAGTGATAACAGCGAGCAAGGAAGAAGCAGAAACAGCCCACACGACATGCAAATAGCACCAGCATCAGATGGAGTGGGAGCTGGTGGAGAAACAAACATTAAATTAATTTAGTTCACAACTCTCCTGTAGGGTATGGGATCTCCCTGTTTTCTCAGGAAGAAGTCTAGAGAGATTAATGTCAAAAAGATCCACTAATTTTGATGACCCAATTTGCATGCCTAATGACCTGATTTTTCTGAACACTTCACATTCTCTAGCATTTTATGTGCTGGAAGGACAGTGCCCTTGTTTTCTTTCACAGCAACAACTGCTCAGCAGTTTTGTGAATCAGAACTTGGGGTATTTTATGCATTCAAGAAACAAAACCCCACACAATTACCAAGACAAGGCTTTCAATGTATGGTTTGGATGACTTGGCAGTATCTCAGAGAAAGTCTTCAGCAGGGACAGAGATAGCAGCCAGTGCCCCAGGACGCCATTCAGCTGCCTTCACCATGTCTCCTTCCTCCTCCTCAAATTTCCTGCCTCGTTTCCTGGGCAGCTTCCAGTTTCAGCAACAAATAAGAGGGGAATTGAGTGGATACAGGGCTCTTTCCCAGTGGATGCTAAGGCAGGCGTTTATGGACTTCCAAGATCCTGATTTGAAAACTTAATATATTTGTGTGATTAACAGAAGTAGCTCTGCAGCGTTTAACATCCTGCTTTGCAGACGCTGCTGAGCTCTTTGGGCTGGAAGTCAGCTTAAAGAAGACTGAAGTTCTCTATCAACCTGCACCTCAGGAAGTCTTCCATCATCCCCATATCACCATTGGCCAATCAGAGCTCAAATCAGTCCAGCAGTTTAATTACCGAGGTAGCCTCATCTCCTCGGATGGTAAGGATGACGCAGAGATAGACAACCGGTTAACAAAGGCATATAGTGCCTTCGGAAAGCTTCATAAAAGAGTTTAGCAAAATAAACACTTGAAGAAAAGTACAAAGATCAGTGTTTACAGAGCCATAGTGCTGTCTAGTCTCTTATATGGATCCAAATCATGGGTCATCTACTGCCACCACCTGCAACTCCTAGAAGGCTTCCATCAATGCTGCCTCCGTACAATCCTAAACATCTCCTAGTCAGATTATGTGACCAATACATCTGTTCTAAAACAAGCAGCAGTCACAAGTATTGAGGCCATGTTGCTGAGAACACAGCTGTGCTGGGCAGAGCACGTCTCCAGGATGAAGGACCACCACTTCCCTAAGATCTTGCTTTATGGTGAACTTGCCACTGGCTGCTGCAAGAGAGGAACCCTGAAGAGAAGATACAAGGACTCCCTGAAACAACATCTCAGCCTTGGCCATATTGATCATCATAACTGGTCTGCTCTGACCTCTAATCGGGAGGTCTGGAGACACGCCATCTATAACGCTGCTGATGCTTTTGAGAACGCACGCAGGATCACCCTTGAGGAGAAAAGACAACGCAAAAAGAATCGTGTCTTGCAGAATATACCACCTGAGGAGTCTTTCTGCTGTGCCTTTTGCAACCAGACTTGTCTATCTTGTATTGGCCTTTTTAGCTGCCAGCGTGCTTGTAACAAATGTGGGTAGAGCCCTCCCCAAATCTTCATTTGCAAAGCCTAGCCATGATCATGATGATGATGACTTCTGTATAGCACAGCATCCTCTTTTTAACTCTCTTATGGTTTGGTACATTAGATCCCATTCCGATGAACTTACACTCTGTTTTAACATATCATGGAATCACAGAATAGTTAGGGTTGAAAGGGACCTCTGGAAATCATGCAGTCTAACTCCTCTACCAAGGCAGTGTCACCTAGAGCAGGTGATACAGGAACACATCCGGGTGGGTTTTGAATGTCTCCAGAGAGGGAGACTGCACGACCTCCCCGGGCAGCCTGTTCCAGTGCTCTGCCATCCTCGGTGTTAAGAGGGTTAGCACCTCATGCTAAGGTGGAATTAAACTTCTTGTGGTTTAGTTTATGGCCGTTGCTCCTTGTCCTGTCACTGGGCACCACTGAAGAATCTGGGACCATCCCCTTAGCACCCACCTTTGAGATATTTATAAGCATTAATGAGATGCCCTTGAAGTCTTCTCCAGACTAAACAGGCTCAATTTCCAGGTTCTCTCCTCATGGCAGAGATGCTCCAGACCATTAATCACCTTTGTGCCCTCTGCTGGACCCTCTCCAGTACCTTCTTCTTGTACTGAGGAAGCCAGAACTGGACACAGAACTCCAGATGTGCTCTCACTAGGGCTGATTAGAGGGGCAGGATCACCTCCCTCGACCTGCTGGCCACTGCTTCCTGATGCACCCCAGGATTGCATTGGCCCTCCTGGCCCCAGGGCACACTGCTGGCTCACTGTCAGCTTGTCACCCACCAACACTCCCAGGTCCTTCTCAGCAGAGCTGCTCTCTGGTAGGTCATCCCCCAACCTGTACTGGTACTTGGGGTTATTCCTCCCAGTGCAGGACCCTGCACTGGCTCTTATTGAACCTCATTAGGTTTCTCTCTGCCAAACTCTCCAGCCTATGAAGGTCCCCCTGAACGGCAGCACAGCCATCAGGTGTATCTGCCACTCTCCCCAGCTTCATATCATCAGCAAACTCGCTGAGGGTGCATTCTGTCCCTTCATCCAGGTTGCCAATAAACAAGTTGAATAAGACTGGACCCGGTATCGATCCCCAGGGAACACCAACAACTACAGGCCTCCAACTGGATTCTACTCTGTCGATCACAACCCTCTGAGCTCAACCATTCAGCCAGTTCTTCATCCATCTCACTGCCCATTCACCCAACCCACATTTCCTGAGCTTACCTACAAGGATGGGAGACAGTATCAAAAGCCTTGCTAAAGTTGATCTCAACAACATCCACTGCTCTCCCCTCACTGACCCATCCTCCCAATGTCATCATAGAAGGCTATCAGGTTGGCAAAACATAATTTCTTTCCCCTTAGTGAATCCAGACTATTCCTGATGAGCTTCTTTTCTTCTACGTGCTTGGTGATGACCTCCAGAATTATCAGTTCATCACTGTGGCTGACTGGCCAGTAGTTTCCTGTGTACTCCTTCTTGCCCTTTTTGAAGATGGGAGTAACACTGACCTTCCTCCAGTCATTGGGCACCTCTCCCATTCTCCAAGATTTTTCAAAGATGATGGAGAGTGGCTTAGCAACAACACCTACCAGCCCTCCCTCAGTGGGTGCCTCCCATCAGGGTCCATGGATTTATGGGTGTTAAGTCTGTCTAGTGGATCTCTAGCCCCAACCCCTTATGACCAAGGGCAAGTCTTCCTTTCTCCAGCCTTCTTCGCTTACCTCTGAGGTCTGGGACTCCTGAGGACTGACCTCAGCAGTAAAGAGTGAGACAAAGAAGGCATTCAGTAACTCCACCTTCCTGTGCCTCCTATTACCAGGACACCCATCTGATTCAGCAGCAGCCCCACATTTTTTCTGGTCTTCCTTTTGCTGCTGATAGAGCATCTCTGTAGGTTCCTTCTTGGGCTCTGCAGTTGTGTGTGGTTTTGAACACAAGGAGGTCCCCAAAGGCCACCACTGTGGTCCTGCAAGGAGCACTACCATCAAGAGTAGAAGCTCTGTCCTTGCCAGCTCCAGCACTGTGCCACCATGGTGGATATGTGACTGGGGCCAGATCAGAGGACTGACCCAGGCTAAAACCTCAGGCTGAAACTTCATCCATGGAGCTGAAATACAAGATACATTAGATTTGGACAGGCTGCTGAAAAGGAGCAACATTACTTCACTTCCAATGTTGGCTGTACCTGTTGGGTTGTCTGGCAAGCACCCAACAAGCTATTCAAAATATCTTCTTGGGTATTTGCGGGGTATTTGCTATTTTGCTTATCCTAGCATAACTTGATCCTTGGTGTGAGGAAAGCCTATCCTGTGCCAGCAGATTTACTTTCCCTGCATATACATATGCCAAATGCATCCTGTGCTATCTGCACAGTGCTCTTCTGCACTGGACAGAAATCCAGCTCTTCTGTGTGAAGTGTTCAGGTGGCTAATCTGTACCTGGACTGATCTATATGACCCACAGAGAACCTAAAATACAGCAGCCTTCAGGAGAAACGGTGTGGACTTTTGACTGTGACATGTTACACATGGATTTGAGGCAGACAGTGAAGGAGAAACACTGGCGGCTCGCTTGAAATCAAATGTCAAATAAAATCAACACAATTTAATTAAAAGGAAAAAAAATCTTTCCAAAAAATCTTTGAATTAGATTGAAGACTCTATCTCTTAAGAACATACTGCAAGCTTAATTTTTGGTGTTACAGTCAAATAAAGACATACTTATCTGATTAGCCGTAATCCTCTCATGTTTATTCCTTGAGTCAGAGACTTTATAAAAATGTTTCTGAGATTTAGAAGTGGGACCCAAGGACAGTCAGTCTGCACCTGGTCTCTGCGTCTGATTGCTGGGAAATATCTCTGTGGTGTTACCAATGAAAAATTACTCAGCTGTTTTGATAATCTCTGTTGTGCTCAAAACCGAAATGTAAAACAAACATATTTCTCCATCTCCTTCCATGGTTACCAGTCCTCACCTGAGTTTTTTGGACTTTCCCTCCTTGTAACAGAACTAGAGCATAGACTTGACCAAAATCCCAAGACTCTGTGATAAGGGGGTTGAAATTCTCCTCAACCATAAACAAGAACCTCTATCCCACAGCACCGATCCCACGATTCAGGCTCCCTAGAGGGGAGTCCTATGTAATGTCCTCATTTCAATCACTGTCATCCTCACCAGATGAGCACAAGGACTGTGTTGTCTGTGTGATGTCTCCTTGCAGTCATGCTGGGACTCCATCACGTCTGGAGCGGTCACTCCAGCAACATGTACAGTCAAGGCAGAAGTTGGTAGGGAAATCCAGTTCATGACTCATCCCATGTCTGAAATAGGTCAGGTCTTCAATGGGAATCACACTCTGGATCTTGCTTCCCTGGTTACAAAGAGGATGTGTCTCCAGAAGTCTACATTGCAGATGTCTGATGGTGAGATAAAACCCATCCAAGAAGACTAATATTCTCTGTCACACTCATATTCTGAGTATGGAAAAAATTAATGAAAATCTAGTTGGCAACTGTGTTTTTAGACGTTTAAAACCAAACATCAAAAAGAGTTGAAGAACATTTTGCAGTGGGTTTTCTGTCTCTGCTGTGCTGGGAGTGACCGAGCTTTCCCTTGCTGCCATTAGTGGGAGCCATCGCACAGGGCAGGGCAGGACCTGTCTCTGCTCGGGGCTCACTCAACTTCGGCGCTGGTTGGGATTTTCTGCTGCAAAAATTGCAGAAACCAAAGCCTCGGAGAATGTTTCAGGTGTGGGTTTTTTTCCCCCATACCAATGATTTTGTTTGTTTGGGAAAAAAATGCCTTTTCTAAGGACCAAATTTCGTAAGATTGATTAAGTGGTACTCTGCCCACTTCATAGTAAATCTTTAATATGTTTGAAATGAATTAGTTAGAATTTTCACTTTTCAGCCAGAAAATTGTCAGTGTCTACCACTAACCATTATTTCCCCCTGCACTTGTGTACTCACACCTCCTTTGCCTGTGAGCAAATGTTACCTACTACTAGTGAAAAATTGTTAGGTTTATAAATCTCAAGAAACAAAATGCTGAGAGGTCTTCAGTCTTTCTATCAGTTAACCATTTTCTCAAGTTTTGTATTTGTCTCATGGTAAGAGTCCCATAACATATTATATCAGACATCACAGTCTCACAGGATTGCATTGATGCTGTTTCTGAAGCACCCATGGTAGGAGAGCAAAACAAGTTTGTAGGCCACTGGAAGAATGTTTAAAGAACACAGAGCCAGAGGTCTTTCGATTGTCTTTCCCATTTGCAGTATAATGGCATATGCAAAGAAACTGCTCCTCTCCATGTGTTAATGGGACTGGTTGTGTTTATTGCCCCTGCAAGCAGCTCCACTGTGATGCAGAGATGCTATTCCTCCTTGGGAAGACAGTCAGAAGGCTGTTCCTTGAGTCGCTTTCCCAGGGACTTCAGGAGCAGTCTGACTTTCACTGAAGTTGGTGACAGTACTGTTGCTTTTGGAGGGTGTAGGATTAGGTCCTCCCTGCTCAGAGGAGCTTTATTATGAAATCTCCGCCTGTGCTTTTTAAGCCACACAGATAAACAATCAAAAAAAGCTTTTCTGACTGATTTGAAAGCACAGCTGTGATAAAGGTGTGATAAAAGGACCAGCTCCAAAACCTATGTGATCATGGTGGTCCTAGTATGAGTTACAGCAACATTTCACATATCTGTTTATTTTAGTTGAAGAAGAAAAGTTTCAGTTACTGTAGACTTAACAGATTTTTATCTCGCATAAAATATGCTTAGCAGAGGACACACTTCAGTATGGTTTCATTGTTAGCAGACCTTTGGCAGTTCATGTCAAATATCAGTATAATGGTCTTACACACACTATTGATTTAATGACAACTATCACTGCGAGGAATTGATCTAATGTTTTCATTAGACTTAAAAAATGTTTTAACAACAAGTTCATTCAGAACTGGATAATTGCAAAGCCCTACATGGCCAAAGATCACATTCCCCATAGAAGTGTAGTTTAGATGATCTTTTTAGGAGATAAGTAGATTAATAATAATAGAGGCACAGTTGAGGGAAATAAAAGCTAGTCTTCATGCCTTAAAAACATAAATAAATTGAATTATCACCCATTATATTACTGGAGGGAATTTTCTGAACTTTCGAACAAATTTTAATGAATATGCAATGGTATTTTGCTTGCTCTTGTAGGCACAAAGTAACTGGTTTTGTTGCCCTCTTCTTTTTGTCTATCCTTTTTGTTCCTCACCCCATGGACATTTGCAGAGGTAGGCTTCTTCTGCTTGGGTTGAATATACAACTTTGTTAATTTTCAGCAGTAGTAGCGTCTTTTGTCCCTTGTATGTGAACAGGCCAGGGAGAGGCATTTTGTGGGAGATTTCAGGACATGCTGTCCTCACGGACATGATGCTGAACTGTCCTCCAGGAAAGTTTCCCATC
This sequence comes from Lepidothrix coronata, assembly GCF_001604755.1. Classification (NCBI taxonomy): domain Eukaryota; kingdom Metazoa; phylum Chordata; class Aves; order Passeriformes; family Pipridae; genus Lepidothrix; species Lepidothrix coronata. The sequence goes on along the minus strand of NW_016690254.1, from coordinate 209,564 downwards.
ACTGACTGTGACTGAAGCAATGCTGGACTGGTTAGTAGCTCTTCATGAGGGCGTGACGTAAATATGGGTGGAGAAACAAGTTTCCTGCACTGATGTGGAAGCTGCAGACACATTTTCCATATGACTTCAGATGACAGTGGTTTTCTTGTCAAACTGCCTTCAACCTCTGTTTTTCCTTATACTAAGGCTCCTCCTTTCCAAGCACCGTGGTCAATACTCCTTTATTTTTGCTGATATTGGACCCATAGGCCGCATTGCGTGTGCTCACTGTGGTGGGTCATGGCTTGCACGTGCCTCTGGATCTTCCTTGGCGCTGTGAGTTTCTTGCTGCTGTTTGTAAAGGACTGCAGCTTTCAGGATGCTTCTTGAGAGCCTGCCCTGAGCCCGATGGAATGGGCATTTTTGGTGTCTCTGTGCACCTTGGCTCTGATTCCCTGCAGAGTTTTTGTGCTCAGATCTTTAAGCCAGATCTTAGATGTCTTAGAGCAGATGTTTCAAAATAAGAGAAGACAATAAAAGGGTCACTTTGAATATGACCTGGAGTAAAACCTGGGTCTTCCCTCCCTATGGAAAGAATTACCTGCTCCTAAATTACAGACATCTTTTACTATGAACTTTACTTCAGACCACATTATGGAGGGTTTAATAGTCCAGGAAAGTCTGTAATAAAGAATATGCCAGGTTATCTAGACTGGTTAGACAGATTATCGAACAGCAACTCTGAACCAACATGCCTGTGTACTGCCTCAGAAAAGTCAGAAGCTCCTCTTTCGAGGAATATCCTGACTTTTCATATATGTCATGTAGTTTTACTGAACTCAGGGCTCTGTCTGACTGAATATATTTCCAGTATAACCATTAGGTTGGGGCAAACATTTGACCTACATGGAGTCCTAGCACAGAACAAACACGAAAAGTAATGCAGACCCACAAAAGATCCTAGCCCCACCCAAACTACCAAACTATGTCATATGTTATTAGGTGTTCTCTTATAGAATTATATTTGGTAAGAAATAAAATAAAAGATCATTATGATGGTCAGAAGATGCTTTAGGTGGATAAAAACAATGCAATGAACCCAGCTGATCTCTTGCAGCAAAGGTACAACCTACAGCTGCTACTCTTTATCTGTCATCAAAAAGCTGCTTGCTTTTTGAGGCAAATGAACTCCATGGTTAAACTACTGAGGAGTTCAGGCATCCCAGCACAGCCATACAACTAAAATCTTTAAGCTGCAGGGCTGCAGTCTGCACCACTGTGGGAGGAAGAGAGGTCCCTTCCCAAAAACATGGGGATCTGCAGTGGGGCAGGCAAACCTCACAGGCTGTGTGGAGCAGTGACACCAGGGGCACGCCGTGGGTGTCCATGGGATTACCCTGGAACAAGGCTTGGGCTTCTGACCAACACATTTGCTTTAAATAACTTCCACAGAAATTCAGCCACTGTGGGAACTAAATGTCTCCATGTGTCCTTCGGGGCCAGGGTTTTGTATGCTTCAAGGTATAACGGAGATTAAAGGCAATATTCTTAAATGAATAGGGAGATGCTTATGCCAAAATATACATGAGTAATCTAGAGCATGATACAAAAATGCAAATGCAAGAATAGAAGGAAATCAGGACACTGTAATGCATATTGCTTTAATTTGAGGAGCAAAGGGATTTGACTGGATTTCTAGGGTATAGTGCAATACAGAATAATACAGTGTTTATGTCAGATATAGATGATGAAATCTCCCAACAGATCAATGCAGGAAAAGGGTATAAATCGGTAGTATTGCAAGGTGTCACTTGAGAGCAAATCTATTCTCAAGCTAAAGTAATATTTTCTGATACTCCCTGTAGTTGAATGAAGTTAATGTGGGAGAGAAAAAAATAAATCCAAATGCACTGGAAGGGAAAATGAAAGTTAAAAATATCATCTTCAGGATCCATCATCTGTATGGATGGTCTGGGTGAAAGAGAGCACCCATCCCACTACCAATCATGAAGATAAAGCTGGAACAGCCAACTTTGCTGCTGGCAGAGCTGAACTTGTCTTTGCCCAGGGCAGGGGAGCAGCACCTCCACTTGAGCACTACCTCAAAGTGTTGCTCAGCACTTGGCTCTGTGCACAAACCTCTCCTCTGACAGTGGCAGACACAGGCCAGCTGAAATGATGGGGCTCCCTGCTTGTGAAGTGCCACACATTTCCTTCGTGTTGCATTTCCTCATTCATTTTGACAGTGTTAAATCACTTAGTGTGCTGTATACAAACAGTCATCTCTTTGTTGAGCATAGACTTCATTGAGAAAAAAGAAAATTAATAAACATAGCTAAGAGAACTACTGTTCCTGTGTCCAGTAATTGCTTCTTCATCATCTGTTGAGCTTTAATATGTAAATGAATGGAGAGTGCCTTCTGGCTTTGCAGTCTCTGTGAGAGAAGGTTTGTCTTGATGACAAATTCCATTTTGGAGAGCAAGGGAAGTTGATGTAAGGTAAGCCCAAGCTAGGACTCATTTATACTGGTTTTAAATCACTGGCCTTATTTCCAGTCATCGCTGATATGAAATCAGACCAAGGCAGCACTGACAGAGCACCTTGTCTTGGGCTGGACTCCTCTGGTCTATTCTGCACACCTTCCTAAACCCCATTTGCCCTGGATTGTTGTAACATTATTCATAAATTAAAAGAAAAGAGAAAGATGAGTAGGTCATCCTGGGCAAAACAGGGGCTGGCTGCAGTGAAGATGTGGGCCACCCCAGTCCTCTGGGGCACATCTACCTGTCTCAGCTGACTGCATCCCTTCACTCCTGGGGCTGTGTGTGTGAGGGCAGGAGTCACAGGCTGGGTGATTGCCACTTTTCCCTCCAAAACTCAGTTTAACAGTACTTGTGGGAATGTCTTGCTCTGCCTGCAGAAATCATTTTACATGTGTCTGCCTGCTTTTGCTTCTGCTTGATTTCTCTATCTACCTAAAGCTCAGAGTTGAATAGATGGGTAGATCTGTTTGAAGTTATCCTCTTGTACATGAATGCCTGTTTTTTTCAGATAAAATTCTCTGACATCTCAAACTTTTATCTTGAACATATATTAGACAAGTTGTTTCATATATATATATATTTGCAGTGTTCACAAAGTGATAGCTCCATTGGAGTTTCTGTTAGAAAATGCTTTTCTCCTTCACAGACTGGAGGCAAGGGGAGGGGACAAGTTTGCAAACCAGCCTCACAACCTCACTCTGAATTCGAATTCAACTCAGTCCAGAGTGAATTCTCAAATACAGGGAGATCAAGAAGACAGTTTTTTTCTTGGATCACCAACCAGGACTTGAGGTGCGTGGTTTCCTCTGCCTTGCCATGTGACTGATCCCTTCTTTGCCTCCAGTGTCCCTTCTATGGGGGGAAAAAGAAGAAGCTGTCCTTCTGCTCACCCCATGCTGTGATTCTTGGTTTCTTTGCAGAGCTTCTCAGAGCCCCTCCTGCTCCATCACCTGGTGGTGGTGCTGGGCTGTCCTCCTGGAGGCAGTTTTGAAGCAGACCTATCTTGTGAGGTGATGTGACCTTTCTCCCCCCTGCCACTCGCAGATTTTCCACAGGTTTTGCGTTATCCATTTTGCACTCTTGCTTTTGCCTGGTTCCATTGCAGCCTGCACGGAAGTTTGCCCTCATTCCTCATTTGGTGAGGAGTTGCTTGGTGTCCAACCACACCAATTACCCATGGACAGCTGACCAGGTGAGGCAGATCACCCCACGTCCATGGTTATCGTTTTGCTGTTAGTCATAGAATGGTTTGTGTTGGAAGAGACCTAAAAGATTATCTGGTTCCAACTCCCCTGCCCTGGGCAGGGATGCCACTCACTAGATCAGATTGCTCAGGGCCCCATTTGATCACACATCAAATGTCTGTGCCTTCTGATGATGACCTTATTTTTTTCTCCAAATGCATAGAGTGAAAGACCAAGGACTTAGAACCAGGACTCTTTCAGAATTAACTTCAGTTACTCTTACAGTTACCTTTAAAGGCCTGTTGTATAAATATTTTTCTTTCACATAGGATATGCCAGGTTAATTTTGGTGGAGTTCAGTACCAAACTGTCAGAGAGTATGGAGTAAACTATTTTATACAAGTCTCTTACATGTTAGAGTATAAAATCTAGTTAACAAACAGTTACCTTCATGAATTCACATTGCATTTAGTATAGTATTTTTTATACCTACTATGAACTGAACTCTAAACCAGCACATCGTCCTTCCCAGGAGCTGGGTCAGCCTAGGATTTGGCCAGGTCACTTTATTTTTGAAAATCAGTATTATACTGACAGTTGTCCAGCCCCCTGCAGCTTCCAAGACTTACTGAAAATTCGTATTAATGTTACAGGATTAAGGCTTCTGAGCAGATTCTCTAACATTTCTGTAAATAAAATTTTAACATAACTGAAACTGGAACTAGCTCTGAGGAGGGGAGCAAAGCATGAGCAGGGTAAAGAGGACTGCTCAGCACTTGATAGGAATCGCTAACCAAGAGCCTTGTAGTGGGTTTGAGAAGGCATTAAACACTCAGGTTAGGAGTAAAAGAGCTGCTAAAACTAGAAGGAAGATTAACTTAGGATCTCTACTCTGTATCTTCCAGCAGTGCAAACTGGGATGAGACCTTGAAGGAAACCTTGAAGGAAACTGCTGGAAAGGAATGGGGACCAGACGGGAAGTTGAGGACCACGTCCTGGTGTGACTGGCAAGCTCGGGAAGCCACATGCCAACTCCCAGCCCTCAGACAGGGGCTGCAGTTCCACGTTCCTCTGCTGGGGGGTTGGGTTATATGTGCACAAGCCCCCAGGGAATTTTGAGATTAAATGTCACTCTCAGGAATGCAGAAACTTTACTTCTTTTTAAATATATTTTCAGCCCTTTGCCAGCGATTAAAGTTCAAGGTCGAGATGCATCTTTCCTTGTGGACATTTGCTTTGATTCCTGATGTGCTTTACTGAAAAATCTCAGACGTACAGCGAAGGAGGTGACAGCATGTCAGAGAAGTACATATTTAGTTCTAGCAGTGAGTCAATCAGACATCTAGGCAATTACCCTCTGCTCAGGATGACAACTGAGAGATGTGTTTATTCTGTCTCCAGGAATCTCTGTTATTTTAGGATCCTTTCCAGCGTGCAACCAGTGCTAACTTGTCAGTACGTGGAGACTCTTGTTTATGCTTTGGTTTCCTATCTGGGTGGGATTATTCAGTTATTGACTTGCTGGCCCCCACTCAACCTTTTAAATTCATTTCTACCTTCCACACAATTTCTTGGCAGGAACTACAGGCTGTCTAAGCCCAGGCCCTCATATCTTCATCTGTGCTGATGAATCTTTTATCTGCTTTTCAAAGGGTATTAGCTCTTCCACGAGCTGTGAGGTTGCACCTTGCTATTACTGCTAAGACTCCTGCATTTGGCTGCAGTTTGGCATCTCCCACAGCATGACACAGAGGTTTGCTGGTCCTTCCCAGGGCTTCTCACCTTGGTGGCCCTTGCAGAGACTCTGCTTGTGTGGTGGGATCCCCATGTCAAGCCCTGCTCTCCTTTACATCCCTATAAAGTCACTGACCTCGGAGGCATCACTGCAGGTCAGTCCTGGGACACCTGAAGGCCAGCTGTGCCTGTCCTCTCTAGATGTACCATAGGTACACTGCAGACTGCCTGTTACACCTCCTGCTGGATCTGATTAGTGAGCTAAATATTTTCTACTCCATGGGAGCATCCAGTGCCATATAAGCTGGAGGCTTCCCTCAGGCAATGAACAGATGAGTTTAGCTGGAACAGACTTTGTTATCTTTTGACACTTTACTGAGGAATCATTTACTTCTGTGAGGAAAAAGGTGTTTCTGATGGTGTTCACCTTTCTGAGTGATGCAAAGGCTCTGACAAGCTGTGGAAGTGGGTCCCACTGCTCAGCTCAAGGGCAGGCCACTGTTACTCCCCAAAATGTCCCCGAATGGGGCAGGAGTTATAAGCAGCCTACATGTAGGGAACTGAAGCTCCCCCTTTTCATTTGAAGAGGATTCAGCATAACCTGTGCTTCCCTGACCAGGCAAGACAAGCATACTGAGCTCCTGTTGAGTCCCCACAGTGTGACCTGGAGCCAGGTGCTGCACCATCTGGGGCGGGATGGCATCTGAACCATGCACAGAGACAATCCTCTCCCACCCCACTCAAACCTCTCCCCACTAAAACTCTCCCCCCCACACACACCCTTCTCCCCCTGCGAGGCTGGAGGACAAAGAGGGTTTTTGCAGGTTCAGGAGGCCTTTCTTTATTTCTCTCCCTGGAAGCCTGCTTATTACAGCAGTAGCCTCTAGCTACATCTGTGAAGAGGAGCACCTCCACCAGGCACCTCCTGTAATAATGACTTCTTTTTTCTTTGAACTTGTGAGGCACTGTTGTATGACATTAAGAAGGTGAATCCAAAGAGGACCATAGATGTGGGGTCATTCCAAGTAAACCCTGACGGGACACAAGAGAGGAGTAAGGTAGCAGAAAAATGATATGACAGCACATAATTGCTGATATGTGCAATTACCAACCACTTATCCAAACAGCAGTTGGTCTTAATCTTACAACCTTTTTTCTTGCTAAGGGTATCAGCCACTAAATTGCTTCTGCTTCCTCTGGGACCCAAAGTAATCTTTAGGCTTGAAATTGAGGTATTTTCCTTCCTTTTCAGTACCTACATTTCTTCGCCTTTTTAATATTTGAAGCAGTATTGTTCCATTGTTAATCTCGATAAAAAATAAATCAGAGCTACACACATTATTAAGACAGAGAAAGAAAAAGGAAGAATGAAAGAGAATATACACTCTGACTGTTATCTAATCAGGTGTTGCACTGGGGGTCCAGGTAGTGTCCACTGATGTCCATGGGCTTCCTGTGGGTGCTGAATATCCTCAAATTCCATTGCCCATGGTGGGAACTGAGGGTGGCCAACATTTTGCTGGAACGAGGCATCACGTTGCCAACACCCAGGAGCAGAGCTTGATTTACTCTATGTGTTTTGCAGCATGAAAAATAGAGATCACACCAGATCCATGTAAATAGAAACCCCCCTGGAATTGTCTGGTGACCTGAGTCATTTAGAAAATATTTAAGGGAATTGTTGTTGACTCAGATAATGGACTTTTCCATCATCACTGTCTGTAAATTAAAAGGCTTAAGAGAGTATTTAAAGCATAATGAAGGTGAAAGCTGCTTCTTTGTAAATGGCAGTGGCCTTCTCCTGATGATAGTTCTTAGGCCTGGCTTTACATGTCTATTCCCAAGCTATCACTGAGAAGGACTGAGGAACAAGCTGTCCAAGGATATGTCTGGAAATGGGCTGCAACTGGGGATGAGATGAACTGGAAGCTGTCCAAGATGTCTGTGTCTTCTGAAGTCCAGCTCCAAGAAGTTTATCTTCATTGTCAATGAGAGTTTCAGGTTTGGGGTAAAATTGTGGCCATCAGCAAGAGACAGGCTTATGTTAAATAAGATTAACAACTGAGAGAAAGGGAGAGGAGAGCACAGAGGCTTGGCTGGCATTCAATGGTTAGTCTATAGCAGAACAAGCTCCTGGGGTGATCCCAGGTCAGTGCCCCAGCCCATGGACTTTGCTGCCTCTAGCAGTGTATGTCAGCATAGACCTCAGTACTGGGTTGATATGTGTCCCTTCCTCGCTTTGAGCAAGAAAATCATTTCAGCACACACAAATTATAGAATGGTTTGGGGTTGAAGGGACCTTAAAGATCATCTATTCCAATCCCCATGATGTCTTGATGTGGGCAAGAGTATGAATGACTGCCTCTACCTGCCTGTGGACACAGGGACACACAGGACCTGACTGCAGCAGATCTTGGTATGATAAGTAAAGCAACACAGATAACCAGGCATACATTAATACAGCCTGGCTTTAGTACATGCTGCCATTCTTGTTTATTCATATGTTGACCCCAGCATTAGCAGTACACATTTCTCAAACAAAATCCATGTCCTGCACTGCTAATTGTTAACATAACAGAGGGTTCGTGAACCTGTCTTTCATCACATCTCTTAAACGTTATTTAAACAGTATTTTATTACATTTATTTCTTCAGAGGTAAAAACATTTCCTTCCTATGCCTGTCAACCGATTTGAAAACTAAATATCTAAATTGCTGTAGTTTATTTTTCACAATTTCTATATTGTTTCAGTATTAGCCTGGGAGAATAAAAAAAAAAAATAGCTCTCTATTGTCTTAATTTTAGGATATTGGAAGACTGCTTTCCCAGGAAAGATATATTGTTGGCTTGTTGACAGAATGAGTTTTAGACTTCAGTTTGGATCTTCAAAAGTGAACAAGGGAGTTAGATGCACAAACCCTGTGACTTTCAATGAGAATTGATTACTTAAAATTCAGAGGCCTCCTTCAAAAGCTCATCCCTAATCCTTCAGAACCATTTATACTTCATTGTAATTAACTGTGGATTTAGACTTCAGTATAAATTCACCTTGACTAAAATGTACAAAAGAATCCTCAAGTCCTATTTTCAGAATGGCTCAGGCCCCAGAAAGCCCAAGCTCTACTGAAAGTCCCCAAAATTACTAGTGCTGTATCTAAAGCGCAGCACTGGAGACCCTTCCTGAGCTCCTGAGTTCAGATGTTTGCATTTGCCATGTCCAATTTCCATCCCACAGTAAGGCCTGAGCCTTCCCTGCCACCACAAGCTGGGGGTGTGTGGACTAGAGAGGTGGTGGAATTGCTCCTGCTTGTTCTGGACCTGGTGACCATGGTGGTGAGATGTGCAGTGAAGCTTAACTGGCCATGATCTGTTTTGGCCTGATGGCTGGGCAAGGACAAGGATGCATTTCATTAGGATATTGGTCTTCAAGAAGACAGGAAAGGTCTGGCCTGGTATGAGTGAGTAAGGGTTCATAATGTACCTTGAAGTGAACAGAGAAAATGGATAAATGTGGAGATAGGATTTCTTTTCTCCGTTGAAAAGAATGGCATAATTATTTCCTGTCTCTTGATTGCTCCTCCATCTTGGCAAAGAAGTGTCAGGGAAACCCAATATTGAGAGCGATGCCAGAAAAGCAAAGAAAAACCTTCTTTGAGAGCTTTAAGATTTCTCCTTCTCTTGCTACGATTGCCGAAGTTTCAGTTCAAGTCTCTGTTTCTGCAGAGCTCTGCATATCTTTCTGCACTTGAGCTGTCCTGTAGACCTCTGTATTACCACAATCTCAGCTTGCTCCTGTGTGTTCCCAAAATCAGAGCTGGGATCCAGGGGCTTCTGGCTCTCACTGCTTCACTGCAAACTGCTACTGGGTGAAAAAAAGGAAGCTAAGAAATGCCTGTGTTTTGTGTTTTCCAGTTGGCCAGTAGTGGTAGCTCCTACTATCTGGGAAGCCCCAGAATAAGGTTTCCCATCTACTGATTCACACAAGAGTTTTAAATATTTTAAGTAGCGCCTTTTTTTTTTTCCTCTCTCTTGTTTTAATTCAGAATACACTGATTTGCTGCTGATGACATTTTTTTGTAAGAATCACATGAACCAGCTCTGATGACAATTTCACAAGGGCAAGATTTTTTAGTTCCAGGAGGACATTCCTGTGCAAGGCTGGCTTGCCACCTAGACAGGGCACATATTTAGAAAGAGCAGGTTATAAGGGCAGGTCTGTCCTAGTAACCAACAAGGCGAGGACCCTGCCCTGTTGTCAAAGGTATGATATAAGCTGTGTCTGGATCCATACTAAATATTCTTCACCCTAAATTGCTCACTGCATCCTGCCCTGTCCCTATAAAATACTCTTAAATAGTGATATTTGGGATGAGATCAGTTCAATGATATGGATGCTACAAGATCAGTGCCTGAGCCCATCTGTGACACTTGGCAGTCAGAGCCCTGCCTAACCAGCTCTCCCTTCTGGGTACCACAGGTGTCAGCAGCATCAGAGCCTCCACCACTGGGCTTGCTGGACATTTTTCGGCACCCCAATCTCTGATTTCCCACAGCAGAGTATTGATTGTTCTGGGATCCCTGTTTTTTCTTGCTGTTTTTGGAACAGAAAATCCATCCTAAAGCAGAGAAGCTTTTTTTTTTTGATCAAGTTTTTTTCTGAGGCTTGTTACATTCTGTAATCAGTTTTAGTTTCAGCAAATCAGGATGTATGTGAGTGTGTGAACAGAATAAAATACACCTCAGAGCAACCTCCCTATAAACAACCCTCCCAGTCACAGTCTCATCCTACCTTACTGCCTCTGATTTTGCGCTGCTTGTCTAATTATGTTGGCTGCTGTGTAATTATTTTCATGGAACAATAATTTTAACAGCGTGCAGTTTATCAGAGGTGCAAATTATACGTAATAACATAGAGCAATTTTCAGTTAAAACTTGCATAACATTCAAAAATCCTTGCATTTTTCAACAAATTGAAAAGGAAAAAGGTATTATTCATTTTGTATCTACCCTTTTTTTCTTAGGGAAAACAACCTACTGATTTTCTTGGAGTCAGTTAAATCCATTTGAAAGAAAGCACTTTTATTTTGGAAGAAGATTGTCCACACGGGGAGTTAATCAAGAATAATTATTCCTCTCTAAATTCACATCCTCAAACAATTTGAATTAAATCCCAGCCCTAGACCAGCCCTAAATGTCAAAGGAGGTTAAAAACCAACTCATCTAGAGGAGGTTTGTCATATGAAGAAGGACTGAGAGTATAAACCTTGGCTTGGCACCCTGGCCAGGCTGGTGAGGAAAAGCCATATCAAGGCTGAATAAGACTCACTCATCCCCTTTAGTTACACAGGGGGTTAAAGTCAATCCCACACACGTCTCAGCAGCATCATCTGTACGTGCACATGTCGCGGTGATGGCGGTGTCAGAGAAGGAGATACTGTGATCATCAGCTGAGAGCAAGGATAAACATATTTCAGGGAAAGAATTTTGCTCAGGGATGCCTTTTCCCCTTGCTTTTCCAGCAGGCTGAAGGCAACACGATTCATACCTTTCAGAATGAGGGAGCACTCTGAAATTAGGAATTTAGGCACATCTGCAGTTCCATCTCAGATTTGACAAACTTGGGGTTTTAAAATCCAAGCTTTGCTTTCACATTTCTGCCAATTGACCAATGGGGTTTGTAGCCATTATTTCTCTAAAACAACAGTAACACTTCAGTGCCTTTGCTGTGCCAAAGAACCAGTGGTTGCAACAGCCTCTGGGGAGTTTGAAGCCAGGACCAGGTTCCCCTGTCCTCTGCAGCCTCCCTACAGTAAAAGAAAAATACTTCCACTGTATTTACCTGCATGATACTTCATCCTCCAAGCAAATCACTATCAAAACCTGGAGGCAAATCCCCTAGCCATCATACAAACCCCACAGAGGTGGGTGGTAGGTGGCTTGGCCAGGATTTCCATCCACAAAACTTCAAGGTGCCTCAAATGTCTAAACTCAAGCACAAGGCAAGTGCCAGAGCAGCACTTACATTTTGAGATGATTCTCTGTTCAACAGAGCTTTTATCATGAATGTGTACGCTGGGACTGCCTCCTCTGTAGGTTTCACAGGGAAATGGGACTGCTGGGCAGAGATAAAAGGAAGCATCTTTATATATATGTATCCCTGCCCATGGCAGGGGTGGTGGAACTAGATGATCTTGAAGGTCCCTTTTAACCCAAACTATTCTATAATCTTATGATTCAGTGATTCTATACATACCTGATGCTCTCCTTATAGCATGCAAGCCAAGCTGGCCCGCTGGGCTGGGTCCCATAACACAGAATGGGCTGGGGTGCTTGGCTTTGCTTTTTCTACATGGAACAAAAGAAAAAAAAACAACAAGAATTTGCTCCCAATGCAAACCCCACCACCCCATCCCAGCTTCCCTATCCCTTCCCTATCCCCTCCCATCCTTTCCCCATGTCCAAACCCCCAGGGATACTTCAGATCTTTTCTTGAGGAGGGCCCATATGAGTTGGAAGGAAGAATAACCTCAGTGTCTTGGAGATGAGGGACAAGAGTAGCCCCTAGAACAATTTTGGGAAGAATTTCAATCTACCCCTCCTGATGGGGGCTGATGGGGACAAATCTCAGGGGTGTCATCCATCCAAAAGGAAAAATATTACTACTGGTACACAGGGTGAAGTGCAGTGAAGAAGACAGGAGATGGCCGACCATTACTGATGTCTCTGGCCAGGCACTAGTTCTGGGACATGGAGGGAATTCTTTCAGAGGCAGAAAGTCATAGGGGAAAAGCTCAGATTATTAAGACATAAGAAAAAAAAATTGAGTTATAGTATTGGCAGGAGTACAAACCATATGGAAATGTCTGGAGCCCTTGAACGGTGAGAGGATAAAGCACCACTCGACTGCAGGTGACCAGGCCAAGGGCAGGGTGTGATGTGAGATGCAGAGCTTGGTCCCAGCACCTTGGCTGTGCCCTGTATCACAGCAATGACTGGGGAAAAGGGTTTTTCCAGCACAGAGGGAAATGGCTACTTGTAATTTTACTCAGAAGAATGTCACTGAATGTTGCCCAGAAGGTTTACTCTCTGGAGCTATGTAACAGCACTTTGTTATTCCTGTGCTCTAACACTGCATTTTCAAGCCAGGGCATGGAAATACCAGGGTGTGAATGAAATCCCTTTTCATCTGCTTTGGGTCATGGCAGTACAATCCTTCTTCTGTCCAATTTCCAACCGTGTCAGTAGGAACCAGCAGAGCAAGGCTCCATGTCTGACTCTGTTCCCAAAGGAGGCTGGTTTTCACATTCCCCTTATGTGGTTCTTCCATGCTGCATCTAGAGGGTGGCTTTTCCCATTACCCAATGTCTGATCACTGCTCTTTGATCTGACAAATTCTTATCCTTCTGTGGCATGGTAGCATGAGCGTTGGTTTTAAGGAAGAGGGATTAATGAGACTGTTATTATGGTTTTTAATCGAGGTTTTTGACTCAAAGGACTGCTCAAGAAAGCACCAGGATACTTGTTTCTGGAGGATCCTCAACTCATTGTAAATGCAGGTAGATGGAGCCAAGGCAGTGAAAACAAACAGGACTGCATGAGAAGTGTCACCTCAGCAGAAATTTGACAGAAAATTGTGATGACCATACAGGAAAACAAGTGGCTGCACTGCAGAAGAAATCTACTTTTCATGGAAACCTATGATGGATTCTGATCTCATGTTTCCACAAGAGTAGGACAGTAACTCCCGTCAACTATTTTTCTTGCTCTCTGCCAGCACACAGGGAGAGTCTTCCCTGTCTCTGTGGAGTATCACACTTGGTGACCACACACACGTCTGTGGTACTGATGACAGCTGTGGTTACCGTTTCAAGTCCCAGTTCAAAATACAGTGTTTACCTCCAGAATAAATTAGAAGACTTCATGAATCCATGAATGATGGCTCCAGCAGCCAAAACAGTGATCTGTGAAGATTCTGAATCGTGTCTGAAGGTGACAGTCTCTCCTGGGCTGTTAGTGTCAGCAGGTCTGAAGGCGCAGGCATAAGCAAACTAAGAGGAACAAGAACAGCTCAGTCTAGCTCAGATATATCAGCTTCTCAGTTTTAGGTGGAGAGTTATTTCCTCTTTCAGGCACTCTGCCAATATGCACTGCTGCCAAGGGTGGCTATCTCTGAGGCTTCCTTTAAAACAATTAAATTAAATTAAATTAGGGAACTATCCTATTTCATATAAGTCATTTCAGTGGACTAGTGTCAGACTTTCTCTGCATCTATCAAGACTTAAGATGAATGAGAATAAATAAGCACAGGTGTTCCTCAAATTAATGTCTTGCCACTTTTCCACTGCTCTCCAAAACTGTACAGAAGAGAGAAAGACCAAAAATCTCTGCTACTGTCCATCCCTTTCTGTCACATGGGTTTTCTGATGATTTCTCTCAAGACTTTGCTCTGAATCTTTGGCTTCTCAGTTTTTTTCGCACCGAAATTTTCTGTTACAAAAACTTATTGAGGCAAGTATCTGTCAGACCAAAGTACAGAGATGGATGGACTTCTTTAATGCTGCCTTGGACACTCAGAGAAGTCACTGCACAGGATTTAATCTACTGTGTGACATGAAAGGTTGCTCTTCAGCTAATACTCTGGGCAGGTTAAATGTAACTGTAGGGTCAGATCTTGCAGCAGGAGCAAAATATTTAAGTAAAATGTCAATTCGGTGAAACGTCAATTCTGCAAGCCATGATGTTACCAGCTTATTTGGGAAAATCCCCAAGTAATAAAACTGCTGTTATATAAATACTTCTTGTTCTTCCCCCACAAAGTTTTACACTACAACTTTGCAACAGTGTTCTGCATCTTACTTTACCAGCTGACTCTACTTCTGTTCATCAGCTACAGAGAGAGTTTCCACACACAAATTTCAAGTCAGGGACTTTCTCTGAATTGAATTCTTTGACGGGTTCCATTATTGCATGTTTAAGCCAGATACAGGGGCTTGATAACTCTCAAAATAAACTAGAAAAAATTATTTTTCTTCAAGAGCAAGAATTTATTTTTTTTTTAATTCTTCAATTAATTACCAAATTCCAGCCTTCAGTAATAAGGCAGAAGAGCTTCCGAGCCAAGGTAGAACACACAGATGAAGGCTGGTATAGATCTGTAGACTGATTTGCTCAAATGAAGTGCTTTAGGGAAACACAAGCACATTCTCCTGACTACCTGAAATGTCAGCCTGAAATCCCATTTCTTCCTCAAACACTGAGTGAGGCATTTTGTGGATAACAGTGCCTGTGGATATCTAACTTTTTATGACCACTCTGGCTTCTGCTATAGCTACAAGGTAAGAAATGTTGCTCTTGTCTCTTATCTTCACTACCTATTTTGGAGAGACAACTCAGAAAATCCACTCTCTGACTCATTTAAGCAGATCTGAACATCTTTATTGGATACCTTCTCAGACAGACACTTTTCTGCTGAGTGGATTAAATTCTGTCTATACACAACCATATTTCTGGCTTTGAACATGAACAGGGATTTACCTTTTTCCCCACAGTTCTTTTCCTTTTGCTCTAAAAACAACACATCAGCAACACGAGAGACCAACGCTACCAGCTTCCATCCAGAACCAAGCACCTGTGCCAGCAGTGGCGTTGGTATTTCCTAGCACCCATCCCTACATCCACAGACCCTTCCTGGGGGTGGGGATCATCATAAGGGGTGCAAAGAGAATAATATGTCTGCGAAGCATTTGTCTCCTTTGTGCTGAGATTACCCACCACGACACTGACTGCAGCTGCCTTTGTGATTTATGTCCCTGTTCCTTAATGGCACGAAGCAGTTTTTAAAACCGTGGGAGACAAGTATGCTCAGTGTGTATGGACCCTGCTCAGTGAAGCAGCTACCAAACTGCGTTTTGAATAACATCCCTGAATTTACTAATCTCTGCTTATAAAGGCAAAATATTTACACTCCTGAGTCAAAGGCTGGGATCTTCAGTTTGCTCAGCGCTGTCTCAAGTCTGTTCCTCTTGGATACAATGGCAGATTTACCATCAGCTTCTCTGGGAGTCATAGTCAGGCCAAAAACAAGGGCTTATGGAAATACCATCCACAGTTCGTAATCCTCTGCTGGAAGACTTTCCAGAAAAGCTGTACTGGCAAGCTTCCCCTTCTCCTTCCACAAAAAAGTTATATTTGCATTTTATGTAGTGCCCCCATTTACTAGATCCTTTAGTGAAAAGTTTGAAGCAAGCAGAGATATTTAGAATCCGTACAGCAAGCACTGTATGTGTGTTCAATAATGGAAAGATTTTGCTTTTAATCTAGATAGACCCATCACTTCATTGCAAGGATATATAGTTTATGATGCTACAAGTAAAACTACAATCCTAGGCTTCCAGACTCTGGTATTTCCTATTGCACAATACTTCTTCATTTGTTCCAAAGCCAAGGTAAACTGGACAGGTAGAATAGAATTAATTCTCTAATCCATAGGCATAGCACAAGTCTTCCTCCTAATTCTCCACTTCTTGTTCCAGACCATAGCTTGTAATTCCAGTGCAATGCACAGCTCTCCATGAGGACTGAGATCATCAACTCGATGGTATTATCACATCTATCAACAACTGCTTTATGGCCCCATTTCTGCCATGGACTGCATACTGGGATACTACAGGCAGGATCAAAGAATAGGGAAAGAAACATGTTGCCACGATAAAAATAAAGTCTTCATCCAGAATAACACTGACTAGTCAGTGTGAAGAGGCCTGTAACATAATGTGTTTGGATCTGCTTTTTTAGTTCCTTTATATATATGACTGCCTTATTTCTAGAATTTGCTAACAAGGTATTCAAGATTTATCTGCAGACTTTGAACAGAAGAGGATGTGGACTGCCTGGATCTCAACTCTCGCTGAAGTTATTTACTGTTTCATGCTGTAAGCTCTCTGCCCTGCCTTCTCTTTTTCTCCTGGCTACCTTTCACTCCCTAACTTTCCATACTGACCAGCTTGAGCTCCCCTAAAGGACTGAATCAAACTCTGGTGTTTAAGAAACTCGACAGACATCACCTTCTGTGTCATCAGGTATAGTCTTGTTTGCTCACTGGAGCTGCAAAATCTCTAACAGCCTTGGCATGTGAAACCTGGCTCTGCAGAGGTGAAGCTCAATGAAGCTCATGCTTTCTGTCTTCCACAGCAGAAATCTGCAGGCTGACTTCTGAGCTAGATTTTTTTTTTAACCCTACAATGGGACTTATTGCTTTTGAGAGGCTTCAGTTTGCATTCAACAAATGAACCAATTCTGCTTTCATCTGTCAGAAATCCTATGCATCTTAGAGCCTTTAAAGGGAAACGATCCAGGAGGCTTGGCAGGCATTAAAGGCCTCTCATTTACTTGCTGATCAGTTATGTTGCTTATGGTCTTCCACAAACAGATCTTAACTGGGCTGTGGCAGCAAAAAGGGAAGAACGTTGCTCCTGACATTTCCTTGAACACCCTTCAGAAGTGCTATAACCAGCCAGTGAGCATATGCCACTCTTGTATTTCTCTTTAATGAGTCTCACTTCTACTCATTTTCCCCCAAATGCTGCACCTTTACCTCTTCAGAGACAAATAGTATTCAATTTCTTGAATAGGCATGTTGTCCAGGAAAATAGGGATGTTTTATCGCATAGTCCATATACAGATTGCTTTTCTTTGTTACCTGTCCCTGAAGTCCTCTGTCAGGGATGCTCAGGTTTTCTGCTTTGTGTTTCTTTGAGCTTTTTTGTCTAACCTCAGGGCATTGAAACTTAGACCCTTTGATATTCTGTGAGGTCTTCACAGTGAAATACTCATCAAATAACTGCTCTGACATACATGTTGGTCTGGAGTTTAGCCTGACAAATTTAGCAGCTGTCCCATCTCATGTCTTGCTCTGCCTGGACTAGCCACAGGAATAAGTCCACTGTACTGGGATGGTGGGTCTGCATGACTCAGAATGGAAAAGACCACCACAGAGCACCAGAGAGGGCAGTGCAGGCTCAGGTGTCTCCCTCCATTTGCCCCTGCAACACAGTTGGTCCAGCTCATTCCAGCTGCTTCCACAACAGCATGACGTAACCAGGGTTTTTGCAGCCCTCAAAGCAAGCCAGGAATGTCTGAGCAGTGACAGTGCAGGACACACTAGCCTGTGTCGAGATAGCTCTTGGCTTAAGTCAGCTCTGAAATCTAACAAATCTCTAGAATACCTGGCCTTTTTTTTATCTTTTCTTAACACCACCATCATCCTGACCCTGGTCAGGATGCCCAAGTGCTGCCATATCCTCTCCCTCTCCAGGGAGGAGACTGACCTGGACTTCAGTTACCCAAACGACAAATTGCTACAAGCAGTACCTCTGGCTAAGCTATGCTGATGTCTCTGGACGTTTTTGGAAGCATTTAATGAAATATTAATGTCATGACATTCAAAAGTAACTTCTGTTCTTGCGTGGAGCATCCCCTTCTCCCATTGTTATGGGAGTCATTTTCTGTCATCTTCTTGCTCCTAAAACTAGACAGAAATTGGTGTCCCCCTTGGGACTCTCAACTCCTATGCAAAGAGGTCCCATCAGTTGCACTGCACTAGTTCTAGCCTGTGGCAGCTTCTCAAACACCTTTAATCAGCACTGGAATTACATGGACCTGTTGGAGTATGTCCAAAGGAGGGTCCTGAAGATGATCAGAGGGATGGTACCCCTCTCCAAAAGGCTGAGAGAATTGGAGTTGTTTAACCTGGAGGAGAGAGGACTCTAGGCAAACCTTATTGTAGCTTTTTGATGTTTAAAGGAGCCTTGTAAGAAAGATGGAGACAGAGTTTTTTGTTTGGCCTGTAATGATATGACAAGGGATAATGTTTTTTAGCTAAAAGACTAGATAAAAGGAAGCGATTTTATACAATAGCTTGACTTATTACCTGCCTGCCTTTGGGGGTTGTACATCACTGTACACTGCCCACCCGCTGGCAAATAAACCACCCACCGTCCTCCCTGTTGCTGCCAGGATTTGGATCCTGGCAATCTCCATCTCTGTTTCCTCGTGGCACTTCTAAGCCTCCTAAATTGCTGAAGACTGGTATTTGGCTGTTACCTGGAGATTTTGATAGAGAAATATCGAAATGTTAAACGACTTTCCGTTTCTTCAGAGTCTCTTTGGGATTTTCATTTCCTGTGTCTAAAATGGCATGTGATTTGAAGTGTCATCTTTCTGGTATCGAGTCCTTATTTCCTATATGCTGCATCTGCCTGATTCGATTGCGATGGTCTTTCAGCCACAAAAATATCCGGCAGGGCAGCTCTCACACCTGCAATCAAATAAAGGCATTACTCTGTTATAAGACACTGGAAAAATGACTTGTGTAGCCATTGAGGTGTCTCATAACAGCAGCAGGAAACATGAAGGTGGCATACTGTGAGCACGAGAGACAATAAGGGGTGAAATAGCAGCACGTTGTGCTGGGATCAACAAAAGCTTTTCCCCAGTGCAGCATCAGCCCTGGGATGTGCCTGGACCATGGGCCCCCAGACCTGCTGAGGACCTCCTTGGGTTTTCCAGTCTTGGATGGTGAAATGACTGAGGATATGATTTGGAGGTGCTCAAGCGGAGCATCTCAGGGGCACATTCAGTACACCTGTGATACCTGGGCTATGAAAATTAAAAAGGGAAGGAGTTTTGTTTCCGGGGGCAGCACGGCACCATAAAATGAGCAGTAAGTGTGCCTTTAAAATAGAAAAAAAAAAAAAAAAAGTGGGGGGCAGAAAAAACCTCCTGTATCTAAATATTTCACACATTGGAACTGAAAGTCTTGAGTGCACGGTCTCATTCTCTTGTGGTTTATAAAAAGATAGCTGAGAGAAGTGATAAGGATTTTCCTAGGAGCCTCTGGACAACAAACCCCACTCTATGGAAGTGATGGTGACGTGCCTTTGTGCAGAGAAATGTGAAGACTCACTGAAGCACCCCGAGGTCTGAGCAGGGCTGGACTGCACTACTGCCATTACACCTCTGGGCTGCAGGGCAGGCACTCTTTCGGGCAGTGCTTTCCCAAAAGGATGCCCCCTAAGATGACCCGACCTGCACTAAGAGATAGGGGAAAAGCAGAGATTTTTTTAAATGTGTTTTATTTTTTTAGGCTGTTAGTACCCATTTCTTAAACTCAGATTATTTTTCTTGATTCTTCCCCCTCCACCCCCCCCCAAAAATCAAGATAAAAATTGCACTTGGTTTAGATGAGTTGTGGGAAGAGTTGTGAAGTTGGGGCTTCTGTTTAAAAAGAGCTGTTGTGACATTTATTTCCTTAATTTAGACAAACTAATGAGGCTTTTTGAGGTTTACTTGTCCATTATTCTGATCTTGCAAAAAATGTTAAAGGGGAAATGCTCTTATAAGCATGACAGAAATTATATAATCATGTAAATATTTATTTTTCACTCAAAAAATAAGCTTAAAAGGGGCTGGTTCTTATTTTCTTCAGGAATCTCCTGCAACCTGGATTTAACACTCTCAAAACAAGCCCATTCTGCGCATTTTCAGAGCAGCAATGTGTGACTAGTTTTCAGAGTAGGTACGAGCTTTCTTTACATCACCAGTCTCAAACTTTCTGTGGATCACTGGTGATACTATAAGACAAAGAGGTAACTATAGCTTTTCAGCTCCTGAGATTCACCTGAGTCCTTCTGGATCTATATGATTTATTGACAACTGAGACCAGATGGGCTCCAGTTGCCTTAATCCAGACTGTAACACTTATGGCTCCACACATATGGATTACAAACAGTAGCTGATACTTACTGCCACTGCTGTGGTAGAAGATTTGCAGCAGAGTATCAGGAAAAGGAGAATTATTTCTTTAATCCTCTGCTTCCAAGGACAAGAAATTGCAAGATCCCAGCGGCCCTGTCCTCTTGGTTCAATCTGGGAAGTTGGGCTCATCGAGCAAGGGTACATTGCACATTCCACACTCCATGGGGTGAGTTGCAGATGGAAGATTTACAGTAATTTTCTTGGCTTGGCACCCCTCAGGCTCTAACCAGTGTGTTATTTTAAACAGCATTCTTAATATTAATTTATAAGCTGGTGTCCTATATATATCCATACCTTTCATGCTCTGCAGTGTAGTGGAAGTGGAGGTTGCGGGTGCTTTTAGCAGTGTTTTACAACAGCCCGGAGGACAGCCTGGAAGGCACTTCTGCATCCCCAAGAGATGCCACTGAGATCCTGGGACACATTGGAAACAAAGAAACATAGAGCTGAGGGGTGAAAATTTACTCAGAGACAAAACCAACGCTGACTGTAGTTGGAGGAAAGCAGTGAGGGGATGTCTGTCGAAAAAACCACCAAGAAGAAAGAAATCTGGTCAAACCCCAACATCTAATACAGGTCACTTATAAAATGCTGCTCTTTCCCTACCTGACAGGCTGGTTGCCTTTCATTCTTCGATGGAGACAGGAATATCCTTTGGTGGTATGTGCACACAGCATCTAGCATAGTTGCCATGTGGTCCCAGATGGAGAATTACTAGTGTATGTACATACACATACAGATCTACATATATATATGTATATTTAATGTGTAGCCCGTATTTGAAATCTCACCTATGACCACACCAAGCCAATTTATGGGTAGATGATGGAAGGTCATAATTAGAATTAATTAATCCAGTGGGAAATCCATTCCCAAGCAGCTCTCAGCAAAAGGCAGATTGGCAATGTAAGGAGGATAAGCTGTACTTCTAAAGCTCTTCTTAGATATTCTTGTCACTTCCAATATCCCCCAGGGTGTGAGCAGCTCTAATCTCCCACTCTGGGAGCCACCCATTTTATTGGTGTGCACTCCTCTCAAGGAGGAGGAGCTAAAGACATAGTCACCTTAAAGATGCTGGTGTCATAAAAACACCTTAAAGATGCTGGTGAAATATAGACACAGATCATCCTTGCAGTCTGCTTCCCCAGATCCCTCTAAACAATCCAAATGGAAGTAAAAATCTCCATCCAAGCCCAGCTCAGCCCCTGGCGTGTACACAGAGGCAGAGTTGCTGTTTCTGAACAGTTTGACTGGCAAACAGGGACATAACTGACTATGTGACTTGCCTGCTTGATAGTGGAGCTCCAGCACCAGCTGGAGCCTGGTGCTACCATCCACTGGACTGTATCCTCTCCTATGTGGAGAGCTGCTGCCTGGGTTTTTGGAGAAGGAAGCAGATCCTTCATCACTCTCAAACATTTCCAAGATTTTGTTGTGTGGAAGCTAAAGAGAAACTTTCACAAGAACGGGATTTAGTGTTTTGTTACAAAGCAAATTGATTTTTCTTCAGTAATCCCATTCTGTGGAGTTTACATCATCTCTCCTGAAGCAAGACCCACTAAGGATGCACTGAGAACCTACTACTATTTAGTGCAGGCACCTCAGTAGTACCAACAGTCTTAATCATGGAGCAACCAACTCCACGTGGCCCAGCATAAAGACACTACAGAAATCAGCTTTTGCCTAAAGGTGTTTCTAATCCAAACAATTTTAGCAATAAAAATAGATGTATTTTAAATAGGAGAAATCAAAGTTTGCCCTGAAAATTTGGAAACCAGAGGATAAAAGGAAAAGCCATTCCATCAGAGGAGATAAAATTAGCTGTGGTCTAAATTTCACCGCAGTATCTCATGAGCCTTTGGTGTTCTTCAAATGTCCCACACGTATATTAGTTTTATACCCACTTGAGAATGAAGTAATTTTCACATAGGATTTTTAATGCTTAATTATTCTTCTTTTGTTCTTATCTCTGTCACCATCAGAGTTTTAAGTTGTTTAGTTGCTCTGTGATTTGAGTTTTTCAGTTTTCTGAAGAAAGAGCTCAAAAGTGTTGAAGAAAAATGTGCCACTGACAGAAATGGAGATTTCCAACAGAGGGCATCAGGACCAGCTGGACAGACCCAGACTTCCAGGGAGAAAATCAGCACCAAGTAAATGCCAAAATCAAACTCACAGATATTAAAATCTGTGGTTTTTCTCTTCCAGTTGCATCTGTACTGGCACCAGCCTCATACCTCTGCACACACTGGGACACTAACATCCTATTCTTATCAGTCAGCCACCATGCAACATTCCCTTGTAAATATAATGTCGATGATAAGAAAGCCCAGACTGGCTATATTTATCTCCAAGTTTCTCTAGAAAATATGTGTGATTTATCCTCATTTGTCTCAAGCTTGTAAAAATGTTAAGTCTCATAAAGTCCTTAGGAAAGCCCACAAATCCATGAACACTTCAGGAACATGTCTACCAAAAATCTTGTATTTCTTAATCTCACTCCTTTACATACATATTTTTAAATATTATGTTTTTAAAGGAAAGAAAATCCCAGAGAAAACATCTGTATAAAATGAAGATCAGAGCAGAGAATATAGTTGTAGAACTTAAAAGGCATTTTCCTAACAGGTTGTAATTATCCTTAAAAAGGGCCTAAAACCCCCAGGAAGCCCAGATATAAATATACACTACAGAAGAATTAAAAGCATGTTAAGGTAATAAACAGAGAAGTATCCAATGACCTGATCTGGCTCCCATTAGTTTAAATGGAGAGTACTATTGCTGTCAATGGGAAGAGATCCTGATTTAACCACAGGGTGACAGGGGTGAAGGGACAGTTGTTCAAATCATTGATCATGGGAAACTGTTGGCAGTTCACTGCAGATGGTAAAAGTTGGTATCAGTTCCTTGTGTTTTGCACTGCCTCTCTCTTTGATTTTGGGTGTCTGGTTGTTTTACACAACTTTACAATGGCATACCTTTTTTTTTTTCCCTTAAGCATTTAATTAATTTGTTGATTTTAACATATTGAGATAGTTTTTAAGGAAATTATTTTCACCTGATTGAGTTTTTTTTAAGGGGTAATTGAAGTTACATTTCCCAACAACTGTTTCTTCATTGAAATGGGAGAGGCAATCTTTTAAAACCACTGACCATCCAGCATCTCCCATCAAAATGTATTTGAAAATGGCATCACCAGTTTGGGACACAACTCCAGGAACCCATCAAAAAAATGCAGGATTTTGGTGTGGAAGTGACTCATGGGGCACCGTGGCCAAAGGGGCTGGGAAACCCCTTCTTCCCAAATCGGTGTTGAAGGGGGCCAGGAGCTGGCCTGGCTCTGAGCCAGGGGATGTGGAAATCCCTCAGGAACCTGCTGCTTGTCAAACTGAGAAAAGGAAGGGCATCTCTCGATAGGTCTGAGTTAGTAGAATTGGAATGGAAAAGGTGGTTTCCAAGATAAAGCTCCCAGACATTGCTGAAACACCCTGAATTCTTCAGTCATGGTCAGACCTTCTGGTTAATAGTTTGGGCATTTTACCAGTGATCTACAAGAGCAGGAATGGCAACTGTTTTTCTAATTCTTTTTTCTTTTTTTTAATTAATTGCATGTTAAAAATTAAGTCTAGCCAGGACCCACATCCTCATGGATCTATCTGGGG
This sequence comes from Lepidothrix coronata, assembly GCF_001604755.1. Classification (NCBI taxonomy): domain Eukaryota; kingdom Metazoa; phylum Chordata; class Aves; order Passeriformes; family Pipridae; genus Lepidothrix; species Lepidothrix coronata. Next base: position 185,650 of record NW_016690254.1, on the reverse strand, counting down.
AAGCATTATCTCATGGGCTGTATGAGTACCTGCCACTCATGCTGCAGTGGATTTGGCAAAAAGAGGTGATTTGGAAAAGAAACACTCCAGAGAAATTAAGCCCTTTTATACAGGTAATCAACTGAAGTGAGTGAAAGGGCTTTTCCTCCCGAGAGCTCCTTGCCCTAGTGGAAGTGATTCTATAGATGCTATTTTGAAAGCATGTCATATCCATTGTGTTTTGAAACATTTAATTATTTGTGACTCCCTTCAGCGTGGGAGCCTTTCCTCAGCACTGCTAGGTGGGGTAATAGCTCATAATCATCTCCTGGATGTCGCGTGGAGTCTGTTGCTGTGGGATGGGGAATCGGTGACGGAAGGATATTTGGGGGTTGGGTGCCTGGGGTTCAACACAGATTTATGCTCATGGTATTTAGCTCATGGTACAGATATGCCTGGTTTTATATAATGGTTTTGTGTGTGCAATTATCCCCATTAATTTGCATTTTCTTTGAAAACAAATAACTTTGGCGTTTATAGATTTGTATGCACTTTTGCTTTAGGAAAGCACTCATAAATGCTTAGAGTGATCTGGAAAAGTTATGCAGCTGTATCTAAGGCACTATCAAATGTATCCTTAGAGCAGATGGCTCGTAAAATTACGCATGTACTTGGAATATTTGAATCTACCATCCATAGAAACATTCTAGAAACGAAGCTAGAAGTTAGAAAGGCTTAACTGTAGAAAATTAGGATTATTTCAAGAAACCGACTGCTCTCCACATTTTTTTTAACCAAAAGAACATCCAATTTTATCAAATACATTCATGCACTGAACAGAAAAACAGCCAAACTTTTCCTACCAGCTGTACACAAGGGATGCTTCAGGGACAACCATCCCCCTAAAGATAAAACCAGAAACTAGTTCTTATTGTTAATTTCCCTACGTGTATAAACATTTCCCAGTGTTTAAGTAAAACCAACTCTTAGTTTTCTGTGGAATGGGGGTTAACTCCCTGGAGAAAGGCGAGGAGTCCCAACTAGTGGCTGGAAGGAGCTGACCTTTGGTACCTGTAAGTGCAGCAGAGAGGCGGCCGCTCCTGCCAGCTGGGGTGATAATCCCCTTTGCCTCTGGTAAGCGATAGCTGATAAGTCTGCACAGAATTACTTGGTGATGCTTATTTGTCAGCTGGGGCTCTTTTCACCACTAAGTTAATCAGAGTCAATTTTTGGATGGTAGGGAAGCTTAATTTAGATTGCTCATAGGTGAGGTTATGAATTTCTGCTGCCTTCCTCTGGGCAGGTATGCAGGTAGATGTGTTGAAGGGCAGCTCTAAATGTTTGCAATAGAATTTTTTTGGAGAAAGAAAAAGTGAAAAACCACCACAACTTCAACATTCCTGGAATACCTTTCACAGATGCTAAATGCCCTTGTTTTTGTTCAGACTGACTGAAGGAAGAGGCAGTATCTGCTTTTCTCATGGCTGCTGGGATGCTGGTGATGCTCATTGGGGCAGCAGTGAGGATGCCCGTGACTTTTGTGCTACAAGCATGCCAGCTTTGTGATTTACAGCTGTCTCTAGTAGAAGGCAGGACCAGGGCTCTGAAGCTGGGACACACTCTGTTTTCCCTAGTTTTGAGCAGGATTTATACCACACTAGACATAGGCTGGAACTGTGCATTGCCGTAGAAAATCTGGTATAAAATACATAAATCTCCTGGGCAGTCAATTGTTCCTCTCTGTGCAGAGCTCACCTGGATCACCTCTGCTCTTGATCCATCATTCAGACAGACTTAAATTGCTCTTAGACACCCTTTCTTAGGATGGGCACACTCATAGTGATTTTGTGCTACAGAATTGGAGTGAGGCTCTTCTGGATCTTCTGCATCCAGTGCACTTAGATAACCTCTATAAGCATGATCTAGATATTTAAGCACACATACATATAGGATACATATAGTGAAGCATATAGGTATACACTTCTGTCCCACTAAAGTCAAAGGATCAATGCTTTGAAGCGTTGACTGTAAGTATAGAATAACATGAGTCTGTGAAATGTTTTGAAACACACCTCAAATGGACAGTTTGCCATGTGTCTGTAGTACCTTGTGACCCAGAAATATCTTTGAAGTAAACCTCCTGCTTACTTCTTTTATCTTGGACATGCAAAAGCGGTGCAACCACTGATAGCTTTATTAAGAAATAAAAAAGAAATTATATAAAATGATAAGGTGTGATAAGAAGACATGGTAGCCCAGCCCAGGCTGCGTTTCTTTTGTAAGTTTTTTCCTTTCTGTCTGCTAATTTATGATTCTCTCCTCAAAAGTCTTATGTCACTGGGCTGGGGTGGCTTAACAGTTTTCTCAGGTAGTGAAAGGGTGTATTGCTTTCTGTCCAGAGATGGGAAGGGGGAAAAAAAATCTGTTGCTCTTGACCAAGGACAGGCAATGTCACCTGAAGCTCCTGTCCCCAAGGACTGTGTGATGTATTTCATCATTCCCTGTACATGTGGGAAGGTGCACATGTGACCTTGAGAACAGAAATGGGACCTTGAAAACAGAAATGGTCCCTGCTGTAGTGGAGGGCTCAGTAAATGGGGCCATAAGATATGTAAGTAGCTTCAGGCACAAGCGGAGTGAGTGAGGATGGAGTAGTCAGAGGAGACACAAAATCCACCCTCTAAGGTAAAATGGAGACTCTAGACTGGGCAGTATCCATGCTACTAATGTCACATTAGAGGCTATTGTAGGTGAAAATGTAACTGCATTAGCTGAGTCCCCAAGCAAAGAGAATAGCCAAAAGTATATAGGAACTATCATTTACATGGAGGCCTGTTTTTCCAACCCCTTGTACTCACAGAGGGATGAGTGTGGGCACCAGAGGACAGCCAGAGATAAGCAGTGTGCAGTCACTGTACAGCTGGTGGCTCCAGCTCCCGGGTAAGCTGGAATAGCATTCACCAATCCACATCCCTGCTGATGCTGGGGAGACACAGACCAGCTTAAACCTACCCCAGTCTCAATCACTGCTGTGATAGTGAGGGCAAAAACCAGGGATTTCAGCTGAAATCTAAGCAGGAGCCTAGGTTAACTGTAACTCGAAGTCATGGCCAGATGGTTACCATCCAGTAGAGGAATAATGAAGGTATTAAGGTTAATTTAACAGGCTTAAGTCTATAGGTGGTCTCAGAGAGCTGCAGCCAAGTAGCTGAAACCTGCCACCCTTTACTTGCCCTGGGAGCGTGCAAGAAGCAGCAGTGGATGGAGGCTCGTGTGATACTCCCAGTGCAGGTTTAGTGCTGTGGAGGATGTGGAGGATTTCCCTGGGGAGCAGGGGGGGAGGCTGAAGACCTGCCATTCTGAGCAGAGAGTACAGGCAGGGAAGGACAGAGGAGTTTAGGAGACTCTGAGCTTTTAACTATGGAAATCTATGAAGCATAGAAATTGTCCACAGATTAGAAAATTTTATCTACTGTCACGTATAAGACTAGTTAAAAATTTTCAGCGGGGTTTCCATTTATCAGTGTTATTTCCAGCACTCCTGTCCCCTGACAGGCGTGTTGCTGCTTTAAAATTACAACTTTAATAGACTAGTGAGAAGAACTTGCTGTTTTATTTTGAACACCAGGAAGCAGGAATCCTTTTGACTCACCTACTCTCAGGGATGGAAAAAGAGGTTTGGGAAGCCCATGGTGTCATCCCCAGGGATGAGGTGGCCTAGCAGGTATCGTCAGGGGATACCTAAGGGGAGCGTCACCCCTTAGCTGGGAACCAATGGCTCCAGGGATGCAGTTACTCAGCTCAGATCTGTATCCCGTGGGAATCCCAGCAAGCCAGCACTTCATCTTTGCTCTCTTTCCCTCAATGAAATTCCATGGCATAGTCTCCAGCACCAAGGTCTCCCGAGGAGGGTGAAGTCTATCCATGCACTCCAAAAGAAGGTGTTCACCTCCAGCCTGACCTGCTCAGCACTTCACCTCACAGACCTTCCCAGTTGTTCCCTCCAAGGAGCTGCCCCAAGCCCAAGCCCAGCAGCATGGACAGCTGTATTTCAGTGCCTGAGATGATGCCTGTTGAGTCTGCTAGCCCACACGTGGCCAGTGGGATCTGAACATTTAAACTTTTTCCAGCACAATAGATTATCAAACTTAATTTTATTGCATATTTTCTTTCCTTTGCTGAGTACTCATATATACTGAGTCACACACATGAGTTATTCCCAAGTTCTCTGTCCAGTCAACCTTTCCTGACAATATCCAGCATCCCTCGCAGGCAGCCCTTCCTTAGGAGAGCTCAATTCGCCTGAGGAAGGGGTGGGAAAGGATGATCAAAGCACATGGGTTCCTCCTCAGATTCTTTTTGCTTCCTGAGTTTATCCAGTCAGCATTTGAGTGCATTTGAGTCCACGCTGCAGAGCAAGGGAGGAATAGGGCCCTTTGTTTGCTTGTTGCTAAAGCACCTTACTTCTAATTAACAGAGTGATTTAATTAACATTAGGCAGAATCTGCCTGGTTTTGTTCCCTTAAGGGATAAGGGGAGGATAGCAGGCAAGGCAAACAGGTAACATCCTCTTCTGACACTAATTCTCCAGGGCACGGTCCTGATTTCTGAAGGCTGCTCCAGGCTATTTCCTTCAGACGCTTTGAATCTAAGGAAGAAATAAAAAATGGAGTGTGAATAAAGTTCACATTTGGGGAGAAAGGTTGGCTTTGACTGACTATTTGTTTCCTCAAATGGTGGTGGGAAGCAGAGGCAGTCTCTGAGAGATCACAAACAACTTTTGGACAGCTTAGAGCAGAACTCGGAAAAACAAACTTGGTGATTTTTGTTTTTCTTTAATTTCAATTGAAAATGATGTGTACAATGCTATTCTTTTCTGCCGTGCTGAGATCCTCATTATTCAGAGGAATAAATACTTGCTGCTGCAGATTTTAAGTGTATGGATCAGAGAAGTGATAATGGACAGCTACTGGTACCAGTTAAGTGTCCACCCAGACCTGGGTATGACGGATTTGTAACACGCTATACAAAGCAAGATAAGTTTACGATATATTCACAGCAATGTATTCATTGCCTTCGTTAAGTGTGGGTTTGTCAGATTTTTGGCATTGCAGAGAGCACCTCTGTGAAGCACAGGGCCAGAAGTATTTTGGTATGGCACAGAGAAATGAAACATTTCATAGGTAGCCTCAGCCTGGCTGCATTTTGGGTTGTCTTCTGCCTCCCCTCTCCAGCGGGCTGTCAGGGCACTTACTGTGTCGTGCTTCATTTTTGTTTGGTTAAATCTACTGCTTCAATCAGCGCTTCTGATTTTTTCCTGATGTGTTGCTACTGATTATTGTTGGTAGGGGGGAAAAAGATGCCCTTCTCTGAATGCAACACTAGAGCAAAATATCCTGTCTTTATTATTTTCAATTAATATTAGGACTGAATAACGCAGCTTTGGCACAGTCTAAAGTGCGAACAAGGCGAATTAGATGAGAGATTACGCATTTTTGGCATTCTGGCATTAGCTAAAATAATTTAAGCTTTGTCTTTGGTGGTGGTCTTAAAGCAAGTGGAATGTGAAGGTGGAATTCGGGACCAGCTCCAGCATAGCCTGGTGTGAATTTCTTTCTTTAGAAGAGAGTGTTTAATTCCACATATTAACATGTTGGGCTATTTTACTAAAAGTGAAGTTACGCTGATTAGTTACACTACAGAAGCTAAAGTATGTACATCTGCTTGAAGCAGGCATTTAATGGCAGGAATAATGGCTAACTTTGCTCATGTAACATTTTACTTTAAGCATCTTGAGATGCACATAACTGGCGCTACAGCTGGGAGAGGGGTTTTTTTCAATTTATTTTTATTTTCTTTCAAATTAGCAGAATTCAAATAGTTTATTTTTTAAGTTACTTCCTCCCCTCAGATTACAGGAATTTCACCTCCTTCCTTATTACAAGAATTTAATCCCTTCCTTGCCAAAATGAACTGTCCTTCTCCTAAAATAAAACTATGATGAATGGGACTAGAAAGGTAAATTCTTAAACTTTTTTCAAATGTGCTGTTACACAACAAAGTTCCCGGTATTGATTAAGCCCAGGTGGTCTGCTCACCCAGCAAACAGATATTTTACAAAGCTTTATTATGCCTCATTAGAATTCAGTCCTTTAGAAGATTTCTAATTATATTGTCTAATAAAACTAAACCTTCGAAGCTATTTGCATATTATATGAAGAAATCTCATACAACAAACTCACAGTGGATTCAATTAACATAATAGCTAATTATATATCCCATCAGCCTTTAGAGTAGCTCGGCATTCATGTTGCTCCTGTTTTAGCCTAGAGCAAAGGAGGTTTGAATTTTCACTTCTAAATATTGACTTTTAACTAATATCAAAAATGATTTGAACACTTTTGTGGATGAAAAGATAATGATTAAACTACATGAAACATTTTAAAAGACTTGTTTCCAAGTCACTGAAACAATTCCTGTTTAAACCTAAAGCTTTCCATATTATCCGTTCTGAGTCTGTTCATATTTTATAAAAAAAAGGGCCAGATAAGTCTAATTATTTTGACAAATGTTTGATTGACAGCTCGGTTATTTTGAAACTGCCTACTTCCTGCACTTACACTGTGTATATTTTTCATTGCATTTTGTAATGCAATTGTATTCTTGGCCAGTTGTATCTATCAAGCAAGAAATTTAGGACTAGATTAACAGAGACATAGTAATGAACAGGCATTTGAGCACCCTATAATTGACTGTTATTAAGGTGTTGTCACAGTGGTCTGTAATGAATTCTCTTGTTTTCTTTTGAAATTGGATGAGATATTCTAGGGGGGGGAAAAAGTAAAAAAAAAAAATCACCCCAACACAAAAACAAATGCAAAAGTTTCCTTAAACCTTAAAAAAAAAAACCAAACAAACTCCCCAAAGAAACAAAGCCCTCTTTTTTTTTTTTCCTTTTTAAAGATTTCAAATTATTTGAAGGTGCTTCCAATTTTGAAACGCTCAGTAGAAAAGCAGGGAGGGAAGGAGCAAATTTTGTGACTTATTTGAAAACTTAAAAAAAAAATTGTGTATTCATCAACTTCCTCATCAAATGTAACGAAAAACCTGCTGGATATCATATTTATGTTTTTACGCAAGATAGAAGATAAAGTTTGTTGCTGAGTAAATGGTTTTCTCCCATTACAATGATGGCTGCCTTTTCATTCATATTTTAATGAGGTTAGTATCTCTGAGACAGCTTTTTCGGGGTGGAGGCCCATGTCTCCGGTACAATTACAATAGGAGTTGCTTTATTGACAAGTACTATTCAAAATCTTCACAGTATAGAAAGAAAGGCTTTAGTTTTCCACCACTTGTCCAAATACTTATTCCTCTCTTACTATTAAAACACTTTCAGAAAGAGCACTCTCAACTGCCTACAGCCCTGCACACCGGGCAGAGCACAGCTCAGCACAAAAATACTTCTCTTAAATTCAAGTTGCATTTATTTCTGCAAAGATTTCCCTCATCAAAACCCAACAAATAGACACCAAAAATTAATAGACTGCCCTGGCAGCTTCTGCATCCATAGGTTTACAAGAAACATGCTCAGATAATGGTAGTTCCTACCTGAAGTGTGAGTCTGACTCCAGCCAAATGAGGGAAGGCAAAGTTATGCAGAGATTGAGCATCCAATATCTCTTTTATTAGACAGAAACAAAAAACGAGTAAATCCAACTATTGGCAAGTTAAGCTCTTGTATTTTTATTCATCTTCTCTATGTATATCCTATCTCTCCAATATTTTTCATTACATTATCAGGGAGTACAGCCCAAATCTAAATATGATGCTAAATATAAGGCTGAACCCCATCACATAGGTGCCAGTACGTGCACAGAAACTTACTTGTGCATCCAAAAGAAAGCACACTCAGCAAAACCCTTTCTGTAAATTTGTGGGGATTGTCACAAATTTGAGGGTTCATTCTTGTTTTCAGACGTTGGATATGTTTTTTTCCAGGTTGGTCCTTGGTTGTGCTGCACATGGTTAATGTTCAGGAGATGTGAGTACCTGTGTTTGTGTAGGGTACCCTGCAGCATCCATGGGCTTTGACTCAGCCACACTCAGTGCTTTCCCGACCAGCCAGGAAGCTGCAGGGGATGTGACTACACACCTGAATATTGGTTGGAGTACAGACATGAAAAAAATCTTTTTTTTTTTTTTCCAGAATTTGCAGAGTAAAACCCTTCTGCTGATGATACAGAATCTCTCTATGTGAAAAGAAACGCAGACATGAAAAGTGGCTTTCCCCCTCAACTAATTTAAGTTACTATCCTGGGTGTAGCTTAGAAGGGGAATGAAATTTAGTGCAATTTATTGTTATAGCAGTCAGATTGCAAAAAAAGAAAATCCCACCCGAAACAACACTGACCTCAATGGAAGTGATGCCAGGGCAGGAAGTAGATTGTATGGTCGAATCATACCTTCTGTCATAAGGGCTGTAAAACCTTCCTCCCACATTCACAGGATTTTTTATTTTCTACCTTCAGAAACCGCCACGTATTTCTTGCTTTTCAGGGGGAAAGTGTTTGCTCTGTGCCCGAGCTGCCAGAGACTCTGCACTCTCCGTCCTGGTGGGAGGAAGAAACATCAGAGTTTGGAGCACAAGTTTCAAACACCACGAGTTTCTGCCACCACCTTCTGCCACCACTACGTATTTTTTCAGTTTGTGAGATACTGTGTTTTCTCGAAAAAAAAAATAAATTTGCATCCCAGTAGATGAGACAGAATTTTAATAACAAAATGTGGGGTTTGTATGAGGCTGTCTTTCCTGTAAAATAAGTCATGCTGCCCTACAAACAGGATTGGGAGCAAAAGGCTGCCGTCGTTTTATTATATTTTTTGTCCTCTTTTTTTACTAGGCACTTTTTTGTGTTTCCCAGACTTTTTTTTTCCTTTTTTTTTTTTTTAGTCACTTTTTTGCTCTTCCCAGGTTTCATAAAAAGCAGATTCCCCATCCGTATGTGACCGGGGGAGGGAGAGATTTCATAATGGGCCCTGGTGCAAGAAGAAGACGAAGGGGGACAGAGAGGGAAAAAAAACCCTCTAAGCTTTAATTTTAATTCTCCTGCCTTTATTTATCTGATTTGTGGCCAGATGGTGGTGAAGCAAGGCAACCCCTTTGTGCAAATGAAGCCCACATGTGAAAGTCCTTCTGTAATGTAATCATTGAGACCGGAAGGGTTCATACTGTGTCTGAAAAGAGACAATGGAGCCGGGATATATCAACATCGCCGAAATCGAGTTCATTTGCGATGCAGGCCCTTTGACTATGGTTGTCATGAAAACTTCCTACTTTGATCAGCAGAGGGTGGAGAGAAAAAGAAGAAGAAGAAAAAAAAAAAAAAGAAGTCTTCTAAAGGGGCAGGGATGCAGCGCGGGTGTTTGCTGTGCACTTGGCTCCGGTTCACGCCCCTTTCCGGAAGACGCAACAGGGAGAGGAGCATCTTGCACCTTGACCTGTCTAGACAGGGCGCGAAGTTTGGGGGTTTTTTTTTGTCCCCGTTTCCAAGGGCGAGGGTTGCTCTTTGACCCCCACCACCAGCGGTGGTGGCTCTCAGGGCGTAGGTAGTGGACAGAGGTTTCCTGCTGAATTCTCGCCGCGGCCGGGAGGGAAGGGGATGGACAAAGACACGGACCAGCTGTTCGGAAATAAAGCTGAAATAGTAGAACCTGGGAGAAGCTAGGTTTTGTAAGCTATTATTTTCTGCACAAAACCCCTGGGAGGTATTAAACAGCTGCATCTGAGCTGGCGAGCAGCGGCTAAAAGACAGAGCAACAACTGAGAGCCCGGGACTTTTGCAAACTCCGCTTCAACCAGAGAAACAAGTGGCTGGAGCGCCAAGGGCTTTCACGGCCCGAAACATCCGCCGCCGCCGGCCGTGTCCCTTCGCCGCGGTCTCTTCGGGCTGCCGGGAGGTTCCAAACTGGGAGGCTGGCTTCTGGAGGAGGGCGAGGGGCGCGAGGGGCGCGGTGGGTGTGAGCCAGAAGGGTCGGCGCAGGTTCTCCAGGGCCACCTTAGCTGGAGCTGACGTTTTTAATTACGTGTGTAATGTAATGTGTCAATGGTTCTGCATAGCGAGAGGGATGTTCTTTCTTTCCTCTTTCTGCGATCTAACTGGGCATTATCTGTATGAAGTGTGGGTTTTTTGGTGATATAATAAGCAAAAAAAATCAATTTCTTCCTCTATGAGGTTTCTGTAGCTAAGTCAGAGAACAACTTAACAGAGTTGTTGGGACAGAAAAGGAGATGGGATAGATTTGCTCCTAGGCGAGGGGAGAAAAATCTATGCAGATTATAAAAAAAAAAAAAAGCAGTGTTTAATCTGATGCTTACAAACCTTTGAAATTTGGGGTAGGCCAACATAACAAATGAGTAACCTTTTATTTTCCAGCCAAAGCTGTGTCAGTGTGCCCATCCTTTCTCGTCACTAGCAAATTCACGCAGATCGTGCCTTGTTTTAAGATTCTTGCCATATTTTAACATACTCCACACTGGTTCCTCACAAAAACTGGCTGAGTATTTGGTGATAACACCTCATTTTGTCAGATGCTTTATAACGTTATTTAGAAATGTATTTGGATCTATTTAGGGCTTCATAAATATGAATAAAGCATTTACAAAAGGCACGCCACTTGCAGAAGTAACCCACGGATTAGACCAGCTGCTTTATACGTTACAGATTTCCTAAACTTCGACAGTTCAAAACTACAATTTGCTTGTGGATTTTTTCTAAGTGATTAAATATAAATCAGCATTTCCCAGAAAAAAAATATCTCTGCTGATTTATGTGCAGGAAATAAGGGAATTGTACTAGTGGCTAAAATCCAGATTGCTAACTGGAGTTTCAAATATTTATGGACAAATTAGGGGAGGAGGGGAGGGATGTCATCCTTTTTTTTTTCCTTAGGCCTTGTGGCATAGGGATGGGTTTTCTCAGCTAATTCTACTAAAAACACCGAGGTTCTCTGCCTGGCTTTGTGCCAGAGCCTTCATATACACATATATCTATATCTATATATTTTTTTTAATGCTTTTGGGGTCTTTTTTTTTTTTAACTCTTGTGAAAATTGTGTAAAAAAAAAAAAAAGAGGACTTACAAAAAAGCCAGGGGGTTGTGCTGGCCCTGGCCTTTTGAGCAGTTTGGGACTTGAAAGAAGCAGGGGAGTGAGCCAGCGAGGAGCACAGGCACAGGTCTGCCTCAGTCACTGCCAGCTCACGGTTATTGCATGTCCTGGCAGGTATTGCTTTGATTTTTTTAGTCAAGCACGGCAAAGAGCCTTTCTCTCTCTCTCTCTCTCTCTCTCTGTGTGTGTGTGTGTATGTGTGTATACTGAGCATGACTTCCAGCAAGCAGATTTTATTTCAGTATGGTTTTTCTCCGCCCACGTTAAAGAGCTTCCCCTTGTTTATGGGTTGAAGGCTAGATTTTGGAGACAGGAATTCCCTCTTAATATGCACCCTGACTTCTTACAAGGTGCCAAACACCCGGCTGAGTGGTGTATCCCCTTGGACCTGCACTCACCTACCCTTCATGGGGGGGTAGAGACCCATTTTGTGGCACCGAGGTGAATTCTCAGCAGCTCCCTAAATGCCAGGCCGAGGGGGGGCTCAGCAGCTCAATGCTGTCGACTGCTCTATCTGCACTGAAATCAGAGCTGCATCTGCAAGGCCAGGGAGCTGTATTTATTGCACATCGTGACCACTAATATCAGACTACAAAATGGGCTTGTTTTATTTAAATGTTGAGTGCCTCCTCCACGAGCTCATATTGAAAGGGGCGGGGGGTGGGGTCGAGTGTCCCTAACCAAGTAAAATGCCTTTTGGAGGGGCTTTCCCCCCCCCCCCCCCCCCCCAGTCCATGAATGTGTTTTTGAAACAACAGTGAGGTTGGGCATGAAGTTTAAGTAATATTTGGTAGCATGAATTCTTGGGCATTCCCCATTCATCCCCACGCTGTGTAGGGCAGGGAGAGCAGAGCGAGCCGAGGACTCCTCGCAGCCGCCCTGCTTATTTCTAGCTATTAAAAAAAAAAAAAGCACAGTACGAGTATCCTCCTTTTTTTCATCCTTACAGTGGGAAAGTATCGTAGAGGAGTATGAAGATGAAATATTCTCACTTATCGCCCAAGAGGCAGACTATCTAGCTGACAAGCTGTGCAGTGAAAAATCAGGTACTGTGTCTGATGTAACATGTGCTCTCTCTACAGCCGTGTGGGGTTGGGTGTTTTTTTCAAACCCAGCGTACTGCTTTGGAGGAGAAGTGGGCTGTTGTTGAATAAGCAATGACACTACATGGCTTTTAAAGAGAAGAAAAAACAAAACAAAACAAAACAAAACTCCCCTTTCTTAAAGGCTTTTAATTCTTTTAATTCTTTCGTGCATACTAATGCAGCATAATTTGAGCATCCCAGCTAACGTGGTGTGTTTTCCTCCTGGTGTTACATGATTTTTTTGCTCCTTGTGTGCCTGCGCTGTCACTTCCAGGTCAGAAATGAAACTAACCCTCTTGCAACAAAATACAGGCATTTGTTTCTCCTGGTTACTTGCTAGTTGCAGCCACTAAGCTGGACTGTGAGACATGAGAGGGCAGGGTTAGAAATGTGTTATTCATTTTTAGATGAACTCTTCATTGCCATCAGACAAGAGTTGTCCTTAGAAGGGCTGGCCAGCCCACTGCCATCACCTGCTAGGGAAAATGTATTTTATAAATGTTTAATGTTTTCTTTCTCCGTAAAATATATAATTCCAAATAAGTAGGACCTCTTTTCAATCCTGACGAAGTAAGGAAATGCTTCCTTAAGCTTATTTAAGATCTTCCTCCATTCCTCTATTTCTTTCCTTCATTTTCAGTGTTGCTGCTTTTTTTTTTTAACTTTTATTTTTATTTCTGAATCTGAAAAGGATATAAGGCACTAAGTACTCTAAGATTTTAAATGAAGTGGGGTTATCCTTCCTCAACATGCTGCCTTTAGTGCAGGAATATGCATGAAAATATCGATCTCTGAATCAACGCTTGTAAATATTGCTGTGTGTGTGTGTGTTTGAGATTTAAAGGCTGTAACCATTACTTGGGATGTGATAAACAGGGTTCATAAAAAGTACTAGAAGTTGGAAAAGAAGTTCTTAGAAATAAGTTTGTATACTTTAAAGTGTCAGGGTATTTGTAATACTTATTGAAAACACATAATCTGGAGCACTGGAGAACTCCATCTGTAATGCCACAAAGTTCTCTCTTATAATCTTCCTGGACAAATAATCCCCAGAAAATAAACTTTCCAGAACAAATTTGATTTATTACAGATATTTCTTATTTGTCATCTCTGCCATGATAGAGCTACTCTCGGTTGTGACAGAACAGACACAAGGAGTAGCAAATTATTTAGAAAACAATGTACTTCCTCCAAAATGGACGACAGGGTTTCTGGTGGTGGGTCTTGCACAGAAAAACTTTTGGGGTATTTTGGAAACAAAATCCAGAGTGATCTGTGGGATAGTGTAGAAAAATCATCATCTTCCAGAGTGTTTTTCTCAAAGAAGAGGAGATGAGGATAAATACCCTCTCCTCCTCGGGTCCTCTCATAGCAGCCTCTAACCCTTCCGGAGAACAAATTGCAGTTTTGTGCATCTTCAGGAATTCTGTAAAAGTATTTTCTGAAGGCACAGGCAAAACATTGATATCAAAGCCCGTGCTGTTAAAAACTTCTTTTTATTATTTTTTTTCATGGATGTGCTCAAAAGCTTTCACCTCCCCACCTCCCCCTTTAAAATCACATTTTGGGTTTAAAACCCACACTGTGTGCTCATCCAGCCTTCTTACAACAACAAGATAATTTCCTTCCTTCTGGCAGACGAGATTGCTGTAAGGGCACGTTCGGCTCCTTCACACAAATATCCCCCTGCATGTATGCAGGGCTGCTCTTTCTGACTATAAATAGTGGTCCACAGAGGGGAAAGTAGTTTAGTTTTCTTCCTGGCAATTAGCACAGACAAACAAGCTTCCATTTAATAAACAGAAGTATAAGTTCTCAACGTTGCAAATATAGGATGCTTGCAAAAGCGGCAGGAACACTACAGAGGATGCTGAGCTACCCTGGCATGAAAATAAGGACAAGAAATTAATCTGCCATTCACCGTATCAACCCATTGCCCTTTAAAAAAACGTTAGTATGATAAAGAATAAAGACTAAAAAAAGCCACAGAGAGGGTTTTTTTTAAATATAATTGGCTCTACATATAAAGTGGGATGAAAATAAATGTATTAAATTGAATTTAAGGTAATGAAAACACGTTTTCATAAACTCTGCAGCAGGCAGGAGATGGCAGAGGAAGCACAGTAATACCTGACAGAGCAGGAAAGTACCTGCCTATGTTTTTCCAGGGAAAATAAATTCAGACACCGGTGGCATTGGAAACGGCAAGTCTTCGAATTTGTGTCAGGCTTCACGCCAGCCACGCAGCTCTAACATATAACTTACCAAAGCCTCCAACTCACAGAACACAATGAGACTTATATTATTAGGTCTTATCTATCTTACAACGGCAATTTTCATTAATACGTTATATTAAAGCAATATTACACTCTTATCATCCTACTGTAAATTATTGGCTCTTTTTATTCAGAGCTCTGTGTGTTCATTTAGAATGGCATTTTTAACTTTTTTTTTTTTTTTTTT